>NW_004524597.1:9300572-9313466 GCF_000260255.1 Octodon degus
GAAAAGAAAAGAAAAGAAAAAGCTCAAATCTTTCTCTGAATCCCTACACCCCTCTCCATCTCCACAGGGTCTAGACACTGTTCATCTATACCCACAGCAAATTCTCCCTACCTCTTTGAGAGGCATCTATCACTATGTTTGTTTTCTCACTGCACTGTTAGTAAGCTCCCCAAAGGCCTACAGAGTGAGGTATGGTGTGCATACCTGTAATCCCAGCACTCACTTGGAAAGCTAAAGCAGCAGGATTGTTGCAAAGTTGAGAGCAGCCTGAGCTACAAAGAGAGCTCAAGGCCAGCCTGAGCTGCATAGTGAGACCCTGTTTCAAAAGACAAAAAAGGCTGAGAGCAAAATCATAATAAAAATAAATAAAAGCCAAGAAGAAATCATATCTACCACCCTGTCTAGCACAGTGCCTCCTCCTCACATAAAATCTCAATTCAATAAATCCATATTGAAAGAACAAAGAAATTCATCAGATAATGAACTTAGGTTGGTTCTCAGTAAAAAGCCCAAGGTTCTACTTCTTTGATATTATCTCCATTTAGAAGTTGATGCTGCAGCCACTGAAACTGCTGCTTCAACTTGAAAAGGGTTTCTTTCTTCCATTTACAAAGTTGTCATAACAGAAAAGGTATGTTCAATGCTCAAACAGGTAAAACATTGAACAGGGTAAATGTTAAGTGCTTTTTTACAACCTGCTTCATTGTCCTATGCACTTTAAACCAGAAACCATCCAAAAGTAAACACTTAAATATGTCTTCTGAGGTTGGCTCAATCTCTTATGAGGATTAGGAGCAACACTGCATGCCCAAGGTCACTCTGACCTGCTAGACAGCCCAGGAAGGGAAGGAACAACCAGCAAGGCCCACCTGCAGATGAATTTGTAGACATAGGAGGTTTTATTATTGTTACGAACACCCTGCCTATGTTACTTCTGCATCCTAGGTCACCCTTAATCCAGTTGAATGCTACTGTACCAATTCTCTAGCTCACATTCATCACTCTGACAACACCACCTTGATTTCAACAATCATTAAGAGAGCCCCTGGCCCACACCATGCCAAGTAAAGGGGAAACAAAAGTGGTCAGGATGTGGCTCCAGCCCTGTTCACAGGCTACGACAGAATTCTAAATAGAACACTTGCTACCTAGTACTTTCCATAAAGGCTTTATCTCAGTGCTGAAGAGATTAGGAGAGGATCAACGTTCAGAATAAGAGGAAGCACATGCAGAAGTCATACCCCAGCTATGAACAGTAACTGTAAAAGCTTTCTTGAGCAGTTCTATCTGGGCTGTCTTTCCCTTAAAGTGAAAGAATCTGCTCACTTCAAAGCAATTGAGCAAACATTTATAGGTGCCTACGATGTGCTGGGGACAGAGTGAAAATGGAGCTCTTCTTTGCCCACAAATAGATGAAATCGCACCTCATGACATTATGGGATGGTTCTGTAAATTGCTCAGAGTTATCTGCTGATTTTGGAACAAATACACAACAAAAGTATTTTCATTCACCCTGGGAAGGCAGACAGACTTCCAACCTTTCAAGACTCCTGCTAAGGATAAGCTGCTGGGGAACAACAACACCACCACTGCCACTACCAGCCTGCTTGTGTCTGCATATGATTCAGGTGATTTTTTTTTTTTTTTTTTTTCGGTACAGGGGATTGAACTCAGGGCCTTGCGCTTGCCAGGCAAGCGCTTATTCTACTGAGCTATCTCCCCAGCCCTGATTCAGGTGATTTAGACAATCAAGGCAAGTCTTCATCCAGGAGGGCTACAGCACAACTCCTTCCACACAGTACTTGATGTCAAAGGCTTCTGCTATCAGTACTCCTGCCTGGAGGGGACCTTGATAGGTGTACCTCAACCTGTTCCAGCTTTGCCCACTAGCTGTGCTTCCTCACGGATGCAGATCACAGGGTTGGGGTCCCTGCTCCTACTTCCCAGAGCTTGGCCAGAAAGAGTGCTGCTGCCTAACACGGTAGCCAGACATAGGGCACCTTCCAGACAGGTCTCCAAGGCTAAGAAGAAACCTATGCGTCAGGTGGATAGGATGTCATGCTGGACAAGTGATGCGCTCAGCTCTGAAGAAGCTTTACATCTTCCAAGGGCACAAGGTATCAGACCAAGTCTAGAAGAGGACTTCCTAACCGGCAGAGGAGGAAAATTCTTCAAGGAAAGAATAAAAAAAATAAAAAAATAAAAAAGACACTTCTTTCCGGAGATACCTCGCCCTGGGCCAGGAGACCCAGGGCGAGGGGGTGGGGTGGGGAGAGAGCTGGGTAGGCTGGCCGGTCCGAGGGTGGAGAGTCTGGCTCCAGGGCCCGCATCACGACCTCTGCGCGGTGCCGGGCTCCCAAACCTCTCAGACTGGCGCGGCGACGCAGCCGCGGCTCCTAGCGTGGTTTGTTCTGCTGGCCCCAGCGCCGTCAGAGCGGCGCTCCCCTAACCCCGTACCCGACCGCCACGCCCCCGCCTCCCCGCCACGCACCCACCTCCACGCGCCGCACCGTTCTCCTCAGCTTGTCCCGACAGCGCCCGACCTTCTGCGCACGCGCCTAGGCGGCCCCGCCCCTGTTGAGCACGCGCCGCCGGCCGCCCACCTCGAGAGCCCCGCGTTTCGGCCTAGCCGGCTCTGGGCATGCGCAATGGCACTCGGAGGCGGCCAAGGCGAGAGAAGAACCCGTAAAACAGCAGTACGGAGCGCAGGGGAGGGGGTTTATGCGGGGTGCAAGGGGAGAGCTCAATGAGGCGGTGCCTCGAGCATCCAGAGTCCAGACAGCTGCCAGCCAGAATCGCCGTCCGCAAAGGTCACGGGTGGACCATGACTGCACATCTGCCACGTCCTATTTAAAGAAAGCGAAAAAGGGGTGCGCGGAGATCTGGGGATGGGGTCCTGGGCGGTAGAATCCTAAAGCCAGGGCTCGGAGACGCTGCAGACGGTATCTGGGAGACCAGAATGGGGAAATGGACACTAGCCTGGCATCCTAGTCAGAGCAGCCTAGAGACCACCATTTGACAGAGGCAGTGGTCCTCATGCTGGAGTTTAGTGCCCTCTGCAAGAGGCAGGGATTCTCAGTTTGGGGACTGGATTTGGGTCACCCACCCATAGAAGTTCACAGCTGTCCAGGGTGGCCTCAGTCCTTTTGGGGTCAGAGCGCTCTCTGCCGGTCATAGCATCAGGGGGTTGAAGTACAGTGGCCTGTTCTCAAAACCCCTGAGGGGTCTCGGCACTGCAAAAGGATTCAGCCTTGTAGGGTATCGGATGCCGAGGTAGCCCTTGTACAGAGCAGACAGCGCCGGTGTGTGAAACGTGTGGGAAGGATGGCTTATCATGGAAGCCTTTGAGAGTTACAGCTGAGCAAGACACCTCCCAGCAGCTCTTCTAAGCCATCATTCATCTCTGTGTGACCCAGGCATGAGGCACAAAGGGAGGGAGAGTGTGGGGGCCCAGATGGCTGCGCGCCCGAAGCAAAATGCAGTCGAGTACACAGGTGACTACGCGCCGCTATGTGGGAACGCGTCCCCCACCCCACCCTCCAGGACTCAGGCGGCTCCGCAGCGCCCCCGTCGCTCGCGCCGCTGTAGCCTTCGCAAGCGCCGCGTCCACGCGTCCCTCCAGGGCAATACGAGACTCCCACGGGCGGCGCTGAGTCCAGGTCCCCGGCCCCCGGCGGTGGCCCCCGGCCCACTTCCCAGCAGCAGGTAGCGGCGTCCCGGAAGTAGGCGCGGGCAGCCGCAGGCCGCGTCGCGAGCCGGCACCCAGAGAGAGTTGCTTCCACGCCGCGCGCGCTCCTCTCCGCTCCGGAACACTGCAAGCACTGCCACGGGGAAGCGCGTCCACGCACCGTGTGCCTCGCCGAGCGCGTTCACTGCCACCTGCACCGCTGCAAGGAGGGGGAAAGCAGGCGGACTCAGGCGGGTCAAGGCTGATCAAGTTTGGGGCCCTACAGGGAGGACACAGAACGCCCACCCAGGTCGCGGAGGACACAAACGGGGGTGGGTGAAAGACAAAGGGCGGGGTCAGCAACAGTCAGGGACCTGCTGGACGGAAGGATAGGAAGAAGTTGAGGGAAAGGAAAGTGAAGGGCCTGGACTTGGAGTCCTGGGGTAGCCTACCATAGTCTTTCCGGCAGAACTTCTTCAGGCTGATGCGGTAGCTGCCATGGGTGGGTCTGCAGTGGGACTCGCAGTCTATAGAAGAGGGGAGGAGGCTGGCAGATTCCCAGGAACCCCCTCCCGTTCCCTCTCCTGCTTGAAACTTCCTCCCCAAAGGTCATACCAGTCTGGAACCCTATTCTTTGTCCACTCACCCTGTGGTTCTACAGGGCTGCTCTCCTCAGTGGGTCCAGGCACTGGGGTTTCTGCAGAGAGGGTGGGAAAACGGCCTGCGATGGGGATGCAGGGCAACCTTCAGGCCTCAAGGGACAGATAGGCAACAGCCAGGAGTTGAGGTGGCTGAGGCAAGGCAGGGTCACTCACTAACACAGGGTGCCACGGGTGAGCGGCTCTGCTGGAAGCCAGCAGCACAACGGTTGCAGGTAAGGCCAGTGACACCATCCTTGCAGGGACACTGGCCTGTGGTCTGGTTGCAGGTTTTGCCAGCAGCACCAACAGGGTGACAGTCACAAGCTGAGGACAGAGATGGGAAGGGCTTGGTCAGAGGCCCACCTGGGGTCCTGAGAAACCAGTGTGACAGCATGCAGGTTACTAGCTCACCTCTGCAAGCACGGCGGTCACTCAGAGCACGGCCTGGGTCACGATAGAAGCCCTCCTGGCAGTAATGGCAGTGACGACCAGCAGTATTATGCCGGCAATTGAGGCAGACACCTCCACTTCGGCGGCCAGACAAGCGGTACAACTCCATGTTGAAACGGCATCGTCTGGCATGGCCATTGCAGGAACAAGCTGCAGGAAGGGATGGGTCAGGGGCTGGCCTGTCTGGTCTGAGGTCCCCAGGCCACCCTCCAAGGCCTCACCAAGGCAGGCGTGGGCTTCCCTGGCCGTGGCCCGCTGCCATGGCCTGTCGCAGTAGAAGGGCTTGCAGCGGCCGCAGTCAGGGCCCTCCGTGCCATGTCGGCAGTCGCAGATCAGGTGGCCCTGAGCATCCAGCAGGCACCGTGAAGCATGCCCATTGCACTTGCAGCGCCCGCCCACCTGCAGTTCAGTAGCTGAATAGGAGTAAGGGACTATGGCATCCAAGTCCCTGGTATCCCCTGGCATAGTAGGCCTTGTGAGCAATATGCGGATATCTGTGGCGGTCACCCAGTCTTGGAGCACCGGGCTGCTGTCCAGATCCAGGACTGGTGGGCTACCATCCTGCACGCTGAAGGCCATAAGGCCACCACCATCAGGGTGAGCCTGGGGTGCAGGGAAGCACAGGGCTTCAGGCCCTGGGCCGGTAGGGCCATCCGATGGAGCAGGTGAACGCCCATAGTCCAGGCCACAGTGGGAGGAGAAGAAGCCGAGTGGAGCCCAGCTGTGGCCATGGTCCTGGGACTTGAGCAGGGCCACAGAGGCTGGGGGAGCTGAGCAGAAGCGCAGGCTCACAAAGACCAACTCAAAAGCCTTGCCCAGAGGCACCGTGAGAGTCACATTGAGGGGCACTCGATGCAGCACTTCAGAGCGCCAGCACACAGAGTTGGTTGAGCCCCCAGCCAATGTCAGGAGAGTAGCAGGATGTGCCCGCCGCGGGTCTGAGGCATCACAGGCCCGAGTGGCTGGACGCCCACATGTGCTGGACGCAAGTACCTCGCGGCCCAGAGCTGCGTTTACCAAGCCCGGCATGCAGCTGCGGGGTGAGCCCCCCTCATCATAGCAGGGGTCAGCAGGCGCTGGCAGCCCAGGACTCATCGCCATGGAGAGCGTGCCTGAGGTCAGCAGCAGCACCCAGGGCAAGCCGAGCATGGCTGGAGCACTGGGGGTCAGCCAGTTGGCCAGGCCCCTTCAGCTCTGCCGTTGGCGTGGGAGAGCTGGTCCTAGGGTCTGCCCTCCTGCCAGTAGTATGGTGCAAGCAGAGCCCCTAGGCAGCCCCAACCCAGAGGTGGGAGCAGCTGAGGCCCGCCCTGGGCTGAGAGGCAGAGGGGATGTTGGCGTCCTCCTGCTGGGCCTGGAGCGTTGACAGGCGTTGCCCTCGCTCCCGATGCCTCCGCCCGTAGAGGTCCCACCCGCTGCCCGATGCTCCGCTCGCACTCACCCACCGTGGGCCAGGCGGAGCAGGTCTCCCGGCCTCCCGGCAAGGGCCGAGGGCAGGCGGGGCCTGGGGCGCCCGGGCCGCAGCCTCCTTATGGCTGCAGCAAAGGCTAGTGATCTGTGCCAGGAAGAGGTGGGGGGCGCAGCAGTCGCTAGCCAGAGCCCAACCAAGGGCGGGGCTGCTCCAGCCGGGAAGGAGGAGGGAGGGAAGGGGAGGGGTCCTCCTTTGCACAGCGGGAATCAGAAGCAGATTCAGATGTAGGCTGGGCCAGCGGGGGAGGGGGCTGGGAGGCCCCGGAGCCGGGGGAGGGGCCTGGGGAGCCTGGAATGCGCTGGCGGAGGGATGGGGGGGAGCTCAGCCCTGCAGCCCGTGGGGGACCACCCAGCAGGGTCCCAGGCCTTGGCTGCTCTTGAGGTTGTGCCAAGGTGCTGGGTTGGGGGCTCTTGGCCATTGCTTCACTGAGGGCCATCACAGAGGGAGGAGGGCCTTGGGTTTAACGGTTGAGCCCTGGTTAAGGGGGGCACCCCAAGTAGGGCTAGTAGGGTCCTGTCCTCAAAGCTTCAGTCTGTTCTCCCAGAAAGAACCCAGGGTTGCGTTCTGGTCTGATTTTGAATCCAAGCTGCACCAATTTCTGGCTATGTAGCTTGGAATCCTCACTTTCCCCACTCACCAACTTGTGATTCAGCTTCCTCTGTGGCATTTTTGCTTCGAGTATCTGATGAGCACATGTGGAAATGAGTCTAAACTGGAATTACTATGGCAGATTTGAGCTCAGCTGGATATAGCCAAAATTTTGTGCTAGGGCTGGTGAGATGGCTCAGTAGTCTAAAGCACCTACTCAGAACAAGCTTAGCAAAGCACAGGGACCGGGGTTCATTCCCCAGCACCACATGCCAGCCAGCCCCACCCCCTGGTGGGCTCAGCTGGCCACACACACACACACACACACACACACACACACACACACACACACACACACACACACACACACACACACACAAAATAAAAAAAAATGTGCTAAAGCATCTTTGAATCTCAGAATGTCTAGTTTTGTTATCATTATGACTCAGAAGTTGGAGCTAGCAGGGAGAAAAATGAATGCTCTAGGAAGATGGGATGGTCCATCAAGTGGTCACTTGGGATTCAGAGTTTGGTCAGGTCTTCAGCAAGTCTATGGAGGGGTAGAGGGTGAGGTCTAACCCATGTGGAGGGGCTGGTCACAAATGAACATGTTAGAACCTTGAGCCTGCTGGCCCACACTCTACCAGGTCTGGGCAGGGAAACAGGCAGTAGCCAACAGACATCAGGGATCATTCAAGACAGAAAAAACTCCTTCCCTACCACCTTTAGGTCCTTGGCAGAGGGGGGATCAAGCATCCCAAGAAGTATTAAGGGTTGGCCCCATTTATATGGAGGCAGGGAACATATTACATCTCCAGAGCAGCCCTGATACATGAATTCTCACACTTTTGGAAGGAAGGCTGATTCCAGGGTGGGCCTCTAGCTAGCTAGTGGAGGTCATATGGGTATGGCTCTGTAGGCAGAGCTGCCACCCTGGACCACAACAGAGGTGCTATAAGAACAACAGAGGAAGAGGAGCAGAAGTGTGCTATTTGGGACAGGGAGAGAAAGAGGACATTGGTGTCTCCCAAGGCAAGCCAAAGGGGCACATGCAGCAGGAAGGCCTAGAAGGGTGCTGGGCCCTGGCTTTTTTCCTGGACCAACTGACTCCCTAGCTCCAGCACTTTCTTGGGCCTGACATGTAAGGATGGATATGAGCCTGGCAAACTGGAGGGCCTACTGGCCAGTCTCTTCATGTCTAGTAGCCATGACTGCTCTTCAGCTTCCCAATAAGTAAAAACATTCCCTTTACAATAAGCTGTTGTGGTCTTACACTGTGCTCTAGGATAGGTTATCTACAGAAAGTTTTCTTCCTAATAACCCTCAGAGGCCTTCCCATTAGCTCAGGTGTTTAAGTGCCTACTGAAACAAAGCAGTCAGGCTCAGGATGCTGTGGTTCGATCCCCTCATCCTCAAGGCAAACCAGACCTGCTCTGAAGGCAACCTGAGCAGCCCCCCCAAAACAAACAAAACTAATAACCTTTAAGGTCCTTCTATACCTCTAGCTCCAAACCCCACTGGGATATAAAGATCCTTGATGGGCACACAGGGGCTAAGGTCTGTCATTTGGGAGCATTAGAAAGGCCCAGGCCTGTCACAGGATCCCACTGAGCTCAACAGGTCTCCCAGGAAAGCCAGGCTTCAGAACTGCTGCCAGAGGTCTTGCATGCAGCTCTGTCTTCAGCCTAGTCTCCCTGTGAGCTGGGTTTTACAGAACATCTGCTGGCTTCTGGTGTGGGTCAAGTAGGTGACTGGGGCTCAGTGATGATCAACTTAGCAGGGGAAGGGAGAGGCTAGGGCCTACAGGGCCATTTTGTTACCAGCTCTTAGGGGACACAGATTCTCTCCAGACTTACCCTCTGTATGTACACTGGGGTTCTCAGGCCTGCTCTCTCAGATGGTGTGATGGGAGCTGGACAAAGCCCTCACCATAATCTATGGGTGAGGCCCATTGCTCCCAGTAGAGCCACTTGTCCCAGCTTTTAATTTTTATTTATTTATTTTTTTCGGAACCAGGGATTGAACTCAGGCTCTTGTGCTTGCCAGGCAAGCACTTATTATACTGAGCCATCTCCCCAGCCCCATGTCCCAGCTTTTTATGCTGCCCACCTTTTTAGTCTCTGCCGCACTCCTTTTGCCCTCACCTGCAGCTCTTCAGGACAGTGCTGCTCCCCTCCCCCCCAGTGACAGGTGCTGGCTTAGGGGCACAAGCAGTGGAGAAATTTTGTGAGATACAGAGCTTGACAATCCCATGCCACAGGGCTACTGGCTAATCAAATAACTCCAGGCTCAGGCCAGGATTTGTCCCCTCCAGACTTGTGCAAACCATAACTTGTTCTCTTCTTGCACAAACATTTATTGTGAGTCTATTAGGCCTTGAGGGGAGGCAGCCCAGGAGGCCAACAGTCCTTGCCCCAGTGGACTGTATCATACTGGATTCACATTCTGCTGCTTGCACCCCAAGCCAGGTGAGGGGAACTGGTGCTTGGAAGCTCTTATGTGCAGAGGCTCTGGCCCACCCAGCACTTAGCCAGGCCTACTTTTTGGTGGCAACTGGCTCTGTGTGCCAAGAGAAATGGTAAAAAGCAGTTCTGGGTTAAGGAAGGATATGAGCAGGCAGCGCAGAGAACAGGCCCATAACCCCCTCCGCCAGAACCTCCCAGGGCTCTAGGAAGCCTTGATTTATTTATTTTACTTGACACAGGGTCTCAGTACAGTTGAGACTGGTAGTTATCGCCCTGTCTCAGCCTCCCTTAATGTTGAGGTTATAGGTGTGCACTAGCATACCATGCATCAAAGCTAGGCAGGCACTTAGACTGCCAAGCTATTTCCCCAGCCCTGGAAGGCACAATTTAGAGAAGGGGTGCCCACATTTCTTGCACACATGGGAGGATGCTGCCCGATGCCTGGCACCCAGCCCCAGCCTCAGGATGTCCTGTCATCCAGGGGGATGCAACACCCAGCTCTCTGCCTACACGTGTGTGCCAGTATAGGAACTAGGCAGCCAAGAGTCCAAGGTCCATGCTGAGTGCTGCCAGCAACACACCTTTGGTGAGATGCACAGGGTCCACACAGTGAGAAAGTCAGCGTGGCAGCAGCACTGCTCAGTAAGGCCAAAGGGCAGGATACAGTGCCACTCACTACCGTTGCCAAGAGTTGAGTGCACAAGATCTTAGAGGGTTGGAGGGAGGGGTCCAAGTTCCAGTAGGGCAGGCTCAGATGGTGATAGCTCCAGGTCACTCATGCAGCTGACCAACTGGGTGGTATCCCTGAAAGGATGTGATGGGGCTATTCATCGAAGCTTTCGCTCTCTGGCCAGCAACGTCAGACCTGATTGGCTTTGGATGTGGTGAGGACATCCAAGATGCTAGAGAGTTCTTCTACCTACATCCAGCTTTGGTGGGGAACTCTTACTTGCACTGAATCCCACTTGGGACTTAACTCACAAATATGCTCTCACAATGCAGTTCTACCTAGGGTGCCTCCCCACCCAAGGTCCTTGTACACTGATGATAATCTTAAGGACACCTCCAGGGCCCTAGATTGGCCCTGAAATGGGCAGATTGAGTTGAGGACCATGAGCTCCCTTTGTATCTGGCCAGGACAGAGGTGAACGGTGGCCCTGTTTCCTATGATATGGTATATAGCGAGTGCAGGACATTAAGCTAGGAGATACAGTGGCAAATCAATCAGGCCAGTTGAAATAACCTGAGTTGCTGGGTGTGGTGGTATATATCACTGGAACCCCAACACTCCAGAAACTGAGGCAGGAAGATCATTGCCTATGTAGTAAAATCAAGGCCAGCCTAAACTACAATATAAAAACCCTGTCTCAAATTTAGAATAAAGACCAAACACAAACCAAGAACTCCAAGTAAGCCGCCTACTGTGGAAATTGACACTATATAGTAATTGTGGTGGTGTTCATCCTGGAAATTACAGGGTCCTACAGATCAGAGCACCTGTGTATAAGTTCTGTAAGGAGTAACAGACTTGCCTGGAGGTGCTGGATGCCAGCCTACCAGGACTGGGCAGGCCACAGACTCCTTTCTTGGATCACAATTTCCTTAGGAGCTGTTCCAGGAAGAACCCTTAAATGCAATGGGGGTAACAGTTTTTCATTTTCTACTTTGGACCATCATCTGGTTCCTATCAACCTTCAAACCTAGAGCCTTCTGTCAGATGGCATTTTTCTCTGGACTGTGTAGCTCCATAGATAGCTGTTCACAACAGGGTCCAGTGTTCCAGCTCTAAAGAATGCTTAAGCACAGTAAAGAATCATGCAGAGAACACCAAGTACCATGGCCCTAGCCTGACATCATAGCACTCAGCCCAGTGCTACAGATGCACTATACCATTACCATATACCAGCCACATAGAGAAAGAGCCACTACTGTTTGATGGTAGTAAGGACAAATGTGGGAATTAAAGCTGAGTCCTTAAGAATCTTGCTGAAAGTCTCACAGTAAGAAACAAGACATGATGTAAACCCAAGTGTTAAGCTTTGTGTCCAGTTCTCCCCTCAAAGCCTCATGCAGTCTTTGGGGCAGGCTTCTAGTTTGTCATTAATTCATGATCCAATGCTGGGACTATGGATGAGTGATGCTGGGATTACAGATGTCAGCATTAGCCCGCCCCAGAATCTGAATGCAATATAAGGGAGGCTCGCTTGCTGTTCCTTTGCTGCTGCTCCGCCATTTTTGCTCTTGCTGTTTTCCACCGCCATACACTTCAGCCCCTCTGCCATAGAGCCAGTCAGGTATGGACTGAAACCTCCACAAACTGTGAGCCAAATAAACCTTTCCTTCCTTAATTTTGGGTGTAAGGTATTTTCTCCCAGAAATGTAACCAAGACACAAAGGCTAGGGCTGCAATCCTAATTCCTGTCCTTTATTAGATTCCAGCAGTGGTGAGGACTCCTTTCACAGGCGATAGGGAAATCTCAGAGGTGACAATGGAGTGGTAGGGGTGAAAAGGCCTTTCCCGTGTAAGAGGCTCCAGTGGGGAAGAGGCTACATTACCTACCACAGAATTGGTACCAGAAAGTGCTGGGCACAGGGGATCAGGAATCAGTGAGGAAAGAGCTGGGATGACTGGGGGCAGTGTAACCAGCCTAGTCTCCAATGTGGGTTTATGGTTTTTAGTCTCTTGGTAAACTCAGTGCAGCTCTAGGCACTTGGCAAGAGGGGGCTTCAGATACGCTGAGGCAAATGCTCACCTTGAATGGCCCTGCCCCTTCCCTTATGCAGAACGATTCATATCTTTTTTTTTTTTTTCTTCTGTCATGTTATGTATTTGGCACAGGGTCTCACTACACAGCTCGGACTGTGTAGTGATCCTCCTGTTTCCAGCCTCTCCAGCACTGGGATTACAGGTGTGCATTACCAAGCCCAGACTTGGTCGCCAGCTCAGCATGCCCCGGGGTGGGGCTGGTGTGGCATATGGGACCAGGGATCAAATCCTGGTCACTGCACTTGCCAAAGCAGGCTCTTAGTCCACTGAGCTATCTTGCTGGCCCAAGATTCATATCCTTGATCAATTCACTTCATATAATTTTCTTTAGACAGGGTCTCGCTCTGAAGTCTAGGCTGGCCTTACTGCCTCTTCCTCTCAGGTACTGGATTATGGTACTTACTACCACAGCCAACTGGATAGTCTTGATTAATAAGGCTATAAGGAAATAAAAACTAGAAAGGACCCTCTATCAAATTTTGTTTTTTGTGTGGTTTTAAAATTTTTATTTTAGGGAACATTCTACAGGGTGTTCAGGGTCTCACTACTGGAGTAGTGATTCTCCTGTTTACAGCCTCCCAAATGCTAGGATTACAGGTGCATGCCACCACACCCAGCTTCAATTGCTGGTTCAGCACACCCCGGGGGCAGGGCTGGCACGGCAGGCCGGGGGATCAAACCCCTGGCCCCTGCTTTCAAATTCTACTTTGGTACAATTTAAATATACTTCCTAAAGTAGTATTTTTTTTTTTTTTTTTCAGAACCGGGGATTGAACTCAGATCCTTGTGTTTGCCAGTCAAGCGCTTATCCTACTGAGCCATCTCCCCGGCCCCAAAGTAGTACTTTT
>NW_004524597.1:9313566-9316244 GCF_000260255.1 Octodon degus
GAGAGAGAGAGAGAGAGAGAGAGAGTGTGTGTGTGGCCAGCTCAGTCCACCAGGGGGCGGGGCTGGCTGGCATGTGGTGCTGGGGGATCGAACCACGGTCCCTGATGCTTTGCTAAGCTTGTTCTAAGTAGGTGCTTTAAGACCACTGAGCCATCTCTCCAGCCCAAGTAGTACTTTTTAATGTACAACTAGCTCTTAGATTTTTTTTTTTTCTTTCAGATCCAGGGATTGAACTCAGGCCCTTGTACTTGCCAGGAAGCACTTATTCTACTGAGATCTCCCCAGCCTCGTAGCTCTTAGATTTATAGTGAGAAAACAGAGACAGCATCCCCCAGCCCCACCTGGGCCACTGGGCCTCAGGAAGGCAGAAAGCTGATCCCTGAGCAGCAGCTTTGGCCACAGTGAGAAGAGATAGGGCAGCCTACTCTACTTTGGATACACAGTGAAGTATAGGTTCCTGGATCAACCAAACCAGGGAAATTCTCAATCTCAGTTCTGTTTACTCCAGCCAGTAGTTTTTGTTTTGTTTTGTTTGTTTTTTTTTGCGGAACCGGGGACTGAACTCAGGCCCTTGTGCTTGCCAGGGAAGAGCTTATTCTACCAAGCCATCTTCCCAGCTCCTAGAGGACTCTTTCTAAAAGGTTTCTTGCCCCAGGGTTCCAAGACCTGGGTGGAGGTTCAGTCAGCTGGGTCTTCATGCAGAATTGTGAGGAAGCGCTCTCCACCCTCACAGAGCAAGCTGTGGGTAGCTCGGCACAGTGCCAGCCAGGGTTCGCCTTGTAGCTCCTGGGTGCTCACCATGGGGAGTAGTTCAGCCATCAGGACCTGGGAGCAATGTAATTCCATGGTCTTAGCGGGGCCATTTTAGGGGCTAGTGCAGAGATCCAACAAGCAGGAAATCTTGGGACAAATTTCCTTGCTCCAGCCTTCCTTCCTCCTTAGGCACCACACATTCAGGGCATGCAACACATCTGGGGCCCTTCCCAGCCCACAAGGAGGCTAGGTGTGCTTAGCTATCCATGTAACCCCTTAATCCAAGGTTCCCTTTTCTTGCACCAGCCCTCTGTGCGGTGTTGGCTCCCCAGGTGCCCTGTGCACATTCACCTTCTGCTCTGCAAGTACCTTTTCCAGGTGGATCCGCTCCTTCAACATGGCCACCCGCAGCCTGAGGGTTGCCAGGGTCTGTAGTTCTTGGGTGCTGGAGTAGAGAAGGAGTTGGGGGCCCCAGGAAGTACATACACGACCTCCACAGGGAAATGAGGTCTTAAGAGGCCTCCTCATGAGACAAGGTCCTGTCAACTGTTCTGTCAGAGCTGTGAAGACCAGTGGATATGGCTTTATGCAGTGGCAGCCAGGCTCAGAGCCCCACTTCATTTTAGCCATGAGGGTTCTCCCTGAGGTACCCCATAATCCCAAAACTGCCTTTCCAGGTACGTGCTCCCCACCCCTAGCTCACCGGGCTTTTTCTTTTGTTATATTGGAGATTGAACCTCAAGAACACTGAGCTACATTCCAACCCTCCACACTCCATTTTTGAGTCTCTCTAGGTAGTCCAAGCTTGCCTTGAACTATGTAGTTCAAGTGGGCTAATCCTCAGGTCCTCCTGCCTCAATCTCCTGGAAGCTGGGTGCTGGTTTGTTTTTGTTTTTTTTTGCAGAACTGGGGATTGAACTCAGGCCCTTGCACTTGCCAGGCAAGCGCTTATTCTACTGAACTATCTCCCTGGCCCCTAGGTGCTGGTATCATAGGTATATACCACTACATCCAACTTATTTCCTTTTTATTTGGACATAGGATCTTCTAAGTTACTCAGGCTAGTCTCAAACAGACCAGCCTGAGTAACTTGGGCTGATTTCCTATTTCAGCCTTCTGCACAGCTGGGATTACAGCAGGTAACACCATACCTGGTTTGCTTACCTTTAAAAGGTGAAAATCATAGCTTTCGGCCTAGTGTTTGGCAGTATGGTAGGTCTGCCTGGGCTTGGTATAGCAGGGGGACAGAACTTTGTGGAGCCACCCTTTATCTGCTGGGTTTTTTTGGTTTTGGAGATAAGAGTCTTGCTGTATTATATAATCCAGCTGACTTTCAACTGGCTAAGTAGCCCAGGTTAGCTTTAAACTTACTCACCTCCTATCTCAGTCCCAAGTGCTGGGATTACAGGTATGTGCCACCACGACTGGCACCTGGGTTTGTTTACTATGCTTATGTGTGATTTTCTACAGCCTGACTTTGTTTTTCACAGATGATAGATCTTCACTCTTAAAATTTGTACTTTTCTTTTTTTTTTTTTTCTTTTCTTGGTAGAACCAGGGATTGAACTCAGACCCTTGCGCTTGCCAGGGAAGCCCTTATTCTACTGAGCCATGTCCCTGGCCCCTTAAAATTTGTACTTAAAAGATGCAAAGCACCTGGGCATCTTGGTATCAGCTTTTTCAGAAACTGAGACAGCAGGATTTTAAGTTTGAAGTCAGCCTAGGCCAGTTAGCAAGATACTTTATCAGATTAAAATAAAAAGAGAAGAAAATTTTGTATAACTTATTTCAATCTAAATAAAAGGGGCTGGTGAGATGGCTCAGTGGTTTAAAGCACCTACTTAGAACAAGCTTAGCAAAGCACAGGGACCACGGTTCAATCCCCCAGCACCACATGCCAGCCAGCCCCGCCCCCTGGTGGGCTG
>NW_004524597.1:9316384-9330729 GCF_000260255.1 Octodon degus
AAAAAAATAAATAAATAAACAAAAGGTGAGAGGTTGGGGAGATAGCTCAGCAGTATAAGCACAGTAATTGAGACTGGGTGTGGTGGCGTGCACCTGTAATCCCAGTGCTTGGGAGGCTGAAAACAGGAGGCTCACTAGGTGTCTGATCTGTGCAGTGAGACCCTATAAAACCTGTACTAAATACATAAAAAGAAGAAAAAAAAAAGGTGAATTTTGTTTTAAAAGATAATAAAAAGGGTTGGAGTAATCCTAATACTTGGGAGGCTAAGGATTGCTGGTTCAAGGCCATCCTGGGCCACAAAGTTAGTTCAAGGCCAATCTGAACTACACTGCAAGATCCTGTCTCAAAAACAAAGCGGGGGGTGTCCGCTGGCTGGGACATAGCTCAGTGTTACTTACCTGGCATGTAAAAAGTCCTCGATTCAATCCCTGGTACAGGGAGAAAAATGCAGCAGCAAAGAAGAAAAGCAGCTCTGTTGCTCAGTTACCCTTTATGTACCTGAGTAAACAAACTCCTCAGTATGGTGAGGTGCTGTCAGGAGGGTAAGGAACTATCTGAGGCAGATAAGGCAGGTTGATCCCAAGGATAACTGGCGACAACCCAGCACACAACACAGCAACCCCACAACCTGTGTATCAAGTTGTGGGTAAGAGTGAAGGTGCTTGCCTTTAGTCCCTGGGTTGGTCACCCTTCCTTAAGATAAGGGCAAGATAGGCTGCTGCCTGTCCTGCCTCTGGTCTGGACTTTGGCACAAGTGGTGGATCCATGAGGCCTCACCTGTACACAATTCCTGCACCTTACGGAGACACTGCCCGGCCATGGCCTGTAGCCCCTCCAGGGTGAGCAGGCATCGGTACTCCTGCATCCAGTCTATAGGAGCTACACAATAGGGAGGGCGGGCTGGATCCATGCTGGTCCTGAAACCTGCCCTGCACACCCCTCCCAAGTTCCAGGTTAGGCTGCTGACCTGCTGAGAGCTCTTCTTGCATGCGCAGTCTAAGCAGTGCACAGGCTTTCTGCAGGCACTGGGCCTCCATCTCTACGTCCACAGCACTGAACCTGGAGCTGGATATACTCGACTGGGTATGAGTCAGGGAAACTCTATGGCCAGGCCCCATGTTACCACCACTGATGAGGTCTGGAGAAAGCCCCTGGCCATTCCACAAAGAAACCTCCTGGGGCTGCTCCTTAAACCTGCAAAGTTTAGAGCAGGAAGCCACCAGGGTCCCACAATCCCAGCAAGGATACAGACATCTGCATTTTCTGGAGGAACTGGTTTTTGGCAGCATTGGTGGCATCATTGGTTTGTGTGGAGTTGAGATGGGTCCACAGGCTGGAATACATAGCAGAGTACCCCAGGAAGCAAAGAGAGGTAGTTATTCTGGTCAACTGGGCTGGGCATTGGGAGCAAGGTGAGGGACAGGGTAAGGGCTCCAGGCTAGCTGATGGCCAGCAGAGGCTTCAAGGGGACCCTGGGAAACTTAACGGATACTGACCAAGACAAGGGGACAAAAAACAGAACTAGTCAAGGAAATACTAAGAGAAAGAACAGGTCAATGATGGTGCTTATCTAGCATATGCAAAGCCCACTACAAAAAAAAAAAAAAAAAAGTACTAAAAGAAAAATGAGCCAAAAGACAGAAAGAAAGAAAAATGAGCCAGGGATAGTGGTACACACTTGAATCCAAGCACTTGGGAGGCTGAGGCAGGAGCATCACTGCGAGTTCAAGGCCAGCCTGTGCTACAAAGTGAGCTCAAGGTCAGCCTGACTTGCATACTGAGATCCAGTCTTGGAGAAAAAATAGAAGAATCTACCCCCCACCCTATCAAGGATAAAGGAGCTAGCAGTGACCAGTTACTATGACGGGTAAGAAACTTACATGCTTGCTCTGTATCAGGCATAGTGCAATAACCTCAAAGGTACCACCTGAACCCTCTATCCCCAAAACCTCTGTAAAGCTGAGTTTATTGTTGTTTCCAGAGGAAGAGACTGAGACTTGGAGACACCAAATGTCATGTTCAGGTCTCACAGCTTGTGAGTGGTTGAGGTAGGGTCTCAAAGCTCCCTGAACCTGAGGCAACTGTAATAGTTTTAGCTGGACATACTGAACACAGAAAGTGACAATGCCTAGTAAAGAAAGCAAGGAAGCCAGGTGTCATGGCACATATCTGTATTCCCAGCACTCAGGAGGCTGAGGCAGGAGGATCATCATTGAGAGTTTGAGACCAGCCTGGGCTACAAAGTGAGCTCAAGAACAGCCTGGGGGAAAAAAAAAAAAAAAAGAACAGCCTGAAGTACATAGCAAAATACTGCTTCAAAAAGAAAAAAAAAGAGAAGGAAGAAGGGGGGGGAGAGAAGGGGGAAGAAAAAGAAAAGGAAGAAGAGGAAAAGGAGGAGGAGGAGAAAGAGGAGAGAGGAACCTGCTACAAAGTATTGCCTGTATGTCACTGAGCTGGTGACAGCTCAGATTTCTGTAAGTCTTTCTGTCCCCACCCTGTCTTACCAGGAATTCTGGAAAGCTGCCTTCCTGAAGGCCATGGGCAGCCGCAGCAGGATCCTGTCAGAGAAGCCAGTGTTCAGAACAACCTCATCTTACTTTTGGGGCTGCCAGTCCTATTTCCAGCTCATTTCTCACTGGAGGTAAGGGTCTTTATTCTCCCCAGTTTCATATCACATCCTGTCTTGTGGTTCTAGGGATTGAATCCAGTGCCTTTGAGTGAGATAGACCCTTTTTTATATTTTGCTTTGAGACAGGATCTGATTAAGTTGCTAAGTTGCTCGGACTGGGCTCATAGCTGCAATCCTCCTGCTTCAGCCTCCTGGAGTTCTGAAATGACAAGCACATGCCACCAGCACCCCTGGAAGAGTCTTCCAGAGTGACATGGGAGCCGAGCCATCCCAGTACCTGGCTGAGAGAAGAGAGAACACGATAAGCCAGTCATGGCAGTACACTCTTGTAATCTCAGCGCTTGGGAGGCTGAAGAAGTTCAAGGCCAGCCTGAACAGCATAGTACGATTCTGTCTCAAAAAACCCCCAACAACAAAAAGAGGACACCATGAACAGGCATAGGTCGAGTGCTCCAGAATCTACCTGCAGTTCCTAGATGGGGTTTATTCACCCCATCGAGTTGGTGGGGTAGTTGGTGGGGACAGGACAGGGCAGGTTCCAGCATGTCAAATCTAGTACCATCACAGCCACCTGCTCCCATTGGTCAGCTGAAGAACATAAGTATCATGGGATGATACCCAGGACTCCTACATCCAGTTCAATGTCTGCCCCTCTCTGTACCCCAAGCCCCAGACTCCTGCTGGGGCAGCAGATCTAAGCAGGTAAAGATGTAAGTTTTTTCAGCTTTTAAGGGAAACCTACCCCTTCTCCTTGAGTGTGAAGGTTTCTGCTGCATGAGGATAACCTGACAGCGTCATTTGTTCCCTGTGGTTCGATTCAAGTCTGGTGGCTTGGGCTCCTATCCCCACAGGAGGCCTGTTTCTCACCAACGGAAGCTCTGGGTGGCTCTTGGCAGGCACCTTAGTCTGATGGATGCCCTTGGTAGGTCTTGTCCTTGAAGAACAATGGCCAACCCGGTTTGAGGACTGCGGTACGGCAGAGGCAGTGGTGCCAGGAGACAAAGCAATGGACCCAGATTTCAGGCTGGGAGTTCTTCCTCTCTCTGCAGTCTTAGAGATGCCTTTCCGCACCCGTATTGCCTTCTCCAGTGCCTGGGTCAGAAGTTCCAGCTCCTTGAGGTCTTGGGGGCTTGGTGTGCTTACTGTGAAAGCCAGGAATTACGTAGGGGGTCCCTTCCCGCGGCCCCAGAATGTTCCCTTAGCCCTGCACATTCGAGAGAACAGGGGTAGCACCTGGAGATGCTCAAGGGGATTTACCTGGAGAAGGGTCTTTTTTAGTTTTTGACCCAGGAGGTGGCTCCAGAGCTGTGGTCCCAACTGGTTCCCTGCAAGGACAGAGCACCCATGGTTGAAACAGACTCCATCCTACAGCCCCACAAACCTGCCAGGATAACGTTAGGAGATGGCATTGATAACCGGCATCTTGGAAGTGTGGGCGCATGGACCCAGCCTCCTGTCCCGGAAGCATGATTCCGAGGATACGAGGGAGAACTGGCCAGGGCTTCCTGGGATCCACATACCAGGCCTGCAGCAGCCGCCGGGAGACGCGCAGGCTTTGCTCCAGCTGCCGCTGTCGCTCTGCGCAGGCGTCCAGGGCGCCCCGAAGCTCCGCCATCAGCCTGGGGGGAGTACATCGACGGCTCAGCAGCCCGCCTGGGATCGGGCCTCGGGCCGCGCACCCTCCCGTCCCGTTCCCTCCACACTGAACCTACCGACGAGCGCAGTCAGCCTGCAACAGGACAGCCATTCGGACGTTCGGAGCTTTCCAGCTACAGCAGCTGAAGTTTCCCCGCTTCCGCGCAGGAGGCCGCCCCTTCCGACCAGGCCACCCAATCCCGAGGCCAAGGATTAGCCCCGCCCACTGCAGACTCCCGCTCAGAGTTGGAAACTCCGGAAGCGCGGAGACCTCAGAGAACTCAAAGGCTTCGGGTTTGGATTACCAAGGAAAAGGGAGGATGTTTTTCTTACACTCCCCTTACAGGGCGCCTTTAACCGGTAGCTTTGTCTTAATCTGTCCTTGTCGAACGTACTGAAGACAGATGTACTGTCTTGCTGAACCCAGGGCCACCTAGCACTGGATCAGGTACACAAATGAGGTAAGAATGTTGTTAGGATTGGGAAGAGGGTGTCAAGTAAGAATTGATTTTTCGAAATGACCTGAGGTGATGACATCCGGGAAAGTTTCAGGCACCTGGGTAGGGGGGTATGAAGCCCAGATCCAGAGCAGGCCAAATGAATCATGGATGTGGCAAGATGACCCAACGTGGTATATGAAAACCTGAAGGGAGCCCAGAGAATTGAGAGCTGGGGGAAAACAGTGGAGGTCAGGAATGTTCTAGGAGGGTGCTATAAATGAAATGCTAAGGTCTGAGCAGTGTACACGATGGAATGAAATCCAGGCCTCAGTGGCTCCGGGGATCCTGGATATAGATGCTGCTAGAAGCATCAGCTCCAGTAAGACTGAAGATAACAGGAATAAACATGGCCAGGAAATCTCACATGGCAGCTGGATGAACACCCTTAGCTGGGGTCAGGGCTTACATGTGGAGAGGGGTTAGAAGACATAGTGGGGAGAGCTGAGGGTGCCTGGCAGACAAGCAGAAGAAGGGGGCAGGGACACAGGCAGCACCTGTAGAGTGGGAGGGGAGAGGAAAATCTTCAAACAGTACTTAGGAGACCCAACATCTGTTACAGTTTGTGTACAGATATCTCCTGAAAGCCTCACATGGTCACAGGGATTTTCCCTTCCGAGATAGCTGAATAGTGACTGATTTGTAGTTCAGTGCTGTAATTAAGGGTGGGTGATTGCTGGATCACTTTGCTGACTGGACTGGCACTACCCTAACCCCAGTATACAGGATACAACATAAGGGACAGAAAGAGGCTTGCCTTGTCTCTCTTGTTGCTTGTGTCTTATGCCATCATGAACACTGCCTTGGAGTCAGCCCATCATGGACTAAAACCTCTACAAACTGTGTGCTAAATAAACCTTTCCTCCTTTTTGTGTGTCAGGTATTTTTGTTTTATTTATGTGTGTGTCCAGCTCAGCCCACCAGGGGGCGGGGCTGGCTGGCATGTGGTGCTGGGGGAATGAACCGTGGTCCCTGTGCTTTGCTTAGCTTGTTGTAAGTAGGTGCTTCAGACCACTGAGCCATCTCACCAGCCCGTGTCAGGTATTTTTGTCTTGGCAAAGAGAAAAAGTAAGACAAAGACCCTATAGCAGAATCAGAGGGTCCCAGGTATCCCTGGAACACTTCCCTTCTACAGGTGCAGACTGGAAGGCAAAGAACTAAGTCTATCTGGGGTGGAGCTCTTCATCAAGGAAAACACAGACAAGAGGCAAGACAGTTAAGTGATGAGTTACCACCCATGTGCCACTGTCATTACATTTAATCCTCACAACACCCCTGTGAGGTAGGTATTGCCCCATCTTACAGATGAGGAGCAGGCTCACACATACCCAGGGGCAGTCAGGATAGGTCTACAATTCCAACACTTGGGGTCTCATCCCTCCCATGCCCCAGCCAGGGTTAGAATTCTCTTACAGTAGCAAGGACAGCTGCCACGAGTACATCCACATACACACAGCAAAGTGAACACTGAGTCAACTTTCCCCATCCCCTGTACTTTTCGTTCAAAAGTAGTTGGGAACACTCCTGGCCATGTGGTTCTGTTACATTTAAGAAACAAAAGTGTACCCTAGAAGGGTGATGTGTCTGTGCTGGGCCGTGAGCAGACTCCCCAGGCATGATTGAGGTGCTTCCTCTAAAGCTCATAAGCCAAGGAGTTAATGCATAGTAGGCGAGTGCTCTACCACTGAGCTATATCCCCAGCCCCGTCATTTTTGAGGCAGAAATCCAGTAAGGGAAAGCAGGATCTGCCCTCCACAACTCCTGAATCCATGGCAGATCTACAGCTGGGATCAGATAAAGGCACACCCTCTGGCTGCTCTTCTGTCTCTTGTTTACCTGAGATGTTGCAGATGACTTGATTTTTTTTTTTTTTTTTTTTTTTTTGCAGAACCGGGGATTGAACTCAGGCCCTTGCACTTGCCAGGGAAGCACTTATTCCACTGAGCCATTTCCCCAGCTGACTTGAATTTTTTTCTGGCTAACCTTTTTATGCAAAAGGGTAAAAGATTTTTGCATAAAAAGAGTACTGGGATAAGCAGGGCAAGGTGGTGCACACCTGTAGTCACAACACTGGGAGAGTGATGCAGGAGCATCCCAAGTTCAGGCCCAGCCTGAGCAATGTAGACACTTTCTCAAAATAAAAATTTGTAAAAGTTGGGGATGTGGCTCAGTGGGGACTCTGGGTTCAATCCTAATATTGTTAAAAAAAAAAAAAAAAAAAAAAAAACAGAAAAACAAAAACAAAACTCCCCAAACAAACAAAAGTAGAGAAAAGTTACCACCATAACATGGGAGAGGCTGGTGTTAGATTTTTTTTTCAGTTAAGCCTAAATAATGCTGGCAGTCTCTTAACACTGCCTATTTTAAATGTTAACTTTCTTCTCATCTTGGAAGAATCTAGAAATAAAGGGGAAAGTATGGCCCAGAAATTCAGTGCAAAGAGAAATGTTTATATGGACACCACAGGGACAGAGACAAACACTCCTGGAGGGAGAGAGGGAGGGAACAGTTCCCACACCTGGTAGTCATGGCATAATCTACACAGATGTGCAAGGACACAGGTTCCCTCTCCACGAGGTTGCTGGCCCACAAGTGGGGGGGGATATCTGGTGCATGCCATGGTGGGTGAACATACAGTGGTCAGTACCACTGAGGCCCCAAACGAGAAAGATGCTGGCTAGGGACTCAAGCTGCACCAGCCTACATAGGTCACATGTGTTTGTGTGAAAGCTCTCAGCTCCTGGCATGGAGCTCAGTGGGGCTGAGAAGACCAGAATAAGGGCTTGATTTTTTAAGACAGTGGGTAACAGCGGGTACGGGATGTAGGCTTCACTTGGCATGGTATGACTGCTTTGAGGTGAAATATTCCAAAGAGGAGTTGAGCTTTTCACATTGATATGACGTTCTAAGGGCCTGCACAGGAATTCCTTAGAGAAATAAACTTGATACTTACAAGTTACCCCTCTGTTTTGTAGAACTGACCCAGATCTATACAGTTCCCTCCTGCAGTACCTCCTTCTGTTGTAGCAGAACAGTAGCCCTCCTTGGTAAACATTCACTGCAACAGACACCCTAACACACACTCACAGCTTCAGGAAGCCCAAGTTCATGTCCTCATCACTGTGCGTAGACAGATTTTGCCGTTTCACTTGTTGCTGGGGAAGAATATTCTCTGAGGGATTTGGGGGACGACACTGTAAACATGACTTCTTGGACTGATGGTGGCAGGGATGTGTGTTTGAGTCGCTGCCCAGGGACAGCACTGAGGTAGATTGTGGAGGGTCTCCTGAGCTGCCATCCACAGAGTTTGTGGGACTCGAGGAGTACCCTGAGGTTGTGACATCTTTGCTGGGCTTCCTCTTGCAGAGAAGTGGCCTGGGCCCTGACATTGGAGGTGTCTGGGTGCCTGGTGCCTGGTGTCCCTCATCCTCTGGGTAGGCCTCTTCATCACTTGATTCCTGGCAGCAGTGTTGTTCTGGGTTTAGGTAGACCACAGTGACATCGAGGACACCACTGGGAGTGGTCACTGTAGGAAATTTTGGAATGGGGGAGGTCATTCCATAGCCTGAGCATCAGAAGTAACCCTCTGCCTGGTCAGGACCTGGACAGTCCAGACTTTGGCTCACAGCCAGGACAGTTTACAGCCTCCTGTACCTGGTTAAATATCCCCTACCAGGCTGTGGTCCGTTATATCACAGCTGAAACCTGTGGGTGGCATGCTTCACTCATTGTAGGAGGGCAGTGGAAGGTAGCAACTGACTATCTAACTTCCTCAGTCTCCCCAAGTGGACACAAAATTAAACAACTGGAAAGGACTAAAAAAATCTGCCCAATCGGGGCTGTAGGGATAGCACAGTGGTCTAAGTCCAGCAAGCACAAGGACCTGGGTTCGATCCCTGGTACTGCATGCTGCGATGGCTCTGGAACCCTGGGCACACCATGCCAGCCACCAAAACCAAGCATGATAGTGCACGCCTGTAATCCCAGCACTGGGAGGCTGAGACAGGAGGATCACTACAAGTCTGAGCTGTGTAGCGAGACCCTGTACCAAATAAATAAATAAATAAATATTTTCTAAAAATCTCCCCAAGGTGGAGTTTGTTTTTTAGGACACAGGACAGGACCTCTTCCAGCCTATGGGGTGGGGAAGGGCTTATGCATACCATATGGGTATACCTCAGCAGTCCTCTAGGAAGATCTAAATAGGAACTCCAGCTAGGGTCCCTGTCCTTCCCTGTCTTATGAGGACCTTCCACCAATACAGACCCAGTTGGAGCTGTACACAGGTTTGCCTAAATCCTCTCCCTCCCTGTGGAGTAGCAGTAATCCCCATTCCCACCCTAAGCTCTGGTGTCTAAGGGATCTGTTCTCACAGCTTTGAGTTGGGACAAGCTCTCTGAGGGGAGGGTGTGGCACCAGCTGGCTTGGGCTAGACCTCAACTGCTGGGGGCAGGAGACCCTCAGTAGAAGGCTCCTTCTGTGTAACATCCCTCTGCTACATACTCACCATCACCCTCCTTTTCGCCCTCACTCTCTTGGTCACCCTCATAGCCAGAGCAGCAGTCTAGACTCCAGTCCAGGAAGCTGCCCAGTAGTGTCTCCTCCTGGCTGGACAACTCGGCAGTAGGTGTGGTGACAAAGCTGCCTCGGTCCTCCTGGATGCTGTTTTCCCGCTTCCTGTGAGAGATGGAAAGCCAGGAAGCTCCAATCATGCACCAACCTCAAACATATGCTCAGCCCTGGGCCCTCCCATGTGTGCTGGAAGGATGTGCAGGGCAGAGAATGCCCGTGAAGCTACAACCAGTGTGAGCCTTGAGTCTTGAGGCCAGGCTCAGCCTTGTTAGTTAGAGCTACCTGGGCCAATCATCCTCCAGGATATAGTCACAAGCTGCAGGCAGTGCTGGCACCGTCCCCCGGGAGTGCCACCTCTGCCCTCCTGAGATCAGGGCTGAGGCAGGAATATGGGCTTGTATCTGGGAGAAGCCACCATTTCTGCTGAGCCTTTGTGTTTCCTGAGTTCAGGGGATGGCCAAAGTTACCTTAATATAACCTGTGGAGGTCCCTTTCAGATGACTGATGGGGCTAGGGGAGCTGCTGGGAAACAAGTTTAACATAGGGAGACGAGGTATAGGGAGGAAGGGCCAGCAATTCTGCATCCCAAGGCGGAGATACATATCTGGCCTTCCCCTGTGGGTGACCCCAACCCATGGATAGTCAGGTTGTCATCTGCAGACTAGGATGTAAGTGGTGGTCTTCTTGGGTGGGCCCACATCACTCATATGCAACACCGTGGTGCATCATGGGGGTGGCTTAGGCTGCTTCTCTAGTAGCTTCTTTGGGGTTTCCCTGGAGTTCAAGGGACTGTGACCAGGGGTGTACTTCCTACACACTCATGGAGGTAGTCATGCTTGGCCAAGTGATGTAACAGGACTGATTCAACTATATAGGGCCTTCTCTCAGGAAGCTAAGGGTGCAGAGGGTGCTGAGGAGTTACAGAGGCAGGGCCAGCAGCACAGAGAAAGTCCTGTTTTTTGCAGAATCAGCAGGAACTCTCCAGATGGGTAATGTAGGTAAAAATTATTCCATGAAATAAAGCGAGAATGGTGATAAGAGCGATGGGAGTGGGAGGCTGAGGTAGAAGGATCACCATGAGTTCAAGGCTCACATGTGCTACACAGCGAGTCCAGAACCAATCTGAATTATACAGTGAGACTCACCATACCATACCACACCCCTAAAAAGAGAGCACAATGGGAATAAATAGGCGTACACATAAGCAAAGAGGGAGGGCACAAGCACAAGAAGGGAAACAATGAAAATGTTAATCAGGTTATAATACAAGTGCCAGGAGTGACAGCAAAATCCATGGAGAAGCGTGCCTCAGGATGGCACAGGCAAGGCTAAGGCTTAAGTCAGGAGCAACTGTGCTCAGAACCATTTTCCCTCAAAGGGAGCCAAAATAAAGCAAGAGAAGCAGGCACCTCTGAAAAGGGAGAGCTGGGGGATATGGAGCTCAAGAACACCTGCAAGGTCAGACTGCCTGGGTTCAAGCGCAGGTTCACCTATGTGGAAGTAGGACAGCCAAGGCGTCAGGGTGAGAATTCAGCCCTTGCCTGCAGCACTACCCTGCATACCCAGTGTCCCAGTGGGGGGACAGGACTCACCGCTTTGTTCTCCTCCCAGAGGGAGAGCTGAGGAAAGGGCAGATCTCCCCTGAACTGAGGAAAGCTGTGGGCTCTGGGCTTTCTTTCACTCCCAGTGCTGTACACAACTGGCTGTAGCTCAGCACCTAGGGAAGCCATAGTCAGCAAGAGGAAAAAGGTATGGTGGATGAGGCTGAAGAACCCTGATCCCACCCTGCACCCCATCAGACATCGAGGTGACAGGGCAGAGGAAGAGTACCTTTTCCTGGTTGATTTCTTCATAGCGCTTGTCCTCAAATCGTTGCTTCACGGCAGTCAGAGAGACCTGCCGGTAGTCCTTGGGGGCATCATCATGGAAGCTGGAAGTGGACACAGAGCGGATGTGAAGCACTCCCAACCCAGTTTTAGTTTGCTCCCTTGAGTGGAGGGGACAACAAGCTTTCAAAACCTGCCTAATGGTGAGGATAGGATGCAAAATAGTTTGGTGGCTTATCAAGCAGTTAAACAGTTTCCATATGACCCAGCCATGGTTCTCCCAAACACCAGCATCCTCCACACAGTTTCTTTTTCTCATGGGGCCTTTACCACCTCACACCTTGTCCAGCTATGTTCTGGCCTCAGCACTCGCACAAGATAAGGTGGGCAGACAGGAGGCTGCAGGACACTGAGGTCTGGAGCACAGGGAGGAGCAAAGCCATCACAGCTAGGACGGGGGGTGGGCAGCAGACAGGCACAGATGGGAGCAGCAGTGAGTCTGCTTGCCTGCTGCCTTCCACTTCCTCAATTAGAGGCTCTACTTGAAAAATGTGTGAAATTCTGTGCACTGTGAAAAAAATGTGTGAAGCATGGCCCTGAAATTTTAAAATGTCAACTTGAAAGATGTTTCTTGCATGAGACTCACTGAAGAAAGATCTGTGCTTTGACTGGGAGCTGTCACACGAAGACACACAGGGCTGAGTGGCAGAATCTGGCCAGAGGACACATTTCCTTACAGATCTGCCACTCTTTTTTTTTTTTTTGGTGGAACTGGGGATCGAACTCAGACCCTTGAGCTCGCCAGGGAAGCACTTATTCTACTAAGCCATCTCCCCGGCCCCCATCTTTTTTGATGGTTTGAGGGATTGAAAAATCACTAGTGAACTAGGTCCCCAGCCTTTTTTGGGGGGAGAGGCACCACAAGCATTCATCACTGTGACTTCGTGCCTCAGACTCACCACTTTTTATGTAGGTTCAAGACGCAGGGCATGAGGTCTTCACAGGAGAACCCAGTGAGGTCCCATAGTTGAGTGGTCCAGGGCTGTGCTAGGGAGCAAAGTAGGCCAGGAATGCAATGGTTGTCTGACCACTCCCACTTCATGAATCTGCAGGTTATATTCTGGGAGCTCAAACTGCAGTTTTTTAAAAAATGGCTTTGACAAGTCCCGGTACAGAACATGCATACTGTCAAAAGATTTGGGAAACCCTTAAACTAGAACCATCTCTCACACCCAACCCTAAGCTGCCTTTGGTCTATTCTGAAGGGATGGGCACCCCACCCCACCCCCATAATACTGAGGCATGAACCTGGTGCCTTCACACTGAACTATATCCCTGGTCCTTTTGAAAACTTTTTGAAATATGGCCTTACTAAATTGCTGTTGCTCAGGCTGGGCTCGAACTTACAGTACTCCTGCCTCAACCTCCTAGAAGTGCTGGGATTATAGGCATATGCCACTAGTGCTGGACACAAATTTCTTCCTGTCCTACTACTCTTCTATTTGAGGACTTTCCTTGCCACCAGCAGTCCCCTAGAGGGGCCATTCCTTACTTTGCCCATGCATCACTCTGGCCAGAAGCAGGGCTGCAGAGGCCAGGTGGGCTGGGGTGTAGGCAGACAGGCTGGTGTGAAGCAGAGAGAGTTCACAGAGGAAGCTGCACAGGTGCTGAGTTCTGGGTGCCACAGGGACCAGTGTCAGCAGGACTTCTTTGTAGTCGACCACAGTGGGGATCTAAGCAAAAGGAGAAGCTGGATGTGGGCACTTCTTCACCAACACTGCAAGCAACAGCCCCATAGGGACTTGGTTCGCGTTCAGGGCATCAGTGCATGTGGTGATGCTTTGGGCATGGCACAGAGAGCTGGACCCTGGATCCAGAGGATCTTCCAGACCAGGAAAGCTGGGTGTCTTCAGCTCTTCCTACGCCCACAACCCACACAGGGAGACAAAAGAAATCCCCACTTACTCGAATCTTCCCTTCCAGGGCGGAGACGATCTCTCCCATCATTCTCACCAGGTCCTCGTACCTATATGTGTTGTCTGTGAGCCACACAGCCTCTCGAATCGTCAGAATCTCTTTACTGACAAACCTGGAACGTGGAGATGGGCGCTTAGCTCTGAGTCCATTTCTTGAGGCAGGGATGAGAATTGGACGGCCTGGGGCTGTGGGGAGGCCTCAAGGTAAAGAGAACATGATGACTTCGAGCTTCAGTGCCAAAGGGAGGCTATATAACTAATCCAGCTGCCTCAGGCCAATAAGAAACATTAAAAGGTGTGATGCAGAACGTACTGAAAAAAAGAAAGGATTGTGCCTGGAAGTAGAGGCAGAGAAAGGGTTATCAATCAGACACAGCTATCTTTTCAAAAGGCCTCATGAGTGACTCTATCAATCAGTTTTCCTAATGATCTTAGAGACAAGGATTTGCCTTTTTTCTTTCTGTTTTTGAGACAGGGCCTCTCTATGTAGTGCAGACTGGCCTTGGACTCACAGTGATCCTCGTGCCTCAGCTTCCTGATGCTGAGACTATAGGCATGTGCCATCACACCTGGCTTTTTTTTTTTTTTTTTTTTTTTTGGTGCTACAGGGGACTCAATCCTAGGACCTTGCATATGCTAGGCAAATGCTTACTATTAAATGGTACTCCTAGACTGTACCTTAATTTTTTTGTGTGCAGTACTGGGGATTAAACACAGGGCATTATCTATGTTAGGCAAGCACTCTCTGACTGAAATACATCCCCAGCCCTTTAAAAAATGTTTTTTATTTTGATACCAGGAATAGTAGCTCATGCAAATAGCACTCTGGTAGACTAAAGCAAGAGAATTACAAAATTCAACAGTAGCCTGGACAACTTAGTGACTCAGCAAAATCCTGTCTCAAAATAAAAAAATATGTATATAATAAGAAGAAAATAGGTATGGGGGATGTAATTTAGTGTGAAGATTCTGAGTTTAATCCCTGGTACCAAATTCTTTTTAAATTTTGAGGTAGGGTCTTGGTAAACTGCCAGGCTAGTTTTTTTATCTTCCAGCCTCAGTCTCTTAGAATGGCCCTATCTTTTGCCAGTGTCTATCAATTAAAGTATAAATAATTTAAAGTATAAATAATTGAAGGTAAGTGAGTTAGAACCAAGAGTTAGAAGTAAAGCTCGCTCGCTCTCTCTCTCTCTCTCTCTCTCTCTCTCT
>NW_004524597.1:9330927-9334179 GCF_000260255.1 Octodon degus
CTCTCTCTCTCTCTCTCTCTCTCTCTCTCTCTCTCTCTCAAATAAATAAAAAAATAATTTAAAAAAAAAAAAAAGAAGTAAAGCCCTTAGAGGTTATCTGAAGGTACGTGTACAACATGGCAGCTGGTCACAGCAGTTCTGAATGTCATCCGTGAGATACGTGGTACCCTTTACTGTCTGGCAATGCCAACCATCACAGAACATCCTACTCCAGAGGCCTTGAAGATGATATCCCTGGTGAGAATGGACCAGGGCTAGTTTGTTTGCTACTTGCTTGTCCTGGGTTTCTAGAGTTTGCATATTTGTCATTGGCCTGACAGGACAGAAGGGAAAGGGAATACACCTCCCAGTACAAAAGCCACACATGCCCAAAAGAGGGGATGTGAATGGGCTACTAACACCCCTGCCCTGGAGGGAGTCTACGGTGTGGATGGGGGCGAGTGAGGACAGGGTCTAGCGCTACCCCAAGAGCAGTGCTGGCACATCTCAGCCTTTAAAACCATTTCCGGAAGTTACAATCTGCTTCGCTGTAGTCCGGTAACTGGATCTGAGACTGCAATGATGTAACCGTACTGTCAGATCAGGGAGGCAGCAGCCCCACCTGTTCATTGGCATCTTGGGTCGCAGCACCTAGAATGTTGCCAGAAGACCTGGAACATACGAAGGGGCTCTGGGCTGGGTGTGGCAGGCTGTGCTCATGGACCCTGAATTCTTCACTCCCTTCTGTGTTACTATGACCCTGTTTTGAGCCGGCACATACCCACCCAAAGGGACTACAGCTTCTGTCTTGGCTAGACATGGCAATGTGACTCATCTGTGTGGGAAGGTGTACACAGCAGCTGTGGTGCATCATGGGGACAAGGGCAGACACTGGAGGGTGGCAAAGAGCAAGATGACAGTCAAGGTTTCTTCATGGCCTCTTGAAACAAAAAAATCCCAGTGACCTTGGATCCTTTGTCTCTAGGCTACTATGCAAGATGGAAATAAATCTCTGCAGTTAACATCATCGCCAAGTACAGCCAGAGCTACTTAGCCCTTATTCACTAAGCCACCCAGCCAAGGCTAGTGGGTCTGGAACGTACTTCTAGTGGAAGTAGTGGCTTAGGCTGGGAATGTGGGGTTTAGGAAAACAAGAAAACTCAACTGCAGAGACATGGTTCTCTCTGTGAAGTCTGAAGACCAAAAACGAGGAAGGCAGCCAACTGTGACCCTCCTTGGCACCAGCACCCTCAGGAACCAGGGGAGACGTGGTCCAGGCTGTGCCTGTGTAAGTTCATGCTCTGGGTTTTGAGACCATATGCCAAGATGAGCTGCCTGGACACATGTGCCTGCATAATGGCCATGTCAAGGCTCAATTCTGCCATCCTCACCTGTGAGCCAGATCTGACCTTTAAGACTTACTTCCCTTATGGGTGCTGGTGAGATGGCTCAGCGGTCTAAAGCACCTACTTAGAACAAGCTTAGCAAAGCACAGGGACCGCGGTTCAATTCCCCAGCACCACAAGCCAGCCAGCCCCGCCCCCTGGTGGGCTGAGCTGGCCACACACACACACACACACACACACACACAAACACAAATAAATAAATAAAATTAAAAAAAAAAAAAGACTTACTTCCCTTATGAACTATCCACTAGCACAGGAAGGACAATGCCCTCCAAGAAGAGCCAGCACATTCACACACCAGCCCTGCTGGCTGGACAAATGGGCTTCTCACCGGGTACAGATGACCATGCAGGCGATGCCCAGCAGCTGGAGCTTGTACCGGGGCACCAGCCTCCTCCTCAGATACCGGTCCACACATTCCACTGTCAGGTGAAGGCACAGACTTGTGAAGTCCTTCATGGTGGCAACTTCTACCAGCCAGTCAATCAGAATGTACCTATAAAAAGAGAACCACTAGGTTATTTATAACCATTCATTCATTCATTCATTCATTCATTTTTCATTTTCCAATCAGATTTTATTGGTACAGTTTAGATATACATAATGATCAAATTCATCACAGAGAATTTATACCTATACAATATAACTTGATTCTTCTTTTCCTCATTCGCTCCCCCCTTCCCTTAACCCCTCATTTACAACATTTATAACAACACTCTGTAAGAAATCAAAGAGTCAGGTGGTACCTGCTTGGCAAGTGCAAGGTCCTAAGTTTAATTCCCGATACATTAAAAAAATCAATCCATCCATCTATCCATCCATCCATCCATCCATCCATCCATCCATCAATCAATCACAGAGCCTAAAATCCCACTACAGCAAGCACTGAATGCCTGGACTAGAGTCCTGCTTGTCCAACTCAGCAACCTGACTGAAGCCTGAGGGATGGCATAGTCCCCCGCCACCACAGGTCTAAATCAAAGGGATCTGGGTCACAAACAATGAAGAGAATGCTGCAAGGATGTCCAAATACGGTAAACATCTTTCTGAACAAAGGGGACACTTATCTTAAAAGCAGACAGAGAAAAGAATGATAAGGCCCTGCTGGAGACAGGAGTAGGGTCCAGGGTCAGCCCAGACAGAAGTATATTTAGAAGTGTAGGAGGAGGGAGACAGCAGAAGTGACCGAAGGGTGGGTGGGATCAGACAAGCCTCCACTTACACCTCAGAAGAAGAGCATGCAAGCGTTTTTGTGTGTGAAGTTAAATCTGTCAGGGCTGTGAACAACCTAGGGAGTTTAATAATCTGACTTTTAAACCAGATTATTTTAAAATGCTTAACTTTATGCTTAAATTCTACATAAACATAAATGAGTAACTGGGGATTAAGCTCAGAGCCTTTGTACTGAGCTACATCCCCAGCCTGTTTTTTTGTTGTTGGCGGAACCAGGGATTAAACTCAGGCCCTTGCGCTTGCTGGGGAAGCGCTTAGTCCACTGAGCCATACCCCGCCCCCCTTCCAGCCTGTTTTTGATTTAATTTTGAGACAGGGTCTCACTAAATCACTAAATCCCCAAGACTCTGCTCAAACTTGTGACCTTTCTGATTCAGAATTTGTACTACCATGCCTGGCTATGAGTAACAATATTAGGAAAAACAAAATAACAAAAAAATAAAAATGAACAAACTGCAAACAAAGGGGACTAGAAAGTATTATTCCTTGTAATGGAAGAGATGAGACAGATGGGGGCCAGATGGGATGATGCCAATTACACGGCAGGATGCAAAAGCACCTCGATTGTGGGCATCACCATGGGAGCAGAGCTGAGAGAGAGAGAGAGAGAGAGAGAGAGAGAGAGAGAGAGAGA
>NW_004524597.1:9334279-9338599 GCF_000260255.1 Octodon degus
AGAGAGACAGACAGACAGACAGACAGACAGACAGACAGACACAGACAGACCGACCAGGACTCCAGGGAAGGGACAATCAATCATTTACTATTTATTTATTTATTTATTTATTTATTTATTTATTTATTTCAGCACCGGGGATTGAACTTAGGACCCTGCGCATGCCAGGCAGGCACTTATTCTACTGAGCTATCTCCCTGGCCCCATTTTTTTTAAAATAAATGTTTATAGCCAGGTGTGGTGGCGCAAACCTATAATCCCAGCACTCAGGAGGCTGAGGCAAGGGTTTGTTGCAAATTCAAGACCAACCTAGGCTACAACATGAGCTCAAGGGCAGCCTGAACTGTGTGCGTAGTGAGACCTGTCTTTAAAAAAAAAAAAAAAAAAAGTTTATTGCTCTGTTTACTGTAATTTTATTATGTGCCTGCCAGGCAGTGTTTCCTCAGAGCTAGATGCTGTGCACTATAAATCCAAAACATATTTGCAATCTTAAAAAAAAGTCATTCATGTTTTCCATTTTACCCTTTAACATGTTCTGTGATTTAGTGTAAAATAGTGTTTTCTACTAACCTTGGAACCCCCACAGCAAGATGCAGATCACACTAGGTGTCATGGCAGTGTTGTAGGGGACAGAGGACTCCCAGGCCCTGTCTAGACTGCTCAGCATTGAGTTTCACAAAACATACTAATGCTTGTAAAGATAACATGTAACAAAAAATGTTGCCGGGACTGGGGTTATAGGTCAGTGGTAAATTAACCTGTACAAGCCTGGGATATTTCTCACACCCCATTCCCACACATAAAAAAAGTTATGTTTCACCCTCAGAAACTGAGAGTCCCATCATTTTGGAAGGCTCAAATGATTTTTTTTTTTTTTTTTTTTCGAACCGGAGATTGAACTCAGGCCCTTGCGCTTGCCAGGGAAGCACTTATTCCACTGAGCCATCTCCCCAGCCCAGTCCCATCATTTTGGAAAGATTGCTTTAAGGGGTTCTCTGGCTTAAAAAAGCTAAGTAGAAGGATATTTATTCCTCAGAGTCCTAAGTGCTTAGTCATCACTGATTTTAGAAACACTACACATGCACACACAAAAGGGGCACTCCTACCAGATTGTTAGTGAATATAAATCACACTGCCCTCTTAGGTATTGTCCTGCCACCACTCTAGACCCTTGGGCTTTTTTGGAGTATTAGAGACTGAACACAGGGCTGGCCTCACACTTGCACCATGCTGAGCTATCTTCTGGTTCTTCAATGTCTCACCTCATTGTGTCATTGAGTCCCTTCTGCACAGCGAAGATCTGCTGCTTATTGACAGCTTGGGAGCCCTGGAACAACTGACAGACTACATCATTGCAGGCTTTTGCTTCTAGTCCAAGCTGGTTTCCATTTGCACAGGCTTTGGCTAAAGCCAGCTGAGGACAGAAAGAAAGGGCAACGTGAGCATGAGATTGTTTACTTCCGAAGGGAGAGGTTCTTCAGGTAGAAAACACCGATGTACCCACTTGCCTACTTAAGTTTCTCAACGTTCTGGAACAGTATGCCTAAAATCTTTAGTGTTACTCTCTTTTGAATAAGTGATATACCACATGGTGAAGGTCTTTTAAAGGGATGAAAGGCAGATGAGTTGCCTTCTCACCCTGGTGCAGGTTCTCAGGGAATTTAGGGCTCCTGTTCACATTGTGAAAAACTTAGTTTCTGTTCAACCCTAGAGTGAAAGTAAGACATTCCAAGGGAGGATGTACTAGTAAAAAGAGATGGGTAGGAGCCAGGTAGGGTGACACATGCCTGTAATTACAGCTCCTGGGAAGGCTGAGGCAGAAAGATCTTAAGTTTGAGGCCAGCTTGGGGGAACTAACTGACCCTGATTCAAAATAAGAACAGTAGGGATGTAGCTTAGGGGCAGAGCTCTTGCCTAATACATGCTATGCACTGGATATGAACCCCAGTGTCACAAAACAAAATCAGGAAGAACAACAAAGAAGAGCTGGCTGGGAGCTGGGATGATTTGGCTTTAAAGTCTGGACTCAAGCGGGGCATGGTGGTGCATGCCTGTAATCTCAGCACTTGGGAAGCTCAGGCAAGAGGAATATCACAAGTTCAAGCCAGCCTGAGCTACAATGTGAAATTCATGGTGGTTTTTTTTTTTTTTTTTTTTTTTTTGTGGAACCGGGGATTGAACTCAGGCCCTTGTGCTTGCCAGGGAAGCGCTTATTCCACTGAGCCATCTTCCCGGTCTACAATCTGAATTCAAGGTCAGCCAAAATTACATAGTGAAACCCTGTCTAAAAAACAGCAATAAGACTGGGCATGGTGGCGTATGCCTATAATTCCAGCTCTTGAAAGGCTGTAAACAGGTAGATGAGTCCGATTTAGTAGTGAGACCCTGAACACTCTGTAGACCCTTCCCTAAAAAAATAAAAAAAAAAAAAACAAAAAACAAACAACCCTACAGGGGCTGGGGAGATAGCTCAGTAGCATAAGCACCTGCCTGGCAAGTGCAAGGTCCTGAGTTTATTTCCTGGTACCGGAAAAAAAAAAAAAAAAAAAAAAAAAGCTAAAAAAATACTACAAAGACAACAATATGCAATATTTTAATTATTGTAACTGTCCTACTAACCTGTTTTGAAATTGTTTCATTGCTATTTCTTTCTCAATAAAATTAATATTAAAAAAAGAGACAATTAAAAAAAAAAACCCAGCAACAACAAAAAGGCCAGGCATGGTAGCACAAGTCTATAGTGCCAGCACTTGGGAGGCTGAGGCAAAAGGATCACTGTGAGTGGGAGGCCAGCTTGGACTATGTAGAGTTCAAAGCCAGCCTCAACTATAGAGAGATTTTCTTTTTTGTACCTCAAAAAAGAAATACATAAATAAAACTCACAAAACAAAACAAAAACAAGAAAACCCAAATGCAAACCAAACTGGACAAATCTGGACTTGTGTATGATGACAGGCAAACTGGAAACCTCTTTGCACCTCAGTTTCCTTTTCATAGAATGGTATGTGATCAGCTTTTGGATCAGCACTTGGCACTCACCCGCCAAGCACCCACTAAGAGAGTCAGTCACCACCAGCCACTTCTGTAATCTCCTTCTGGATTTTACTAAGCATTTGTGTGTATGTGTATGATATATGCATATATATTTTATATATATACACATATGCATGCTTTTGGGACCATTAGTATATACACTTTTCTTTGCCTACCTAACATCTACAGGCATATTAAACATTTATAATCATATACCACCTATTTTCCCACTAAGAATAGTTTTGTTGCTTATGTTGTAGAGTATCTAGTTCCTTACCTGGTGAATCCACAGAATGCCCAGGCATTCTATACCCACTGAAGTGCTTTCTGAAAGCCTTGTGCTGATTTTTATACTGTTCATAGGAGCACTCTATCTTACCTTCATCAGCAAAACAGTTATACCTAAAAATATCTAAATTATTAGCTATCCACTCGAAAACAAAGAAAATACATTTGCTAATGTAATCAGCCCCAAACCTCTCATTTAAAAGGCGGTTGTTTCATTTTTTTGTTTTTGTCTTTTTGAGACAGGGTTTTACTGTGCACATCAGGCTGGTTTTGAGCCCACTTTGTAGCCCAGGTTAACCTTGAACTGAATCAATCCTGTCTCCGTGTCCCAAATGTTGGGATAACAGGCATGTACCAGCATACTTGGCTTTTGAGACAACATCTTACTATGTATTTCAGGCTGGCTTTTAACTCACTATGTAGCTGGCCTCAAATTCGCAGTGATCCTTTTGCATTAGCCACCTGAGTGCTAGGGTTTCTAGATGTGCATGACCATGCCTGGCTTTTTCTGCTTTTCAATCAGTTGTATTTATTTCTTCTTCTTTGAGAATCTACCAAGGCCTTTATTCATGAGGATCTTAACTATTATTGATTAGTCTGAAGTTCTAGAAGTACACTTCTTGTAAATGTAGTATTCCTTGTAAGTCTTTCTTAAATGTAGTATTCCTTGTAAGTCTTTCTGGCCAGGAACACAGCATTCTGTGACACATCAGACTAAGGCATTTATTGATTTATGATTTCTTCCCTAATGTGAGTATAGATGACTTTTTTTTTTTTTTTTTTGGCCAGTTCAGCCCACCCTGGGGGCAGGGCTGGCGCAGCATGCGGTGCCAGGGATTGAACCGCGGTCCCAGCACTTATATAAGCTTGCCTAAGCAGGTGCTTTAGTCCACTGAGCTATCTCACCAGCCCCAACTTTTTTTTTTTTTTTTTGTAGAACCAGGGATTGAACTCAGGCCCTTGCACTTCCCAGGCAAATGCTTATTCTACTGAACTATC
>NW_004524597.1:9338699-9350729 GCF_000260255.1 Octodon degus
TTTTTTTTGGTAAATGACTTTCTATCACACTTCTAGGTGAGTTGCAAGGGGGAGGAAGACTTACTTATTTGTCCTGAAACCTCTTTGCAGGTATAAGGGGAAATGGTCTGATAAAGGACAACAAATCCTGGATTTCCTGGCTAAATGACTTGAGCAAGGCTAGCTGCTAACAAGGACATTAAAACACTTTGTGTGCCCCTCTGCTTTATGTAGCTTTAATTTTCATTGTCAGGACAAATATTACTAGCTGGGAGTAGTGACACACACCTGTAATCCCAGTACTTGGGAAGCTGAAGCAGGAGGAGCATTGTGAGTCTGAGACCAGCCTGAGCTACAAAGTGAGTTCAAGGCCAGCCTGAACTACATGAGACCCTGAAAAATAGACAAAGAAAAACAAAACAAACAAGCAAACAAACAAAACGGGTTTGGGAGACAGCTTGGCAATCTAAACGCCTGCCTAGCAAGCACAAGGACCTGGGTTTAATCCCCAGTACACCATGCTGTGCAGACCATGTAAACTGGGTGTGGTGGTGCACGCCTGTAATTCCAGCACTGGGGAGGCTGAGACAGGAGGATCACTACAAGTGTGAACTGTGTAGTGAGACCCTATATCAAATAAATAAAGATGAAAAAAACAAAATTACCTACAGCATAAGTTTTTAGAGTAGTGCACATTCTGGTAGTAGGTATACCCCACTAGCATTTAGAATCAAAAGGCTGGCAGCCAAGAGGCAAGAGTAGCCATGAACAGAACTGAGTGAGGCACTTCTGGGATCTTCTCCTTGCATAGCAAAGAGCTAAATGCCTTTAAGATTTAGTCCCCCCTCCCAAAAAAAAAAAAGATTCAGCTCCAGTCAGGCACATGCCTTAATTCTAGCACTCAGGAGACAGAGGCAGGAGGATTGCCACAAGTCTTAGGCCAACTTGTACCACACAGCGAATTCAAGGCCAATATAAACTACATAGACCTTGTCTCCAAGAAAAGGAGATTCAACTCCAGCCCTGGACCCATCTTACTATATCCTTCAGTCTCCTTTTTCAAGCCCAGATCGTCCTTCCCCAAAGCTGTAGGAAGAAAAGACCAGTTTCCCTTCTCACCTGTGCTTCCCAGCAGCCTTTGGCAGCGTAGTCCCTGAGTTTCCGGAAGCTATGGAGGCATCGTCCAGGATCTGACATCTGTCAACAGGAAGAAGTTGCCTTTATCCTGTTATGTCTCCAGAGGAACTCAGAACTGACCCATGGAGTTCTTAATTGCCCCTCTCCAACCTCCAGAAAAGTGCGTGACTGTATTGGGTCCCCAGCCTTTATCTCCGAACAATGGTGGGGGTTTTGAGAGTACTGGCAGCAGCTTGCTGCCTGATAGCTCCCAGAGGCTGTAAGAGGGTCCTCCCTTTTGCCAAGAGTCCTATCTGAGGGCCAGTTTAGAAACTATGCCTGTGGCCAGCACGCTCTTCCTCTCCCCAAACCTTGGTCCACTCACATCTGTTTTTCTGTCACTTTCCCAGAGGAGGTACGAGCTGGCTAAGCATCCCTGACGAGCAGACTCTTCGAACAGGTCATGGGCCTGATTCTTTTTCTCTTCATCCTAGAATCAAAAGACCAAACACAGCTGTTTTTTATATCTTCTACTCAGTGTTAATTCATTCTGCTGGCCTCCCTCACCCCTCCATATTCCTAAGCAATCAAACTCCTTGTGATAACAGACACGTTAACTAAATCAGAGTAGAAATGACTTCTCTAAAGATGCACCATTTGACAACCAAGGAAAAATGCCTATTTGGAGCTCTAGTGTCAGGGGCTCTGCTTTTCCTGGAGATTTGTGTGTGGGTTTGGCTGGCGGATTCCCTAGCTCAGCTCTGGATCACCCAAGGCCTGCCCTTTACTCTTACTGCTAAAGGAAATGTCCTGAGCCTACACAGTAGAGTTGATGGCTCTCTGGGCTCCCCTAACTCCTCACTGTCCCTCCGGGCCCCTAATACTTTGAAAAATTATGATCTTCCTTAAATCTAACACAGAAGGCCTTCACTGAGATTACAAAGCTTATCAAAACCTCAAGAAAAAAAAAAAATAGATAATCCAACTCCCCAGCAGGTGAAGTCCACCATTAGCAGAACCATCACTCCAGCATGCCACAGCACTGTCTGCTCAGTTCTTGCTACATTTGCTATTTTGCCTCTTGCCCATGGTGTACCATTTCACACAACTATTCAAGAGTAAGGTCACATAACCCACCAGCAACCTGCCCTTTCAGGTAGTGAGGATGGAGCCAGGATTCACTGCCCAGCCCCCTGTGGCCTCTCAGGGTGGGACTTTGCTTTTGCATTGACCTTTGATGCCTTCTGCTGCTTCTCATATACTTCCTGGATCCCAGCCTGGATGTGTCAAACCAGGCAAAAATTCAAAGTGCAGGGAACAGCTTTACTAACCTCAAAAAGATTCAGTACTCTTCCTAAGCAGTGCAGTATGGATGCTTTATGAGTCTTTAAAAAAAAAAAAAAGAAGGAAAGAGAAGTGTAAGTCTCAGGAGAGAACTGTTAGGGGAGCACTTTTCCACCCCACCTTATGAACAGGACCATCCCCAATACCAAATTTTATCTCTGGCTAATTTAATGTAGCCTGAGTCCCAAGTTTCCAGCTGTAACACATTCACCAAAAGTTCTGCCATCCACTCCAGGCCCAAAGCCCTCCCTACATCTATACTCAATGTTCTACGCCTCTACTCCCTCTGGGTTGCCAACTTTACATGGCCAAAAGGGTCTACCCATGGGTTTTCCTGTGTCACCAGACCCTGTGGGTGGCCTCAAAGGTACTACCCCTCCCCAGGACTTACTCTCTGTAGCTGACACTCTGCCCTGAGACTCTCATGGACCACAGCCTTGCAACAGCTTCCAGACACAGACCAAGGCGGGCGGATGAAAAGCCAGATAAAAGGTGAGGCAGCCACATTCAGCCGCTCGGCCAGACTGAAGAAGCGAGAGGCCTTCAGACCATTCACTTCTGCTCGGGCCTCATCAGAGACAGACACTGCAGGACAGACAGGAGAGAACCCAGGGATGTCTCAGGGAGATGGAAATAAGAAAGTTCCCCAATTCTTCTGGACAGTCTAAAAGCTCAAACCCACTGTAGAAAAGTTGCTCATGTTTTAAGAAAGAAAAGTCCCCTTGGTTGGGGGCACTTTCCCTTTCTTCCCATTTAAGCCCAGAGGAGCTCAGTTGTCTTTGTGATTGTAGGCTCTGCTAGAGTCCTGGAAGCATGGATTCTAACATCAAAGGAAGGTACTCCCCACAGAGCCAGTTCCACCTTTCTTCCTGTAGGAAATTGCTGTCTGACCCCTGGCTAATGGGGCAATGGGGAGAGGTTCTTTCCATGATCAGAGTGTTTTAGACAGTGAATATATAACTCTGTAAATATATTAAAAACCACTGGACATCGGGGCACATGCTGGCAACCTCAGCTCCTTGGGAGGTTGAGACAGCAGGTTTAGAAATTCAAGACCAAGCTGGGCAACCTAGAGAAATCCTACTTCAAAAAAATAACTGAAAACCCAATACTGCAAAAAGCCCACTAAACTGTAAAATGTAGTAACATGAGCTTAGTCTGAGAACTGCCATCTGACGAAGCATGGGTGCAGGATCTCAGCTCTCCTGGGCTGAAGAGGGCTACTTACTTGCAGTAGTTTTGTCAGCTGGTCAAAAGCAAGGCCTATCTTTAGGAAAGAACCAGATTTATTTATTTTAATGTATTTGATACAGGGTCTCACTATGCAGCTTAGACTCATAGCAATTCTCCTGTTTTCATCCTCCTCAGTGCTAGGATTACAGGGGATTACAGGCATGAGCCATCATGTCCAGACTCGGTGGTCACCTCAGCATGCCCAAGGGCAGGGCCTGCGTGGCATATGGTGCTGGAGATTGAACCTAGTCACTGTGCTTGCCTAAGCAGGCGCTAAGTCCGCTGAGCTATCTTGCCGCCCAAAAACCAAATTTTTAGACTTTTTTTTTATGATACTGAGGACTGAACCCAAGATACTCTACCATTGTGCAATATCCCCAGTCCTTATAACTAGACAAGGTCTCACTAATTTGCCTGGACTGGTTTTGGAGCTTTCAATTCTCCTGCCTCAGCTTCCCTAATACAAATCCCCACTCCACCCATGTAGTACTAGGTGTTGAACCTAGGGCTCCAAGCATGCTAGGGAAGCATTCTTAGCACTAGGCTACATTCCCCAGCTCAAAATATCAGATCTTTCAGAAGCAAGAAAATGTCAGGCTACAACCCAATCATGATATGTATTTTTTTTTTTTTTAATTTAGTGTGTGTGTGTGTGTGTGTGTGTGTGTGGCCAGCTCAGCCCACCAGGGGGCGGGGCTGGCTGGCATGTGGTGCTGGGGGATTGAACCGTGGTCCCTGTGCTTTGCTTGGCTTAGTTTGTTCTAAGTAGGTGCTTTAGACCACTGAGCCATCTCACCAGCCCATGATATGTATTGGGATCTAAGAAAACACAGACTGTGGGCTCATTCCTTGAGACGCTAAGTTGATAAACAGAAGGTGAGCCTTCACAAGGATCTCTGAAGGAGCACATGGCCTTTGGGGTAAAGGAATCCAACCATAAGGCTGGCTCTGACCTGCCTCTTGCATTGTACCTGAGCTGCCTAGGTTACTGACACCTTGTGCAATCAGGCATGCATCTCAGCCTGTTAAGGTTTGTGTCTAATTGCTCAGGCAGCTTCTGGAGTTTGTGATTGATTCTTGATCCAATGCTGGGATAGCAGGTATGCATGCTACACTCTGGCCCTGGGGTGAGTAATGTGTGTTACAATATAAGGAGGAGAGAGGGGCTAGCTAGCTACCAGAGCTGCAGCCACTTGCTTTTCTCTCTGCTCTTTGCCCACTACCTTGAACAGCTTCTCTATGCCATGTGCCTTGGAGCCAGCTGAATATGGACTGAAACCTCCACTAACTGTAAGCTAAATAAACCTTTCCTTCCTTTATTTTGGTTGTAGGGTATTTGTCCTAGCAACAACAAGAGTAACTAACACACTATCCCTAAATTCCACAAACCACAGACCAGGGAAAAGTCTTATCTACACATGGACCTCAATGTTAATCAGTCTGAAGATGACAGCATGGTTTGTCCAAACAGCTCCATTCTGAGACTCTGTACAATCTTAGGACTTGCTAAAATAAGAGATGACTCTCTTGGATCTAAGGTCAAAACATTAATGGATCTCCCCTTACAAGGCATCCCTTGGTACAAGGTATCATGAAGTGACAGATAGAGCAAGAAGAGTACCTAAACTGCTCATCAAGCTGGGCATGGCAGCACGTGCCTATAATCCCAGCACTTGGGAGGCTGAGGCAGGACTGCTACAAGTCTGAGGCTAGCCTGGGCTACATAAGAGAATTCAAGGCCAGCCTGAGCTACATAGTAAGACCCTGGCTCCAAAACCCAAATTACTTAGGCTGAGTATGTATCTCAAAAAGGCCAAAAGAGGGTGCTTGTGTAAAGTGTCAACAGTAAGGGGCTGTGACTTACGGCCTTCATTGTAGAGGTAGGCTATGCCAAGCTTCACAGCAGCTTCAAAATTTCCCTTTTCAGCAGCCCTAAAACATTAAGAATACATAACATCACAGGATTTTAAGCCATAAAGGTTATATCTCACCCAAGCATTGGAAGCTGAAATATTTGCTTTTGAATTGAAAAAAATTTTATGCAACATAAATATCAGTTATCTATTACATGCTATTATATGGATAAACCTTGAAATATATGCTCTGTGAAAGAAGCTAGTCACAAAAGGCATATATTATCATTCCCTTCACGTGAAATGTCTAGAACAGGCAAATCCAGAGACATAAAATAAAGTGGTGATATTTGCATAATTTGAATATACAAAAAAAATCAGTTTAAATGAGGGACCTGTTTGGTACATGAATTATGTTTCTAAGAAATATGCAAATTTCATCCAGAAGCAGCTCAAGCTACAGCTACAGAAATACAGTCATGGTACACTTGTTAGAGCTACCTGGATCTTTGGCAGCTCAAGTCAATGAGGCCAGAGCAAACTCTAGTCAGGAAGATTCCCTCCTGAATTATGGTCTCTCAGTTTGGTAAATTAGAAGTCTCAAGCTGAACTTCCTGGTTCAAACCACCAGTGCTCTTGGTTAGTGGGCCTGGTTGCTGGCACTTGGGCTCGCAGACTACAAGCCTTGTGTCCCCTCCAGCCTTTTCTCAGCAGCACAACTACAGGTGGGTGGAACCACCAAGTGGGTGAAATGCAATAGGACTGCAAGCTGACTGTAGGAAAGTTGCTGCTAAAAGAAAGCTGAATAAAGCTTCCAAAGGCAGGTGACTCATATTCGAGTCACATGGGAATAGGCCACAACCCAAGGGAGACCTTCTGGAAGTGCAACAGGCAAAGACGAAGGATGATGATGTGGACTGCTGGATGTGGTATGGCTCAGTGGGTGCAGGTCCGCCACCCTCAGTCATTCATTCTTGGGGCTATGAACCAATGCCCTGGGAAACAGCACTAATAAAAGTTTCTTTCTTTTTTTTTGGCAGAACTGGGGATTGAACTCAGGCCCTTGCACTTGCCAGGCAAATGTTTATTCTACTGAGCTATCGCCCCAGCCCCCAATAAAAGTTTCTGAATTAGGCTTTGGGGTACATGCTGGCACATGAGGGGCCCAAAGACCAGAAAAAAATTCAAGTCATCTGTTTTTCAGGGTGCAGTGATACCTTTCAAAGAGCTTCAGGTTCTTTGGAGAAGGCCACAGATCCTGGAAGCTGGCACATGCCCAAACACTGGCATGGTTATCCACCAGGTACTTCAGGTGGGAGTGTACCTACAGAACAATGGAAACCAAGGGGGGATTACTGAAGGACTGACCCCAAGCCCCTGCTCCTAGGGACTCCTGAAAACAGGACATCACAGAGTCCAGGCATCCTGTCTCTTGCCTAAACTCAAGCAGTAGAAGACTCAGTCTCTTTGTATCAAAGACAGCGTGTTATATGGACAATAGAGGTAAGAAATGAATTTCCCTGAGGTTCTAAGAGGGAAAAGACTATGGCCCCAGAAGAAAACTAACATCTAGATTGAGAAAGAATGACATGGCACTCCTGCAAAGAGATATACCTACAAGAACCGAGGAAACCAACTCTAAATGAAAACAGGCAGGAGTAAGAGCTGTCTTGTGTTTCTCTGCTTAGGCCCTTGCTAGTGGGAACACTATCTAGAGTCTGGAGATCACAGGGACTCAAGGAAAAAACAGCTTCTGGACAGAAAATACCGAGACCAGGATCCTAAGCACAAGTGAACATTTTAAATGCAAAAGTTCTCATTGCTGTCAGGAATCCAGAACTCTATGAGTTCCATCAGTAAATTATAAATAAAATGGAGGTAGATTTGAGGGCCAGGAAATGGGTTCTGGTTGGGGATTTCCTACCACTTGGGTGTATATCCTAGGATAGTTCACCAAAGTGAGGCTGTTCCAAAATAATTCCTCCAGTTCATTCCAACATTGCATGTTACATGGGATTTGTCCTCAAGAACTCTTTGTAGGGCACAGTGCCTGCCTGGCAAGCATGAGGTCCTGAGTTCAATTCCCATTACAAAAAAAAAAAAAAAAAATTTGTAATACATTTTTTTTTTTTTTTCTTTTAGACAGGATCTCACTATGTAGCCCAGGCTGGCCTCAAAACTTGAAATTCTCCTTACTCAGCCTCCTAGGTGATAGGACTATTAGCATGTACCACTATTCCCAGCCTATTTTATGTCCTTTTTTTTTTTTTTTTTTTTGGTCTTTTTGAAGTTGGGTTTTACTGTGCATTTCAGGCTGGCAGCAATCCTCCTGCCTCACCCTCCCCAGTGCTGATATTATCGCTTAAGGGACACAAACTTTACTGTCATAAAAAGATACTTTCTTTGTTGAAATAAACATTATAATGAATAAAATTGAACTTTAGCATGCTGTCCTGTAATTGCAACATCTTCAATCATCTATTAATAATATCATCCTTATTTCTTTTGCCCTCTTTTGTAGCCAAACTTTTGTTCTGACATATAAGATTCTGAGGCTTTATTTTTTTTTTTTATGTATTGGTATAGGATTTTGCTATGCAGCTCAGACTCATAGTGATCCTCCTATTTTCAGCCTCCCCAGAGCTGGGATTACAGGCATGTGCCACCACACCTAGTTTTGGAGGCAACTCAGCATGCCTGGGGGCAGGGCCAGCATGGCATGTGGGGCTAGGGATCAAACCTTGGTCCCTGTGCTTGCCTGAGCAGGTACTTAGTCCATTGAGCCATTTCGCTGGCCCTCTGAAGCTTTCATGGTATATTCAACAATGCCAGCACTGGAATTGTTTTCATCAGGTGACTTACAGCTCGGACAGCAAGGATGTCTCCTACAGAAAGCCACTTTAGGATATGAAAGAGCACATCTTCTGGTAGACTTAAGATTGATAGGTATTGCGGTCTCCTCCTTATTCTTCGTTTTGTAGGGTAACAGAAACATTTGGCACACCTACAGTGGATTACTTAAAAGAAAAAGAAAAACTTGTAAGTCTTGATTAACAGTAGTATCTGAAAATGATCTAAGTTACTACCCCTGCACCACAAAGAACAAGTTGACTTGTCCCAAAGATTAAATAAAGTAGCATTATATAAATTTGGAAGACATCATCATTTGTTCAGCATTTAATATTCATAGTGAAGAACAGTTACCAAGTAACTTGGCTACTGGTAACTTTCTCATCCAGAGCCCACATAACTAGGAAAGGGGGAAAAAAAAAGCCATTCTTTAAAAAAAAAAAAAAAAAAAACACCTCAGATCCTTGCTAGTTATCTTTGCTTCATGTAACAAAAAAGCATAGTATTCACTAATGCTTTATGAGCTTGAAGAATCTGCTTTTGGAGCCCAGCTAGGAGGGCTGGCTCTGTAGGAAAGCAAAAAACCTGGAGGCTCAATTCAGCAGATGTCACAGCTGCCCAGCGATGGTTTCCTAGGATCCTCCTCCGTAAAATGGGGAATCAATGGCTACCCTGCAAGGTGGTGAAAATCCCAACAGAAAACCTAGACCTAGACCCCCAGAGACAAGTCCTTTACACTCAGCAAGGTGTCTTCAATACCTCTAGCAACTCCTTTCTCATTCTAGGCAGACAGCTTTCTTATTTCATAGGAAGATGGAAGGCCTCTGTTTGACAGGAACCTTAAGATCCATCCACAAATTGACGTCTTCTTCGTTACCCTTACTGTCCTGAGGAAAGTTACTGCTTTTCTACGTGAATCCCTCCCCAGAGACTCTCTAGAGAAGACCCTAAGTCTTCCTGCAAGCAGCTAAACGTACTTCAAAGCCAAACACCCACCCAGGGCAAAACATTTGCAAAGATTATACGGATATTACCATAAAAATTTCATTCATTTCCTCGCTAAAGAACAGATACTTGGGGATATAACCACTATAATACAAAAGTGGAATTGTGTGTCTCGTCGATCCGGCCCTCCAGCGCGCCAGGACCCGCGGAGGTGTTTGTTTGCTGGGGAGGGCACCAGGTGAGTGGGTGCAGGTGCAGCCCCGCCACTCGTCCCGCAGACACCTGACTCCAAGAAGCCACAATGGTTTGATCCGCAAAAAATCGGCAAAGAGAAGCCGCGGGCATTTAAACCAGGTCAGGGGCCCCACTCGATCCTGCGCTGCGGTGGCAGAGGCCCGCGCCCAACTTGCACGGGGCTCGGACCTGCGCGACCTCTCTCCGCTGGGCGCCCATCAGTACTCACCGCCGCCGCTCCCCATTGCCGCGCAGCCACTGCCACAATTCCAGCCCTCTCGAGAGCGCGCCCGCGCCCGGATACTGCGCCAGCCGCGGAACGCAAGCGCACACTCCGCCTGCAGCCCGCCGCCCGCCCCCGCCTCGTTTTCAAACGATCCGGGTCCTCCAGTTGGCCAGCCCAGGGCCCTGCCCCCTGCCCCACCCGCCAAGGCTTCTTGTGATTGGTCGCACTGGGACGCAAATTCGAACGCGGGCCCTCGATTAGCCGAATCCCGGCGGCCGCCCTGCCTCCCCAGCTGAGCCGGGAACCTACCCGGTGAGGTTGGAGTGGGCGTGCTGGGGGGTGCTAAGCAGAGGCTGAGCGTCCGGGGGGCGGGACCACGGAGAGAGCTGCTTGGTGTCCTATGGGACGCAGCTGATCCCTGGCCTGGTGAGGTCTGACGAGAGTGACCCCTGCCTGCGTGCAGCGATCCCGGATCCGATCCCCACTTTCTACCGGCACTGCCAGTTCCCCCTACCACGTGCTTCCGGAGACCCGATCCAGAGGTCCCGGCACCGAGGCTTCAGTTTAAGCGGGCTTGATCCCTTTCGGTGAAACGTATTTCGTAGTTCGACTTGACTGCAGGCTCTCCGATCGTCCCCCGCCTTGCATCTTCACCACATGCACTGCGCATTTTACTGACTGCAGCCAGGCACTAGCAGTGTCGTATGGCTGAGCTGAGGCTAGTGTGGTCACTCATAACATATTGGCGTTGGTGTATCACATCCCATGTCTTCATAAGACAATGCTGTCTCCTGGGGGAAGCCAGAGAGCCTGGACCTCCCCTCCCCCTTAGTTTGGATCACCCTTCACGGTCCCTTGTCTCTGCAGCTCACTGAACCCCTTAGGGTACCTTACCAGTGTTAGGTACACGTGTAGCCTCCGGGGTCGAGGCCCCATGCTAATCGGATCACAGCACCAGATAGGAGAGCACAGTGGATGAGAGAGGTGAGGCGTGGTGGCACACGCACTCAAGAGGCTGAGACAGGATTGCCGAGATTTCAAGGTCAGTCGGGCTACATAGTAAGTTTAAGGCCAGCCAAAACTGCATAGGGAGACTCCATTTCAAAAGACAACCAGATGGGCTGGAGAGATGGCTCAGTGGTCTAAAGCACCTACTTAGAACAAGCTTAGCAAAGCACAGTGGACTGCGGTTCAATCCCCCAGCACCACATGCCAGCCAGCCCCACCCCCTGCTGGGCTGAGCTGGCCACACACACACACACACACACACACGCACGCACACACAATAAATAAATAAAAATGTAAAAATAAAACTTTAAAAAAAAAAAAAAAAACAGAGAGAGAGAGAGAGAGAGAGAGAGAGAGAGAGACTCAGACCCAGGGATGCACTGGAATCCTCAGATTTCTCATTTGCCTCTTTCTTTCTTGTCTCCATGGATTATATAGTGCTCCTTTTGTCACTTTATCCTCCTCCCTTGTACCATGTTACTTTGTTATCTGTCCCCTTAGGATAGGATCCTTTCTGGTAGTACTTTAAAGGGATTTAATAAACAATACAAGGATCAAGGATGCCTCACATCTTAGGATATATAGCAGCATCCCTGGCTACTCAAAGTCCCCCATTGTCCTTTTTTTTTTTCTTTTTTCTTTTTTTTGGTGGAACGGGGATTGAACTCAGGTGGTTGTGCTCTCCAGGGAAGCGCTTATTCCACTGAACCATCTCCCCAGCCCTCCCATTGTCCTTTAGCTCTACTTTGTTCTTTGTGTTCTAGCTGCCTCTTTGTTATTTTGTGTTTTGTTTTTTGGAGACAGGGTCTCGCTATATGGTCCAGGCTGGCTCTGAACTTACTATGTAGCCCAGGCTGGCCTCAAACTCTTGGCAGTCCTCCTGTCTCAACCTCCTGCGTGTTGGCTTTATAGCTGTGTGCCACCATGCCGAGCCCTAACCACCTCATTTATCCAAAGGCCAAGTTCTTACGTTTCAGGAATCCTATGTTCTCTAGGTTGCAACTGTAGGTCATGCTGCAGGTGTTCCTCCCTCTTACCCTACCCACTGCACTCTAGCTGTGCCCCAGAGGCCAAACTGGAGTAATGACCCACTCAGAGAGGTTGCATGGCATACCTATTTCCCTTGCTGTTTCCAAAGGATGACGGGGACTGGGGAGATAGCTCAGTGGAATAAGTGCTTGCCTGGCAAGCACAAGATCCTGAGTTTGATCCCTGGTACCAGCAAAGAAAAGAAAAAAAAAA
>NW_004524597.1:9350829-9353587 GCF_000260255.1 Octodon degus
AAAAAAAAAAAAAAAAAAGATGAGGCAACTCTGGAAACACTCCATTCTCGGGAACTCAGCAAAATTCCTGGCAATATAATGTGGAAGCTAAAGGCCTGGGGTTGAATGAAGAAAAAAATCAAGGATGGCAGGGTACAGATGGAAAATGAAGTCAGTTGGAAGCCCAAGGAATGCAATCGATCCATTCCAGTGGATCCTCTCTTTCTCTCTCTCTGAGGAGAGGAGCATCCAGAGGAGGCTGAGGAATGACTAGATTCTGTGGGTGAAGGTCCAGGGTGGCCTCTGTCTCAAGGGATCAAGGGACATTGTGAAGTGTCACCGAGCAAGCTCCTGGAAAAAGGACCAAGAAGCCAATGAATGTGGTAACTAGGGGTATGCTGATACTGTTTTTTGTTTGTTTGTTTTGATACTGTTGTTTTGGGTGAGAGGTTGTGAGATATGTGAGCAAGGGCTGAGGAGGACATTTCTTCAAGCTTGGCTGAGAAGGGGCAGAGAACATCTGCACAAAGAAGGGGAGTTGAGGGGCTGTGGTGAGGAGCAGGGTGACCTTGATAGAGACAGGCAGTCTGGTAGAGCACTTCTCAGAGAAGAGGGTGTTATCCTTGTGATAAAGGTGTACAGCATTCATCTGCAGGGATGGCACAATGCTTAGCTCAGGCAATAGAGCTGTATCTAAGCATCAGTTACGGATCTAGTGACATGACGTGCTGGGCTGTGACTCACCAATTTCTGACTCAGCAAGAAAAGTCTACGTTTATTTCCTTCTTCCTTTATTCCTTTTCAGTTGCTGAGGCTTGACTCCATGGCCTTGTGCATGCTAAGCACACTATTGCTGAGCTACAGATCACCAGCCCCAAGAATCCACATTTCCAACAAGTTTCCAGATGCTCCTGCTGCTGCTGCTCGTTAGAAATCTCATGTTGAGAATTCTTCTTTTTCTTCTTCTTCTTTTTTTCTTTTTCTTTTTTTTTTTTTTGGCAGAACCAGAGATTGAACTCAGGCCCTTGCGCTTGCCAGGGAAGTGCTTATTCCACTGAGGCATCTCCCTGGCCCCCCACATTAAGAATTCTGCTTAAATTGAATCTTAGCGTGGGGCTCTGGAAAGCTGCTTAATAGTTCTAGGTCTCAGTTTATATATCTGGGAAAGGACACAGTAAATGTGTACTTTTTGAGCTGACGTAGGATCACATACAGGCTTCAAATATTAACTAGAGTGAGGGAGGAGGGTAATAAATGAATGCCCCTACATTCAAATATTTTATTTATTTTTATTTATTACATTTATTTATTGTGTGTGTGTGTGGCCAGCTCAGCCCACCAGGGGGCGGGTCTGGCTGGCACATGGTGCTGGGGATCGAACCGCGGTCCCTGTGCTTTGCCAAGCTTGTTTCAAGTAGGTGCTTTAGACCACTGAGCCATCTTTCCAGCCCCCATTCAAATATTTTAAATATTGAACGATTGTGATTTAGTCTGGCATGGAGCCTGTAATTCCAGCACCCAGGAGGCTGATCAAGAGGATCAAGAGTTTGAAGCATGTCTGGGCTACATACAAAGTTCAAGGCCAGCCTAGACTACCAAGACCCTGTCTCAAAACAACATCCCTGACCACTAACCCCCAAAAGAAGATATCTAGGTTAGCAAGTATGTCAATATGTTATCTTCTCCTACCTTGGAAAGAATAGTGTCATCATAACCTGGGATGCCACATTTGAATTTAGAATGTGAAGGCACTCTGAAGTTCTGTTCTGCAATGTCATGTCGCGTGGACAGTGAGCTTCAGCCCCCATCTGTGGTCATCTCATCTGTTTCTGGCTTCATGCTGCTCACCCAGAGGTCTACGTGCAGCTGTGTGGACATGTGCATGCACCTATCCAAACCTTGCCCATGATTTTGCTGATGTCATGGCATACTTGAGCAGAGGTGCACTGGAGGGGCCACCTGTCTCTGCAGATGATCCCAGAGAAAGAGGACAGTAAGTTTGGATGAGCTGTCCTTTCAACCCTGCAGACTTCTTGTCCATAAATAGGATATGGCCAGGGTGTGACTCTTCATAGCAATAGGCCCAGCACACCCTTGCATTTGAGCCTATGGGTGGTATGGTCACATGACAGGGTACATGCAGAGTACAGAACGTCAGGCAGTGTCAAGAATGCTACTGTGGCTGTCTTCTTCCTCTCTGTGTTGGTGGTTTGTGGTTGGAAGATCCCGGCGTCGGAACTGCTGATAGCAAGATGTCTTCTGGAAGTGCCAAAATCGGGCACCCTGCCCCCAACTTTAAAGCCACAGCTGTTATGCCAGATGGTCAGTTCAAAGATATCAGTCTGTCTGACTACAAAGGAAAATATGTTGTATTCTTCTTTTATCCTCTTGACTTCACCTTTGTGTGCCCCACGGAGATAATTGCGTTCAGTGACAGGGCAGAAGAATTTAAAAAACTTAACTGCCAAATGATTGGTGCTTCTGTGGATTCTCACTTTTGTCATCTGGCATGGATCAACACACCCAAGAAACAAGGAGGATTGGGGCCTATGAACATTCCCTTGGTGTCAGATCCCAAGCGTGCCATTGCTCAGGATTATGGGGTCTTAAAGGCCGATGAAGGCATCTCATTCAGGGGCCTTTTTATCATTGATGATAAGGGTATCCTTTGGCAGATCACAGTTAACGACCTTCCTGTTGGCCGCTCTGTAGATGAAACTCTGAGACTCGTTCAGGCTTTTCAGTTCACTGACAAACATGGAGAAGTGTGCCCAGCTGG
>NW_004524597.1:9353697-9368251 GCF_000260255.1 Octodon degus
ATGCTTTAAACACGATGTGTGTGACAATGTGTCTTTCCTGTAGGGGTTGGGGAACCATCTTCCACTGGTAATAATGACCTGAGCTGTATTTAGTAGTGGACCATATGAAAATGATAATGTGTGATGTCCCAGTAGCAGTGCCAAGGCTATTCGTTGACCTTTTGTAGTGCCTATTAAAACTCGGAATTGAAAAAAAAAAAAAAAGAATGCTACTGTGGCCAGGCATGGTAGCATACTCCTGTAATCCCAGCAATGGGAGGCTGAGGCAGGAGGATCACTGTGAGTTGTGAGACCAGCCTTGGCTACAAAGTGAGCTCAAGACCAGCCTACATAGTGAGATGCTGTATCAAAAAGACACAAATAATAATAAAATAATAATAATAAAATGTTACTGTATAACTTCTGGGCCACTCCTTTTTTGAAAAGGACACACAGAATGTTTTTTTGAGGCTGATTCTACAGCCTTAATGAGACCACAGGTCACCCACCTGGAATGCAGGGCACTAAGCACAGCTGACTTCTTCACCGGGCCTCTGAAGTAACTGCCCCATCCCACTCTGCAAATTGCAGCCCAGGGACAGGCCCTGTGCAGAGCTCATCTCTGTACCCTTAGCAGCTATGGAGGCATTTAAACTTGGCTAGCATGCACCAGGGTCTTTGGCACAGTAAAACAGGTTCTGAGGGAAGTTGGGAAAGAGTGTGGGAAAGAGGGATGAGGAAGGCCGAGAAGGACCCCATAAAGGTAATGAGCAGCAAGCTGGCTCTGCTTGCCCTTCAACTTGAGTTGCAGACACAGGGCTCATGAAGCTCAGGAAGATGATCTCCAGGGAGATCTGGCTGACAGAGTAGCCCCCATCATGTACTTTTTCTTGGCTTGTTTCAGAATGCCAAACACCAGTGGTGACATGATGGCACCAAGAGGGTGGAGAAAGGGCTGGCCAGTAGGCTTATGACAAGGCCCCCAACGGCCAGTCCCTTTCTTGACTGCTCTAGAGCACCTCTCAAGAGGTCAGTTCTTTGGAGTTCAGCTTTCTGCTCCCAGGGTAGGAATGGTACCAGGAAGACAAAGACCTGGCTGGTGTCAGGCTTGCTGTGAGACTCTGGATATGTGGACACATGCCCTCTCTGTGGACCTACTCCTTGCTCGGTAAAACATGGGGAGCAGGAGGAACTGACCTCCAAAGGCCCTTCCAGCTCAAACACTAATCCGTATGAACACTGCCACAGATAGGACATCTGAATACCACTTAGAGGGAAAGACTTGAGTTCCCTCTTTCAGAAAGCAGGTGAAATCAGAAGTGTGCTCAGCCTTACCCAGCTCAAGGTGTGGCCAGGTAGGTGACAGTGGCCCATGCCTTAGTGTTCCCTTTCCAGGTCACTGCCTGCACAATGAGAGACCATGTTTTTGTGAGGCTGGGCTAGAGGGATGGGTAGAGTAGCCTGGTACATAGGATGGTGGTCCTCATCCCAGGGTCAAGGATGTAGGACTTGGTGGAGTAAGTCACAGCTGAATGAGACTCAGGCAGGGGACAGAGGTCCACTGTAGTGGTTGGGGGTTTTTTTGTTTGGTTTTTGTTCATTTGTTTGTTTTTGCAAGGGAAACATTATAACACAGGACACACTTTATAATATTTTATACTAAATCACCCAAAGAATTATATACAACAAGTGAGGGAAACCTACCTACATACTAAAAAGTAAAGAATCCAGCTGGGGGCCTAGAGCTCACAACAAAGTCTCATGCAGGTCTGCTTCATGCTTCTGTGCTGGAAAGGCCCAAAGGTGAGTGGTGGAAGCTAGAAAGTCTATGCCAGCAGAATGAAGGATCTGTGCTAGCAAGATGAGGGATCTGAACTGGATGGAGCTAGGGAGCAACACTCAAGATGAGCACCAGAGCTCCCCCAGAGGTACCATGGCCATCCTCAGCAACAGTGAGGTCCCGAACTCCTCAAGTGATGAGGAAAGCTGAGTTCCCATCAGGAAAGCCAATGCAACAAGCTTCTCTATGAGGCTGAGCAGTGCACCATCTTCCCCTCCGGAGCCAGGTAGTGATGCTGAAGGTGAGGACGAGAGCTCCTCCAAAGCTCATTGGGAAAGCCAGCATGATGTCCTCCACAACAGCTCAAGAGAACTAGCGTCTTGCAACAGCTCCAACAGCTTCTCCAAACAGCATACCTATCAGTGTTTCGGCAGCTTTTCCTGTTCTGCCTTTTTGCTGCTAACAATAATCTTCAGGTGTGCCTCATGCACCCAGCACCACACTAGTGTAATTCAGCTGGGTGTAATAAGTTGACCAGTTAGAAATCCACTACATGCACCCAGGGAGCTTCCAGGGCTAGCACACACCTGGGAAGCTCAGGTCCACAAAAACCTTCAATTCTCAAGCACCTCTGCTGCCCTTCACTCCAGACCTTGGTCTGCAAGGAGTAGCCACTGCCAAACTTGCTCTTGAAGTGCTGAGGGCTGTCCCAGTACCTAAACTGACCTTGTGCCATGATGGCCAGGTGGGCGTACAGGCCTCACATTATTTCATTCTATAGAGAAGCAGAGGCCCAAAATAAGGCTGGAGGAAGCTGGTGTTCACTCTAAGTGTGCAGGTCCTGTACAGACAGATGGCTGTTAATGCCTGATCAGCCCATTCCTGAGTTCCATGCTCAGAGTGTGGCCCATGTGCAGAGCCTGGGAATTTTCTGGCAGGTCTTGTACCAGCTACTGAAAGCTCTTCTGCTCATCCAACCTGCAGACCTATGGAGATGCTGGCTGTATCTGGGGGAGGTGATGATAATGGCCTAACCAGACCCTCAGGCCCAGACTCAAGTGTCCAAAGCAGGTGCTCAGCCATGGGGTTCATGCTAATGGATGGCTCATCCAGGAAAATGACTCCAGGCTTTCTGAAAAGGAATGCTGACACAGCTTATGCTCATTCTCAAGAGTAACTGTTACTCTCTAGTGGTGAGTCCTGCTGGCCCAACACTGGACTCTCATTCTCAGTTTGGGAAGTGCTGGTAGGACTTTTAGAAACATAGCCTTCCACCTTTGCCCATGTGGAACTATGATGTGGGCAATTTTATTGAGGGTCTAAACCATTCCTCTGGACACAGAGATTATTCCAGGGTGATTATGTAGGCAAAGAGGGTCTCTATGGATGTTGGAATATATACTTTTCCATCTGAGAATAAGGGCATAGGCCTATTTAATGTTTTTTTTTTATTTTAAATTTTAAATTTTTTAAATCATATCTTTACTTGATACAGGGTCTCACTAGGCAGCTCAGACTCATAGTGATTCTCCTGTCTCAGTCTCCCCATCACTAGGATTACAGGTATGCATCACCATTCCTGGTTTCAGGAGCCAGCATGGTATAGAGTACTGGAGATTGAACCTGGGTCTTTACACTTGCCAGGCAGGTGCTTAGACTGCCAAGCTATCTCCCCAACCTTAATTTTATTTATTTATTTATTTTTTTGTGGAACTGGGGATTGAACTCAGGCCCTTGCGCTTGCCAGGGAAGCACTTATTCCTGTGAGCCATCTCCCTGGCCTCCTATTTTTTTTTTTTTTTGAGGCAGTGTTTTGCTATGTAGTTCAGGCTAGCCTTGAACTCACTAGATAGCCTAGGCTGGCCTCAAACTTGCTGCAATCCTACTGTCTCACCTCCCAAGTTCTGGAATTACAAGTGTGCATCACCATGCCTGGCTAGGTAATGTTTGTTTTTGTTTTGAAATTCTTACCATATACACTATGTGCAAGGCACCATTCTAAGCTTTTGTTTTTGGCTTTTGTGGTACTGGAGATCAAACCCAGGGACTTGCATATGCTATGCAAGTACTCTACCGCTGAACTACACCCCAAGCTATCCACCCATCCATTTAATTTTATTTATTGAGTAGGACATTAAGCTGGTCTTGAACTTGTGATCCTCTTGCCTCAGATTCCCACGTTCCTAGAGTGCCTGGTCACACCATTGTAGACTTGGCAAAGTAAATTAATATGATCTTCATAAGATGTAAGGAAATATTTTTTTCTTCGTCCAATCCAATTTTATTGGTACAGATGTATGGAAACATTTAAAGCTCCTTGAGGGCCAGGGAGACAGCTCAGTAGAATAGGCCTGGCAAGTACAAGGTCCTGAGTTCAATCCCCGGTACTGCCAATAAATAAATAAATAAATAAATAAATAAATAAATAGCTGCTTGTATTTCAAGTAAACAGAGAGGGAACAAAGAAAGCAGAGAACATCGTGATCTGACTCTTGCACCCACTTGCGAAAGGTCACTTTGCTTTCTCCACTTCACAGCCTGGGTGCGCAGTAGCACTCTGAACTTCCTGTGCAAGGGAAGGGCAGAGTCCTTGGATTTGGGCAGTGAGTGCTTCACTTTGATAGAGCTGACCAGACTTGGGTTCTATCACAGGCAGCAGGTACCAGAGAAATACCTCAGGTTCCTCAGAAGAACCTCAGCAGACACTGCGGCACCTTGTAGCTCCTAGTCCTACTTAGTTTAAATACTACTTAGTCATCCAGGGAAGGTGTTTAGTGTTTGAAAGTGCAGGTACATTTGCATTATTTCCCTTTTTATTTTTGCCATTATAAACCTGCCGCTCACCACCCTGGCTTGTGTCCATGTTCAAGTGGTCCCCTACAGTAAATGGTGAAATTAGTGAAATACCATTTTTGAAAAATAACCACATTTCTCCCCTCCTCTTTCTTCCACTCTACTCAAGCAGCTGGAAAACCGCAGGCCACACCACCTAGGAAGAGCTTGACAAGATGTAAGCAGGAAACCACTTGGGTGGTCTGCGTAGGGGAGAGGGATGGAATAAGAGTGTTTGGAGGAAGAATGTCTGCTAACCTCACAGAACTAAGGAAAGGGCTTTGGCTGCCAGGGAGAGGCATCCCCTAGAAGACAGATGTCCCTAGGCCCAGGCAACTGCTAGGAAAAAAGACACAGATAACTTCAATGAGGATGCTTTCGATTTCTTGGTAAACTGCCTTTATCAAGTTATTTTGACAATGTTTCTTCTATTTCTAGTTATTAAGATTTTTTTTAATCATATGTACTGTGATTTTCTCAAGTGCTTTTTTTTTAAAGACAGGGTCTCACTCTGTAGTTCATTCCAGCCTTGAACTCACTAACCCAAGCTGACTTTGAACTTGCAGTATTCTCCTGCCTCAGCCGCCTGAGTGCTGGAATGATAGGCATGTACTACTGAGCTAGGCTGTCAAAAAAAATTTTTTTTAGCATTTATTGATAAATACTTTCTCCATTAATTTGTTAAGGTAATAATTTATGTGGGTCAATTTCATACTACTGGAACTTAATTACATCTCCTGGGTAAACCTGACATGATCATCATTTTTAATCTGTTGGATTCACTTTTCTTTTTTATTTATTTATTTTTGGTGGTACCAGGGATCAAACTCAGGACCTTGTGCTTACCAGCCAAGCACTTATTCCACTGAGCTATCTCCCCGGCACTTCACTTTTTTTTTTCTGAGAAAAGGTCTTGCTATATAATTCAGGCTGGCCTTGAATTCAATATGTGACCCAGGCTGGCCCCAAACTCAGTGATCCTCCTTCCTCATCCTCCTGAGTGCTGGGATTATAGGCATTGGCCGCCATGCCCAGCTCATTTATTTTTTGAAATAGGGTCTTGCTAAATTGTCCAGGTTGGATTAGAACTTGCAATTCTGCCTCAGCCTCTCAGACTGCTGGGATTCTAGGTGGGATCCACTATACCTGCTCACTTTTATACATTTCACCTTCCATATTTGGGGATAGGTGATGCACAATAGGAATTCTCTGTTTTTCAAATAAAAGTGATGGGGGGAAATCTCTGTTTTTTGATACATGGTGGGCTGATCCACTGGTCCCTTTTAACCTAGAAGTAGATCTTTGGCTATCATTTTAGATTAACCTCTAGTTTGGGTCTATACAAGCTTTCAATTTCTTGAAGGAATTTTAGACTGTAAGGCATGGGAAAGCTCTGCGTTGATTTAAAAATGAAGAAATGTAACATTCTTATGCACCTAAATTTGGAGAAAAGTCTATACCTGTACATCAGGTGGCTCATCTGATACCACCAGGAAGCCTGTTTAGCACACTCAGGCTGCACCAGTGAAAACCCTCTAATGGAGACAAATAATTCTGAAGCAGTGAGTGACCAGTAGCAATGCAATGTGGAGTCCTGAGAGGTGCTTCTGACTTCTGGGAAACCAGCAGATTCTGAAGAAAAGACCATTTTTTTCCTCCTGGTAAATTCAGGGACTTGTGTGTATTATAAAGAGCTCTATCACTGCGCTACTTGGGCTACTTCCCCAGCCCTGAGAATGCTTAAAAGTACTATGGTAAGCCAAAGTTTCACAGAGGGAGAGAGCAAGGATGTGGCTTTGTAGGAATTTGGCAATGTCATAAATTCATCTGCTAATGAGATTTCTAGGATAAAACAGGGAACAGAAGGAACAAGTTAAATATATTAAATTCCATACTTCCAACTATGAATTTTCACAAACTTCCAGGAGATAATGTACAGTTGGGTTCCAAGAAGACTAAAATAGAATTTGCTAACTGGGCAGAATGAAGGCCTTGCAGGCAGATGTCGTTTTAAGTTAAATAGCGAACTGTAACTTTTTTTTAATCATCTGAGTTTATGCAATAAGGTACATACTTTATTCTATATGAGCCACAGTAAATGCTGTTGAATGGATGACTGATAACAATGAGGCTGGGTGGAGGGTTGGCCCCAAACCACCTACTCTGTTCTTTTTTCCCTTTTCCCTCCCTCCTTCTTTCTTTTTATCTTTTATGATAGACTTACTGTGGTATAATCCAGATACCATGCAATTTTCCCATTTAATGTATATGAGTCAAAGATTCTTAGCATATCCATAGCTGTACATCCATCTTCACAATTAGCTAAGAAAGTTTCATCATCCCTCAAAGTACATAATTAACAATTACTCCCCATTCTCTAATACTCTAAACCCCTAGCAAGCACTAATTTCTCTCTCTCTCTCTCTCTCTCTCTCTCTCTCTCTCTCTCTCTCAATTTTTGAGGCAGGATTTCACTATGAAGTTGGGGCTGGTCATGTGCTCACTTTTGCAGCCCCCACACTGGTCTTAAACTCTCAGTGATCCTCTTGTCTCAACCTTCCAAGTGCTGAGGTTACAGGCATGCACCACCATTCCCAGTTCTGGGCCATGTTGGTGTGCCTGGAACCCAGCATGTGGAGCTAGGGATGAACCAGGGACCTTGCTCTTGCCAAGTAGGTGCTTATGCCTCTGAGCTACCTCCCCAGCCCCACTAATTTATTTCTTGTCGATATAGATTTCCTGGGGCCGGGGAGATGGCTCAGTAGAATAAGGGCTTCCCTGGCAAGTGCAAGGGCCTGAGTTCAATTCCTGGTTCCGCAAAAAAAAAAAAAAAAAAAAAAAAAGATTTGCTTATATCTTATATAAAAGGAATTGTAAAATATATGTTCTTTTGTGTCTAGGTTTCCTCATTGAGGATACTTTAGGTTCAATGATTTTTTTTTTTTTTTTTTTTTTGAGACAGGGTCTCACTATGTAGTTCTGTCTGCTCTTGAGCTCACTGTGTAGCACAGGCTGGCCTCAAACCTGTGGCACTCCTTCTGCCTCAGCCTCCTGAGCACTGGGGCTAGTGTGCCACCACACCTGGCCTCATTCTTTTTTATGACTGGATAATATCTCATAACATGGCAAGACCTTGTGTTGTTTACCATTCATCTGTTGATGGACATTTGAGTTGTTTCCACTTTAGACTATTATGCATAACACTTTATGAGCATTCTTGTACAAGATTTTATAAGAATGTAGGTTTTCAGTTATTTTGGCTTATAGCTTGGAATCATACAACAAATACATTTAACTTTTTGAGTATCCTTTCTGATAACTATAATCTATTTATACTTAATGTAATTACTGATGTATTTGGATTTAAATCTACCATCTTAGTCAGAGATATTTATCCCATGTTTATATTTTTATCAACGTCTCCTGACCTGATTTTTCTCATTTTCCATTTTTCTCTCTATTAATGGTTTAAAAGGTACATGGTGCTTTCTTTCCATTATTTTATTTTAGTAAATGTGCTGCTGAAGCAAACTCCTCTCATTATTTTATATGTTTCCTCAGAGATAAGACACTCATCCTCAGATACAAATGGATAATATTAGTTACAATTTTTACCCATAAATAAAGCAAGGACCTTAAAATGCTTTAACTTAATTTAAGAATGATGTTGTGTGACTGTAATCCTAGCTACTCTGGAGACTGTAGCATGAGGATCACAAGTTTGAGCTTAGCTTAGGCAGCATCACAAGACTTTGTTTAAAAATTAAGATAAATAAATAAATAGGGTTGAGTGTAACTCAATAGCCCCTGGGTCTAATCCCTGTACTGAAGAAAAAAAAAGAAAAGAAAAGAAAAAGAAGGCTTTAACTTTATTTACTCTTTCTTGCCTTTTTTTTTTTTTTTTTTTTTTTTTTCCAGGGATCGAACTCTGGACCTTGCACTTGCTAGGCAGGTGCTTAAGCCACTGAGCTATCTCTCTAGTCTACTCTTTCTTGACTGAAAGCCATTGTTGTCATGTGTTTTAATTTTATATATATTTTCAACATCTCAAGATTATTATTTTAGGGGCCAGCCCAATAGCGCAGGAGATTAAAGCACCAGCTTAGGCAGATGCAGGGATCAGGGTTCGATCCTCAGTGTGCTGTGCTGGTCCCGCCCCTGGGGTGCACTAAGCTTGTGACTGAGACTGAGCGTGGTGGTGTGCACCTGTAATCCCAGCGTTTGGGAGGCTGAAAATAGGAGGATCACTATGAGTCTGATCTGTGTAGTAAGATCCTGTAGACTCTGTATTAAAATACATAGAAAAATATTATTATTTTAGCCAAAATTGACATGTTTACCATTAAAAAGAAAATCTTTTTTTTTTTTTTTTTTTTTTTTTTACATCTTTGACCTTCCTGAAACATGCTCTCTTTTGCCTATAAGTTTTGGTGACAAATTATCTTACTTTTTTTTTTATCTGAAAGCATATTTTTGGAAATTTTCTTTGTGTGTATTATTTGGGATCAAATCAGGGCCTCAAGCATTGTCAATAAGAACTGTACCTCTAAGCTAAACCCCTAGTCCAAAACTAATCTTTTTAAAGTAGTTTTATAGTGTATATTATTCTAGGTGGGTTCTTACATCATTGCTGCCTTTGAGCGTCTGTCTCTGCTTCCCACTCAGCTGCCAGTCTAACAGTTTCTCTAGTAGCGAATGCGACCCATCTTTTATCTCTAGGTCCTCTGACAATTTTCTTCTTGTGCTTGTTTTCCGCAGTTTTACTATAATGTTTCTAGGGATTAATTTCTTTTTTTACTTGATATGGAACTCAAACTCAGAACCCAGGACCTTGTATTTACCAGGCGGGCCCTTGTGTCTCTGAGCTATATCCCCAGCCCTTGATTTATTTTTATTTATTCTCCTTAAGATTAACAGGACCTAACTTTTTATAATTTGTTGTCTCACAATGTTACAATGTTTGTTTTAACTATTAGTTTTTCAAATATGGATTTGTATTGATTTGTTTCCCATCTTTCTGAATTTCTACCATATATACTATACCTCATGTTATCCTGTATATAAAACATACACACAGTGGGAGCAAGGGGAGGGGGGAGAGAAAGGGAGAGAGAGGGAGGGAGGGAGAGAGAGAGAAAGAAAGAGAGAGAGAAGAGGACAGAGGAGGAGGAAGAGGAGGAGGAGGAAGAAAGAGAGAGAGAGGGGGAGAGAGAGAGAGAGAGAGAGAGAGAGAGAGAGAGAGAGATATTTATAGAAAGAGTGGGATTGGCTCATGAAGCTATAGAAGCTGAGAAGTTCCACATTCTGAAGCATAGGGCTAAAAGGAGATATGACTACTTTGGAGACACCAACAAACATGGTAATGGTGGTCAGAGCAACAAAAAGGACCAGGGCTGGGCATGGTGGTGCACACCTGTAATCCCAGCACTCAGGAGGCTCAGGCAGGTGGATCATTGTGAGTCTGAGAACATCCTGAGCTACAAAGTAAGCTCAAGTCCAGCCTTAACTACACAGCAAGACTCTGTCTCAAAAAACAAACAAACAAACAAACAAACAAACAAACAAAAAAACAGACCAAGAAGGGAAATGCATGTATAATGAGGACAATAGACTGCAGGTATAACCCCAGGAACACACACACACACACACACACACACACACACACACACACGAGTTAGAGAAAAAATTATTAGTGACAGTGAAAAGCAAAGAGAGAGGAAAGTTGTGGAACAAGCAAAGGAACTCTCAAGTTTGAAGGAAGGAAATGCCAGCATTATGAAATGCTGCAGAGAAGTCAAGGAAGACCCAGATTGAATATTAGGAGTCACCTCAGTCCTAATCAGAGGGACTACTGAAGGAACAGGGAGAATAGATTCTAGGGAGGGAGCATCCATGGATTAGGGCTGCTTGGGTGGTGCCTTGAACAGCAAACGGATATATGCCAATCACTGCCCAGAAAGCCCAGAAAAGGAAGAGGAAGAGGTCACACTTTTGAGACCTGGAGACACTCAAGAGATGGTGTTAAGAACAGCAACATCTCAGAGGAGCATGGAGCAGATATAGATTTAGGAATTACAGATGAAATGGATTCATGAATTTTTCAGAGATTAAGTCCCACTCCAGTTGCCTGAGCCCAAATCCGGTGTCAAAACCACAGCTTTGTTTCCAGTCCACACCCACCTTCCCTAGGTTAGATGCTGAGGCCCCTAACAAAGGTATCTCCTCAGGGGATAGATTCTTTTCCAGTCAGCATTTTGAGAATAGAAGGTTTACCAGTTCCACCCAGGTCAAGAAGACCAAAGCATTCCTTGAACAGTGAAAGACACGTTGTTTACAGCTAGCAAGACCATCTTCTCATAGACCTGAGATATACAAGACAGAAGAGCACCCAGCAAGGACTGCGCACCTGCCCTGGGCAGGTCTGAGTTGCCTCTCATTACCCAGCTCTTCCTTGTACTGTCCTCTGAGCTACTGCTTTCCATAGGGCTCAGTGAGGTTTTCTCTCCTCCCATTGTCTTTGCATGCCAAGAATTTAGTTTCCTATGATAGGCTTTACCCATTCAGCCCCTGGAACAAGCAAAACTTTTTTCATGTTGCCTGAGGGTTTCTATTTTATTCACCAGTATTACAGAGAAAACTCTGTGACAAACACACATTTGGGTAAATGCTACAAAGTTCCTGAATGTTTGACAGGTCTCAAAATTTTCCCTGGAGCAGTCAGGGAGACTAAAGAGGCTTAGGTTGAGCTTCCAGGGCCCTTTTGCTCCTTGGCTTCTCCACAGGTATGAGCTGGATCCAGAAGCATTCTAACTTCTTAGGGTTCATGGCTCTAATCCCCTCCTATCCTAGGTCCTTTTATTCTCTTCTGAGGCCACAGAAAAGTCACAGGAGGGTGGAATCTCTGTCCCTGACCACACAACTGAACTTACATGTGCTTCATTCTCAAATGGAGAAACCTCTAAGTTTGTCTTGCCCAGAGGCTCAGGAGTCAGGCAGGTCTCAAGACCACCAATGAGCTGATTCCTCATGCAAAGGGCCCAAAAGGAAGTTCTTGGCTTTCTAAGCCCCGGTTTGATTATACTTTTGACAGTTCTTCAACAACTTGGTTGTTTTGTTTTCTCTCTCTGTCTCTCAAACACTTTCCAGATAAGTCTCTATGATTTTTGCCTCTTTACATACTGGTCTTTAGGCATTAATGTAATATTGAGGAATGCTTCCTGGATTTCCAAGACAAGAATAGAAATGTGGCCTTTTCCAAGGGAAGAAGTAGCGACTGAAGAACATAACAAGGACTGGATCCCTCTTGGAAGCTTTGAAAATGCCTTAGCTAACCTCAGCTTTCATGTGAACACCACTACCCCAACATCAGAAGCAAATGAGGATATTCAAGACTCAATCCCCCCCCTCAAAAAAAAAGGCTCAGTTCCCATCAACATGATCATCATGTGGTGGACATGCAAACTTCAAGTGGTATCAACTTCTGAGAAAACTAAGATTTAGAGCTCAAGGTTGTCAAGATACAATAAAACCCCATTTCCTACAGTTTCCTTGGGGAGCCTTGACCTCTGAAAAATACTCAGCCCAAAAGCTCAAAGAACATACTTTTCTCCTTTCTGGCTTATTAGGAATGAATTTTCTTGTCTAGAACAAAAGAAATTAGATTCTGTAAGCAGTGAAATGGAGGCTTTTAAGATATTCTCTTGTAAGAGAGGCACCTATATACAGACAGTCACACTCTAGTTGTGAGCCTGTGTGCTTTTATTCCTAACTCACAGGCATCCCTCAACTCATCTCCCATGGCCTGGGACCTGGGGTTCACAGTCTATCCTGAACAATCTTTCATCCCACATTGATGTCCACCCCCCTTTTGCTTCTTTTCCCTTTCTCCCCCATATTTCTCATTTTATTTTTTATTTATTTATTTTTAAATTTTATTTATTTATTTATTTATTTTGGGGGGAGGCCAGCTCAGCCCACCAGGGTGCGGGGCTGGCTGGCATATGGTGCTGGGGGATTGAACCGCAGTCCCTGTGCTTTGCTTGGCTTAGTTTGTTCTAAGTAGGTGCTTTAGACCACTGAGCCATCTCACCAGCCCCAGTAGTTATCTCTTAAATCAGGTGTGAGTCTTTGTACAGCCTGCATGTCTTTGTCTGCTAGTTGACCAAGCTAAGTCTAAAGATTATAGGCTTATTAGAATGGTTAATGAAATATGGACCAAATAGGCTTAGGAAGCCAGAATCTTTTTTTTTTTTTTTAATTTTATTTATGTGAGGGGGCAGCTCAGCTCACCAGGGGGCGGGGTTGGCTGGCATGTGGTGCTGGGGGATTGAATCGCGGTCCTGTGCTTTGCTAAGCTTGTTCTAAGTAGGTGCTTTAGACTACTGAGCCATCTCACCAGCCGGGAAGGCAGAGTCTTGTTTCTGTCTAATGAGCTGGCCCTTAAAACACCCACAGTGACCAGCATGCTAACCAGAGCTGAAAACTAAAGCCAGATTTTCTTTCCCCTCTGAGGGCTCCCAGGAATATACTACCACTTCTCTGCCCTGAGATTGAACCTGAAGGCCTACAAGTTCCCTCTAATGCTGAGAACCAAGTAAGTTACAGATTATAGGAAGGAAAGCATGGAGCCAGGCCCTTGGCCTGTCCTTAGGGAACTTATACTCTGATGTAATCAGCAAATTTTGCTTCCAGTAGAAGTTAAAAAACCCTGACTTTGGGGCTGGTGAGATGGCTCAGTGGTCTAAAGCACCTACTGAGAACAAGCTAAGCTAAGCAAAGTACAGGGACCGTGGTTCAATCCCCCAGCACCACATGCCAGCCAGCCCTGCCCCCTGGAGGGCTGAGCTGGCCACACACACACACAAAATAAATAAATAAATAAATAAATAAATAAACACACAAAAAAGAGATTGATTAAAAAAAAACCAAGGGGCCGGGGAGATGGCTCAGTGGAATAAGCGCTTCCCTAGCAAGCACAAGGGTCTGAGTTCAATCCCCGGTTCCGCCAAAAAAAAAAAAAAAAAAAAAAAAAACCCCTGACTTGCAGTTTCCTCCAGCATACTTTGATTTCAACAAGGAAAGCACAATGACGTAGTATGCAGGTCCTAAGATAAGACAGGGTTGTCAGATATCTTCCTACCTCAAAGGACTTCCAGGAATAGATTTTTTTAAATCATGTTCTACCGAGACTGGTGAGATGGCTCAGTGGTCTAAAGCACCTACTTAGAACAAGGTAAGCTACGCAAAGTACAGGGACCGTGGTTCAATCCCCCAGCACCACATGCCAGCCAGCCCTGCCCCCTGGTGGGCTGAGCTGGCCACATACACAGAAAATAAATAAATAAACAAATAAATAAAATTAAAAAAAATTTAAATCATGTTCTACCAACATGAATAAAAAGGAGTTGTCATATCTTGGGTGATTTTCAAAGCTATCCTTCATCTTTACATGTAATACATAAATTCCCATCACAACAAATATCATTAAAAAACATTATTATTATTAAAGCTATTACCAAAAAAAAAAAAAATAAAAATAAAAAAATAAAGTTATTACCAGATCCCAGAAAGTGGCAAACATCACTATTTTTATTTTCTTTGTTATAACCAGTGTTCTATAAAAATAATGCAATAAAATATTTTTCTCATGTTGTCCACTAGAAATATACATAATTTTTCAATTAAAAAATAAAAGGGCTGGAAGTTTAACTCAGTGGTATAGTATATTAGCAGTTATGAGGCATTGGGATCAATGAGCAATACCCAAAAAAATAAAAGACTTCCCCCATTTATATGATACTTTTTGAAATGAAAAAATCTTTGTTTTACCAGACCCACATCTGTAAATATCGTATTTTCTCCCTAATATAAGGACTTACAATTCCGTATACGGTTAGGTTTCTAAATTTCTTTGTAAAAATATGTAAATGCTTATTTCTACTTTTATATAACTATTTTTCCTTT
>NW_004524597.1:9369685-9376165 GCF_000260255.1 Octodon degus
ATTAAAAAAAAACTGTCCTATTAATCAGCTGTGAAACTGTCTCACTCATATTTATTTCTCAATAAAAAATAAATAAAAATCTTTGTTTTGTTTTTCTTTTAATCATTAATTCCTCTGCAACTTCAACTGACTAATCAGGAACCTCTACGTTCTTCCTGATTTGCTATGTCTTAAAAGTTTTTCTTTGAAAATTGTACATTAAATACAGACTTACAAGAAAAAAGAGAAAGGTATGAAGTAGAAAGTGAAAGTACTGTTCCATTTCCCAAGACTGGTGTAACCACTGTTATACCATGTTTTGTGCATGATTCTTCCATACTTAATGTTAGGGAAGAAAAAAACAGATATGAGCCCAATAGGATGGGTTTTTCAGAACAAACCTGAAAGGGACCACTCTGGCACTAGAGACCAGACCAGCAGCACTCCCACAGGCTCTGGGGAGGTTTGTAGGGCCACAGGGAGAAAGGTACTTAGGGAGGGGGTGTTGTTGCTGTCAAGCACAAGGCTTGAGAGAGTACAAGCAGTAAGGGCTGCCCAAGGACAAGTTTGGGACAGCACAGGGGTAGTGGCTATTATCAGTAGCAAGGCTACTGATACCAAGGTGTAGGAAGGCTGCAGCTTATTCCCCAGGGGCAGCTATCCTGGGAGGAAGTGGTTAAAAGGGTTTCTGATCTGGTTGGTGGTAGTCAGATTCCTTCATTTACTAGATATGATCTTTCAAAATAAAATGAAATTATACTATGTATTATCGTTTCCAGTTCACTTGTTTCATTTAATAATATACAGTCTGCCCAAAAATGTAGACACACTTTAGGAAAAGAAAAATAGTATGATGTTTTTTCAATAGACAGTGTTACCCTTACATGGGGGACCCTAAGGATGTGGGGTGTCACAGAAAACCCAGTACTATACTGTTAGCCCTTAGAGAAGAAACTGAAAATGCATGTGCATAATCTTTTTTTTTTTTTTTTTTACAGGGTCTACAGGGTCTACAGGGTCTCACTACATAAATCGGGCTTGTAGTAATCCACCTGTGTTCAGTCTCCCAAAGAGCTGGGATTACAGGCCTGTGCCACCACACCCAGTCTCATTCGTCACCTCCTTGTGTCCTGGGGTGGGGGCCCGCACATGGGGGATGGAAACCCTTCCTCTGCACTCTGCCTAAGCAGGTCCTTTAGTCCACTGAACTATCTGGCCCGCCCTCATGTGCACGATCTCAATGGCCAAGTTTATCCAAGCAGCAGTTCACCATATTAATAAATGTCTGGAAGCTAATGGCCACCACTTTGAGAACCTCTTGTAATTGTAGAAGCCAAAGGTAACTTGCATTAATCTCATGATGTCTCAGTAAATTTAGTATTAAAATATTTATACAAGTTTGTCTTTTCCTGAAGTGTGTATCCTTTTTTCTGTAGACTGTGTATGATAGAAGTTGATTATGCATGTCCACAACACATTAGAACTTTGTGTGATATCCTATCCTCAAACTGTTAGAAGTGCTGGTCACTTACTTGCCCTTCTAGTATTTATCTTACGTTTTACTCTAGTACTTCTTTGCTATCATGAAAACCTTTTCTGAGTTCAATTGTTTGGAAACATTTAATTTTCTGAATATTCTTAATCTTAATTTTTGTTCTAAGATTTATACTATATCTTTGACTTACAATTTATTTAAAAGACATTGTATGCTTTCGGGACTTCTTAAATTCTGTCAGTGAGTCGCCACTGTCCGCTTCCCGCTCGGGCAGTTTTCGTAGCCAGGGCGGTGAGGCTGGAGGAGACAGGGAGAATGAGCGCTGCGCGGACGCTGCGGGTGCCGGGCCGCCAGGGCTACGCAGCTGAGTTCTCCCCGTACCTGCCTGGTCGCCTGGCCTGCGCCGCCGCGCAGCACTACGGCATCGCGGGCTGCGGAACCCTACTAATACTGGATCAAAATGAAACTGGTCTTACAATTTTTAGAAGCCTCGACTGGAATGATGGCCTGTTTGATGTGACCTGGAGTGAGAACAATGAACATGTCCTCATCACCTACAGTGGTGATGGCTCACTGCAGCTCTGGGACACCGCCAAACCCACAGGGCCACTGCAGGTCTATAAAGAACATGCTCAGGAGGTGTATAGTGTTGACTGGAGCCAAACCAGAGGTGAGCAGCTTGTGGTGTCTGGCTCCTGGGACCAGACGGTCAAAGTGTGGGATCCAAATGTTGGAAAGTCTCTGACAACCTTTAGAGGCCATGAGAGTGTCATTTATAGCACAATCTGGTCTTCCCATATCCCTGGTTGTTTTGCTTCAACCTCAGGTGACCAAACTCTGAGAATTTGGGATCTGAAGGCCGCAGGAGTCAGAATTGTGGTACCAGCACATCAGGCAGAAATTTTGAGTTGTGATTGGTATAAATACAACAAGAATTTGCTAGTGACGGGAGCAGTTGATTGTAGCTTGAGAGGATGGGACTTGAGAAACGTACAACAACCAGTGTTTGAACTTCTTGGTCACACCTATGCTATTAGGAGAGTGAAATTTTCACCATTTCATGCTTCAGTGCTGGTGTCCTGATCCTATGATTTTACTGTAAGATTCTGGAACTTTTCAAAGCCTGACCCTCTTCTTCTTTTTTTTTTTTTTTTAAGTGAATCCAGTCTTTTTTTAAAAAATATTTATTTATTACATTTATTTATTGTGTGTGTGTGTGTGGCCAGCTCAGCCCACCAGGGGGCGGGGCTGGCTGGCATGTGGTGCTGGAGGATCGAACCGAGGTCCCTGTGCTTTGCCAAGCTTGTTTCAAGTAGGTGCTTTAGACCACTGAGCCATCTCTCCAGCCCCTGACCCTCTTCTTCAAACAGTGGAGCATCATACAGAGTTCACTTGTGGCTTAGATTTTAGTCTTCAGAGTCCCAGTCAGGTGGCTGACTGTTCTTGGGATGAAACAGTAAAAATATATGACCCCGCTTGTCTTACTGTGATTCCTGCTTGAGACACATTGCCCTGGACAGAAGCAAGGATGTTGACCAAAGAATTGCTTACCAGCAAATAAATCAGCTACTGAAAACATAGATGTTATGCTGCCATGTGTGATTCAGATTTCCAATTCTTCAGATTTACCCCGAAATCATTTTTGAGGCAGCTAGTAATAAAGACTTTGGGTCATTCTGTGAGCCTGGTACATAAGCCATATACCTTAAAATCCCAAGACATAATTGATATTTTGGTGTATCTTGTACTACTGATTAAAATGTAATCTCTGTATTGTAAAATGGATTAAAATATGAGAGATCAATAGACTAAAAAAATTAAAAAAAATAAAAGACATTGTATGATATCTTCTCCTAGTATTAGAAACTTTAAAAAGTATATTTCCATTTTCTGTTGACTTTAAAAAAAGAGGTTTGTACCTATGTTATTTATTTATTATTTCTTGCCTATATTTTGTAATATAAAAAACTACTTTGGCAGTAACGATACACAATGTACTAACCATTGTTACTCTCCTAAAATCTTGTGGATTTTGTACCATTGTTTTTATTTTTTTCTTTAAAATAAAAATAACTGATGTCAAAAAGAAAAAAGAAAAAGAAATTGACCACTGAGGACATAGAGATCAAAATAATTTTTTTTTGATCTGCATCATTTTATATTGTGTATGTGCTATACTTAGTAGCTAGTCTCTTTCTGGTGCATGTGCAGGTAGGCACAGTCATTCCTCAGTGTTTGTATGGCACAGATGTAGACACTCAAATCCCTGCCATAAAATGGTACAACACAGCCAGTGAACCTGGGTAGGACTCGGGGCTGTGACTTTGCGCCCCTCCAGAGTTCTTCCTGGTGATAGAACATGGTCTGAAGCATGGCTTGAGAGCTAAGAAAACTTTTCTTGGACAAAATAAATCCTTTTGGAGGTCTCCCAAACTGGCAGAGAAACTTGTACAAGAAGCTGCAGAGATAACAGAAAGTGTTAAAGATCTTCCAGAACTAAAGATACCAGTAGGCAGTGGAAGAGTCTGGCTTCACTGACATTAATGCAAAAGGAACTTTAGAGTTCATGAAAGCTTTTATCAATAAAAAGAAACATCTCAGTGAGTTCTATGAGCTGAATGTCCTGCTGATAGAAGATGAAGGAGCTATATAATTGCTAGTCTGTTGGTGGAGCAAATGTCACTGATGTTAATTTCTGCATGAAAGGAAAAGATTTGGACTCTTGGGTTGAAGTTATAGTCTTTTCCATGTATCTCAAGGATGGAAACAGCAGTAAAAGTAACGAAGGGGACAGTTAGATTACTGTGATTCTGGACCAGAAGAACTATGTTAAAGAACTCAACAGACATCTGCACACTGCAGTAAATAACCTTCAGGCAAAAAGTTGATACATTAAGGTCAAGGGATTTAGCTCAATGGTGCAGCACTTGGCAAAAGTGAGGTCTTGAGTCCGATTGTGGGCACCCTCCCAAAAAGCAGGCGCATTAGAAAAATCAAACACTAAACTAACAGAGGAGCTTGCAGTTGCAAACAAATGGGATTATTACTTGCAAGAAGAGGAACGAGTTAAGAAAGCTCCTACATATTGGAATCCAATCAGAAGGGTCCTAAGCAAGACAGAACTGCTAAAGGGCAAGCACTAAGTGAAGCAGAACATTTAAAGAAGGAAGCACAATTATGATTTTTTTTTCCCCCTGGTGGAACCGGGGATTGAACTCAGGCCCTTGCACTTGCACAATTATGATTTTTTTTTCCCCCTGGTGGAACCGGGGATTGAACTCAGGCCCTTGAACTTGCCAGGCAAGCGCTTATTCTACTGAGCCATCTCCCCAAACCCCTACCATTATGATTGAATACTGAAGAGGAAAAAAAATCCTTCTCAACTTGGGGGCCTGCCGGTTTGCTCAGTTGTTTAAGTGCCTGCTTAAGCAAATGCAGTCAGGCTCAGAATACTGTGGTTTGATCCCCAGATCATCATGCCTTACCAGACCTGCCCTTAAGGCAACCTGAGCCAGCCAAAAACAAAACAAAACAAACAAACAAACAAAAAAATTGAAAAGGAGTTGGATTGACTGGTTTTAGAAAAAAAAAAAGGAGCGGGCACTCCAGATCACCAGGAGATGGAGCTGGTGGTATCTGTGAGAAGCAGTAAGACAGCAGCTGGTGACCTCAGGACTCTCAAGCATGAACTGTCCTTTTAAGCTGCAGAATTCAGACTTACTAATAAAATACAAAAGTGAACTAAGCAGTCATTTGGACGAGAAGACTAATCAGAAGGCTGCTACCATTAAACAATTGTAACAAAGCAATCAGCTTGAGTTAGAACTAAAAAGAGAAAGGTTACAGAATAGGACCCAACCAGAAAGGGATTCCCAGAAGCCAGAGCCCAAAATGGATGGGAGACACAAAATTCAAGAGGTAATTTTTTTAAAAAAAAATTTATGTACTTGGTACAGGGTCTCACTATGCAGCTCAGACTCATAGTGATCCTCCTGTTTTCAGCCTCCCCAGTGCTGGGATTACAGTCATGCACCACCGCACCGACTCAGTGGCCAGCTCAGCATGCCCAGGGGTAGGGCTGACACAGCATGTGGTACCATGAGGAAAATGTTAAACTTAAAAAAACAAACAAACAAACAAACAAACAAACAAAAAAAACTGCCTTGGAGAAAGCCACCAGGGCTGGGGAGATAGCTCAGAGTTGTAAGTGCCCGTTTGGAAGTAAGCCACCAGCTGCAGTCTGCAGTCTTACCCTATAGATGAACAGCTGCTGCTCCCTGGAAAGCAATAGATGTGTCAGCTGTGCCTGGACAGCAGCAGTCTGAATGTGTGTGAGAACTTCTGCATGGCCTGCTCAGCAGACACATCGCTCTGCCCTCAAGGGCCCATCCTGCACACCTGGCAAGCCCAGTCACAAGCAGCTCATGAAGCAGTGTTCCACAGCCCAGCCAGAGGGTAGTGGCAAGGACCTGGTGGACACCAGTGCAGGGCCATCCTTTCCTGGGTGTCAGGACCCCTAACACTTTTCTTCAGAGTCAACAGGAATGACTTCAGCAAAACAGGCCCAGAGAGAAAGGCAGCATTGAGGGTACTAGAAATTATGTTCATTTTTCCTAATAACTTGCTCAATAAGAGGCACTGGGTTGAGCTGAAGAGATAGTTCAGGGGCTTAAGCACCTACCTGGCAAGCACAGAGTCCTCAGTTTGATCCCTGGTACCACCAAAACAAAAAGTTAATTGGAACCAAGCAAAATGGCCAGTTTCAGGTGTTTAGTGTAAACAATGGTTCAGTTTTAGTTTCTTTTACTCTAATTAAACACTTTCAAGGCACCTTTACTCAACTTTGGTTTATTTACTTGTTACCTCCCCCAGCCACCTAGTACAGGGGATTGAACCCAGGGCCTCACCACTGAGCTACATCCCCAAACCTCTTTCCTTTCCTTTCTTCCCTTCCCTTCCCTTCCCTTCCCTTCCCTTCCCTTCCCTTCCCTTCCCTTCCCTTCCCT
>NW_004524597.1:9377320-9386081 GCF_000260255.1 Octodon degus
ATGTGGTGCTGGGGGATTGAACCGCGGTCCCTGTGTTTTGCCAAGCTTGTTCCAAGTAGGTGCTTTAGACCACTGAGCCATCTCACCAGCCCCCTTGTTACCTTTTTAAAGTTGAAAAATGTATTTCACTGAAATCCATGAATTATAGGCAATTACTCAATAATTTTAATAAGTACATAAACCCATATAACCAGACCCCTAATTGAGAAAATCCAAGTTCCAGAAAGTTCCCAAGCGTTTCCTTTTAATCCATCTGTATCTCTTCAACTTCAAGATAACTGTTTTTTCTGATTAGCTCTAGATTAGTTTTTTCTGTTCATGGACTTCACATTAAGTAGGGCTGACTATGCATACTTTTAATTAGCAACATGCCCTTAGTATTCAGCTGCTCTGCAGGGTAGTTCTTTTTATTGCTCAGCAGTGATCTACTGAATGGATTCGACAGAGTGCCAATCCATCCTCCTAAAGATGTGTGTTTGGGGCTGAAGAGATGGCTCAGTGGAATAAGCACTTCCCTGGCAAGCGCATGGGCCTGAGTTCAATTCCCGGTTCCACCAAAAAACAAAAAAAGAAGACTCTTCCTAAAGATGTGTGTTTGAACCTTGCTAGTTGGACTCGCTAGCCCACATTTACCGTGAATATTCTCACATGTCTCTGGTGGACATACACCATCATGGAGACGATTTTCATAACTGCTGGAGGAAAAATTAAAGCTTTAGTTGCTACCTTGTTCACAAGTGATTAATACAAGCACAATTGGGCCAGTGCTCAAGAAGGTGAGCACTATGATAAGCTTAACACACTGTGTTACCAGCACTGTCAAAGCAGAAGCCTACCACATAGATGAAGGGATTACCACAGCCATAGAGCATCATGCCCACAGCTGGAATGTTCTCATGGTGTGCAAAAACTGCATTATAGTATAAAAACACCACCTTGAGGGCTGGGGCTGCAGCTCAGTGGTAGAGCACTTTCCTATCATGCACAAGGCCCTGAGTTCAACCCCCAGTACCAAAACAAACAAACACACCACCTTAGGAAAGGGGAGGGAAAAACACTAGAGAAATAATATGGTAATCTCAGTTTTAAAAGTAAGGAAGCTCAGCAAACTAAGCACCTATCCCGGGCACCACAGGCCCTGCCGGCCCTGCCTCTGGTTGCGCTGAGCCAGGGCATGATAGCACCGCTGGGAAAGCTGAAAACAGGAAAATCACTATGAGTCCGAGCTGCACAATGAGACCCTGTATCAAATACATTAAAAATAAATACAAAAGTAAAATAGTAGCAATATTCCACACATACTTTCTTTTCCTCATTCACCAAAACAACAATGAGCAAGTCCTGAACTCTCCTCTTAGGAAGCTGCCTTGGAAATTAGTACCTCAGTGCAGTGCAATAAGGGATTCTCACAAAACACACAAGCTAAACAAGACAGGAAGTGAACCGTTCTGCTTTGTACTGCCAGAGAATCTTCAAACTACTCAGTGTGACCACAAGCAAATACTTTACCTCATTAACTCTCTGCCAAGCTATTGTTGGGCAATAGATAGATGTCCCCAAAACATTATCTCTCACTAGTCTGTGTCAGCGACTCCATGGATGCTGGAATAAAAACCCTACAGCAATCCAGGTACATGTCTGTAATGCCACATATTTGGGTTGCTGAGGCGGAATTGCAAGTTTGAGGCCAGCCTGGGAAACTTAGCAAGCTTCTGGCAAACACATACGGGGGGCGGGGGGAGCTAGGAAGAATATATTGCAGGTGCCTAAAATCCTAGAACTTGGGAAATTCATGGCATGTTTGTGCTGAGCCTGGGAGCCTGGGAAACCTAGTGACTTAGTGAGACCCAGGGTGGGGGTGAGTTCAATCTCTAGGACAGGAGGTGAGAGGAAGGCTAGAAATGCAGCTCAATGGTAGAGTATCCAAGTGCAATTCCCAGTAAAACATACACACACACACACACACACACACACACACACACACCAAATAAACAATGTCAGTGCAGATGTTCTGTACCTACATTTGCTGAGGGAACCAAGTTATCTTTCAGTGAGGGTCTATGATGAAAGCTTTCTTTCTTTTCTTTTTAAAAAAATGGTACCAGGGATCGAACTCAGGACCTTGTGCTTGCCAGGCAAGCACTTATTTCACTGAGCTATCTCCCCAGCCCCTATGATGAAAGCCTTCACACTCAGGATCCCTGGTGAGACCTGAGCTCCTAGCTGGTTCTGGATCTGTATCAAGATTCTCAAGGTAAGCCCCTGGTCTGTGCAGGAGACCCCATACCACCCAGCACATGGCACCAGTAGGAGAGTAAGGATAAGACAGGAGATGAAGTCCTACAGCAGAGCAAGCCAGAAAGCAGTCACATAGGCCCTACTGATGAACTGGATATGCTTGGGCTTCACACATCCCTCTCTGACTGTCAACAATACAAAAGAGCTAGATAGCAAAGCTATTTTTAAAAAAGTTGCTAACAAGGAGTCATGGTTTGGGGTTTTGCAATATGAACAATACAATACAATTACATTTTGTTTTCATTTATGTATTTGGTACAGGGTCTCACTATGCAGTTTGGACTCGTAGTGATCCTCCAGTTTATAGCCTCCCAAGCACTGGAATTACAGGCATGTGCCACCATGCCCGGACTTGGTCAATGGCTCATCGCATGACAGGGGCAGGACAAGTGCGAAGACACATTTTGTAAGATTATTTTATAATGAATCATCCTAAGAATCGTATACAATGACTTCAGGAAATCTGTCCACATACTAAAGACCACAGAATCCAGTTGAGGGCCTGAGTCCCACCGCAACGTCCTGCATGAGTCCAGCTGAAAACCTAGAGCCCATATCAATGCCTCCCACAAGTCCAACCAGAGACCTAGACCCCATGACAATGCCTCATACAAGCCTGCTTCACAGATCTGCACTGGGAAAGCCCACAGGTCAGTGATGGAAACTATGGCAGCAGGATGAAGGTTCTGTGCTAGCAGGCTGAGGGCTCTGCACTGGAGCCAGGAAGCAACACAAGGTAAGAACCAGTGTTCCCCGAAAAGTACCACAGCCATCCTCAGCAACAGTGAGGTTCCCAGCTTCTCCAGTGATGAGGAAAGCTGAGTTCCCATTAGGAAAGATAGCATGACAAACTTCTCCAGGAGACTGAGCAGTGTACCATCTTTGCCTCTGGAAATGATGTTCAAGGTGAGGACCAGAGCTCCCCATAAATGAAACTTATCCATTCTCAGTGACAATGAGGTCCTGTGCTCCTCCTCTGACAAGAACAACCAAGTTCACCAAAAAAGCCAGCATGACAAGGTCCTCCAGCAGAACAGCCAAGGGAACCAGAAACTTCCAACAGCTTTTCCAAACAACTTTCTTAACAGCCTCTCTACAACTCCTGTTCTGCCTCTTATGCTGCTGGCAACAGTTCTCAGGTGGGCCTCCCATACTCAGCACCATGTTAGTTCAACTCAGCTGGGTGTAACAAGTTGACCACCGGTTAGCATCCACTACACAAGGTAATATCCTTTAGGGCCCCTGTAAAAGACAGGCTACAAGGAGAGCAGCATCAGTTTAAGTAAAATTGGGGATAACAACCCTCTTGTAAAACAACAATTTAGAATTTTAAAAGAACCTAAGAAATAACTAGATGGCAAAATAGGAAGTCCTACAGATGTACAAGCTTGCACTGGAAGAAGGAAGTCAAACATACTGGCATAGGACCCAGGGATATAGTTCAGTGTCACAAGCACCTGCCTGGCAAGAGCAAGGTCCTGAGTTCTATTCCCGCGTGCGCAAAACACTCTCTGAACACTTGCTCCATCGCTCTCTAACGCTGAGAGTGGCTGAATACAGAAAGAGAAGCTCTGGAATCAGAAAGAAACTTGGAGAGAAAATTGTCAACTAGAACCAGACCTAGACAGGGTAATAGTGTGCCTGGTTTTTGAACGGCACAATCAATATGGTAGGGTTGTCCATGTCTTTGAAGAAACTTCTACCACATGGAATCCATCAAAGTCTTTAGGCTCCTCTTTTGCCTATTTTAAAAATAGTAACTCCTAAGTAGGACTTAGATAGGAACAGAAAACATGCAACAGAATTTCCCCAACCTGCTGCTCCTCCTGGGTGTGTTACCACCCCCACCATATTTGAAGGCTTTCTCTTGCTGGGCCTCATTCTGAGTTCCATTCTTCAGGTCATGTCTGTTCATCTGTTAAATCTCTCTCTCTCTCTCTCTTTTTTTTTTTTTTTTCAGAACTGGAGATTGAACTCAGGTTCTTGCGCTTGCTAAGGAAGCGCTTATTCTCCTGAGCCATCTCCCCAGCCCTGTTTAAATTCTACTTTTTTCCACTGCCTCAACTGGATCCAGTTCCCTTGTCTTGTCTGGTCTATATGGCCCCACATAAAGCTGCTCACTTTCTATGTAGTACCTCCAGTCTTTGCTTGTAAGGATACATCTGATCATATTGCAACCACTAATAAATTTACAGTGATTCTCCATTGCCCTCCTGAGGAAGTCAAGACTCTGCACATTATATATTGTTATGGCTTGTGCCTAGTCCCCACAAAGCTTCCTCATGGACTCATAGGAGGTGGCTGCATCAAGGGTGTGTGTTACTAGATTCATCCACTGATCGCTTTATCATAGTTCTGGTTGTGGATAATGGGAAGACCACCCTAGGAGTGGGCACCAGTACCCTCAAGGATTATAGCTTGTATAGGATTCTTCATATGTTCTAGATATGATTCCTTTGTCTGAGATGCAACTGGGTATAATTTTTTCCCACTCTGTAGTTGTCTTTTCACTCTGTTGGTGATTTCTTTTGTTGTGCAAAAGCTTTTTAATAAGGTGAGATCTCATTTGTTGATTCTTTGTGTATTTCCCATGTGGTCTAGGTCTTGTTCATGAACTCTCTGCCTACCCTTATGTCTTCAAGATTTCTAGGAGCCAGGGAGATGGCTCAGTAGAAGAAGCACTTGCCTGGCAAGCACAAGGATCTGAGTTCAATCTCTGGTTACACTAAAAAAAAATGTCTGTATCTTGTACTATGAATAAATACTATGAAGACAGAAACAAAAAAAAAAAAAAAAAAAAAGATTTCTACCTATTTTTCTCTTCCAGGATATTTAGCGTTTCTGTTTTAATATTTTGGGGCTGGCAAGATAGCTCAGCAGTTTAAAGCGCCTGCTTAGGCAAGCACAGGGACTATGGTTCAATTCCCAGCACTACATGCAACACCAGCCCTGCCTCCAGGGTGGGCAGAGCCAGCCACAAAAGAATAAAAATAAAAATATTTAGATCTTGATCCGTTTTTACTGTAGTTTAGTTCATGGTGATAGACATGGTTCTACTTTTAGTCTTCAGCATGTGGGAAGCCAGTTTTTCCAGCACCATTTGTTAGAGAGACTATCTTTCTTCCATTTAACATATTTGAGTCCTTTGTTGAACATTAGGTGACTGAGTGTATTTGAAGTTGTTTCTGCATCTTCTGTTATATTCCACTCTTCCTCAAGTCTATTTTTTTGGCTTATACTATGCTGATTATATTATAGTAGCTTTGTAGTATAATTTCAGGTCAGAGATTGTGATGCCTCCTGCCTTGCCTTTGTTGATCAGAATTGCTTTTGCTAGTCTAGGTCTCTTCTGGTTCCAAATGAATTTTAGAAATGTTTTTCTCTAGTTCTGTGAGGTATGCTAATAGAATTTTGAGTATGCTAATAGAATTTTGATTGGGATTATATTAAATCTGTGTAACAATTTTGTGGGTAGGGCCATTTTTATTATGTTGGTTCTTCCTATTCATGAGCAAGGATGTCTTTCCATTTTCTGTATCCTCTTTGATCTCCTTTTTCAGAATAATGTAATTTTTAATGTATAGATCTTTTACTTCCTTTGTTACATTGATTCCTAAGTATTTCTTTTTTTAATGTATTTGGCACAGGGTCTTACTACACAGCTCAGACTCATAGCAAACCTCCTGTTTTCTGCCTCCCCAGTGCTGGGATTATAGGCATGCACCACTACACCTGCCTGGTCTCAGTGGCTGGCTCAGTGTGCCTGGGGGAGGGGCTGGTGCAGCATGTAGTGCTAGGGATCAAGCCCCAGTCCCTGTGCTTACCTAAGCAGGCACTTAGTCTGCTGAGCTATCTTGCTGGCCCTTTGAATGCTATTATAAAGGGAGTGATTTCCCTAATTTCTCTCTTTGTCAGAAAAGAGAAAAATTGTTTGTGTATAGGAGTGCTTTTGATTTTTGAGTGTTGACATTGTATCCAGCTATAGTACTGAATTTGATTATCAAATGTACAAGTCTTTTGGTATTGGTTTTTGAGCCTTCTATGTAGAGTATCATGTCATCTGAGAATAAAGATACTTTAACTTCTCCCTTTCCTATCTTTATTCCTTTTTTTTGTGTGTTTTTTTTTAGGGAAAGGCCTATAGGGTGTTCAGGGTCTTACTACTAGATCAGGTTCATAGTGATCCGCCTGTTTACAGCCTCCCAACAGCTGGGATTACAGGTGTGCACCACCATGCACAGTCTCAATTGCTGTCTCAGAGCTCCCCCAGGAGTGGGGCCGGTGTGGCAGGCCTGGGGGATTAAACCCCTGGCCCCTGAGGCTGCTTGCAGGCACTTTAATCTGCTGAGTTGTTTGGCAGGCCATTTCTTTTCTTCATTCCTTTTATTTCTTTCTCTTGTCTAACTGCTCTGATTAATGTTTGCAGAACTATATTATGGACATCCTTGCCTTGTTACTGGTTTTATTAGCTGCTGTTTTGTTATAGATGGCTTTTATCAGATTGAGGTAAAGACCATCAATTCCAATTTTCTATAGGATTTTTATTATGAATTAGTGTTGGACTTTGTCAAATGCTTTTTCTGCATCTATTGAGATGATTTTAGGGGACTCTCTCTCAAAATAGCCCAAGAAAAATAAAAGTAAGTTTGAAAAATTATTTTTTAAAAAGTAGGATGGGATAGAGGAGACAGAAATAACATAAGTATATACTAAAAAATTTAGATAATTACAGATTTTGACTTTGAGGAATACTGGGAACAAAACAGAGGAGAATGCAACAGGGAAGAGTAAAAAAGACTGTGGCCTACCTAGACATTCGAGTACTAGGTGGGCATAACTGTCTCTCCTTTTGGAAGTAAGGACCTCACAAGTGGATGTCAAGGGAGAGGCTTCTGGAAGACTTCATACTGCCAAAAGCAGCAACAACTATACTTGAAAGAGCGTCACCCATTTTGAAACATCACTCTGTCCTTAATCAGAAAACTGCCAGCCTTAATCCCTAGTCCTGATGCACAGAGAGCCAATCCACAGAGTATTTGCTGGGCTTTCAAAGTCCTGATACCAGGAGGGTTTCCAAGGGTATTTGCCAAAAAAAAAAAAAAAAAAAAAAAAAAAAAAAATCACTATTTTTCTGTTCTTCAAATTTTTTTAAAGGAAGGCTAAAGATATTCTTTTTTTTTTAATTTTTTTTTTTATTTATGAGAGAGAGAGAGAGAGAGAGAGAGAGAGAGAGAGAGAGGGGTGTGGCCAGCTCAGCCCACCAGGGGGCGGGCTGGCTGGCATGTGGTGCTGGGGGATTGAACCGCGGTCCCCAATGCTTTGCCAAGCTTGTTCTAAGTAGGTGCTTTAGACCACTGAGCCATCTCTCCAGCCCCAAGGCTAAAGATATTCACATAGACAATGTGTGACATGAAAAGAATGCTCACAGCTTCACTCCGAGGTGCTAAGCGGGTACCCAGCAGTATGGTGTTCTGTATCCTGGGAGGAAGAAGTTGGCTTCTAAAAGTTCTCAAAGGTTGAAAATTAATCTCATTGGTTTTGTCTAGAGTTTTACATATATTAATACTGAGGTAAATATTTTTCTTTAAAGAGTTTTCAAATTTCATAGATTATTTTAGATGACAGAATGTGAAATAATTAGGCCTAAAAATTATTCTGAAACTAGAATAATTTTAGAATAGTTCACCAGGTATCATTTTAGTTTTGGGTTTGTTTTGTTTTTTGTATTTTAGGGAAGGGTCTACAGGATGTTCAGGGTCTAACTATTAGATCAGATTTGCAGTGATCCACCTGTTTACAGCTTCCTAAGAGCTAGAATTACAGGTGCACACCACCATGCCCAGTTTCAATTGTTCTCTTAATTGGACTTTGTCAAAAGCTTTTTCTGCATCTATTGAGATGATTCTAGGGGACCTTGTCTCAAGGTAGCCCAAGAAAAATAAAAATAAATAAGTTAGCATGTTCCAAGGGGCGGGGCCAGCACCGCAAGCCCAGGGATTGAACCCCAAGCCCTCGGGCCTGCTTACAGGGGGTTTAATCTGCTGAGCTGTTTGGACAGCTGAGTTTTGGTTTGTTTTTTGAGAGTGGGTCTTGCTATGTAGTTCAGACTGCCTTTGAATTTACTATGTAAGCTCAGGTGGGCCTTGAAATTGAAGTGATCCTCGTGCCTCAGCTTCCCAAGTGCTAGGATTACAGGCATATACTCCATGCCTAGCAATGGGTATCATTTTAAAAGTGGCTGTGGCAGGGCCAGGCAGATACCTCAGCAGACTAAGTTCCTGCTTAGACAAGCACAGGGATTGCCACATGCTAGCTCTGCCCCCCAGGCATGCTAAAATGGCTACCGAGTCTGGGCGTGTTGGCGCATGCCTGTAATCCCAGCACTGGGGATGCTGAAACCAGGAGGATCACTATAAGTCCAAGCTGCATAGTGAGACCCTGTACCAAATACATAATAAATAAA
>NW_004524597.1:9386385-9386959 GCF_000260255.1 Octodon degus
GCCCCTGGGGCATGCTGAGACAACTATTGAGACTGGGCATGGTGGCACATGCCTGCAATCCCAGCACTTGGGAGGCTATAAACAGGAGGATCATTAGGAATCCGATCTACGCAGTGAGACCCTGTCCACCCTGTCCACCCTGTCCTAAATTAAAAGATAAATAAATAAATAAAAAACAAAAAAACATATGCTACTTTAAAAACAAATAAATACATTTTAAAAACATGCAAAGTAAATGTAAACAGGATAAAACTATAAGAAACTAAAAAAAATATAAGAAACTCATGAGAATGATAGTCAAAGAACATTACATTCATGGCATTTTTGAGTATTATTTATCTCTGTGGAAGACAGGGATATGTTTGGAGAAGATAATCAGTTTTATGTAATTATTCTTCTGTTTTTCTGTTGTTCTATAATGGGGATTGAACTGAAGGCCTTGCACATATTAGTCAAAGACTCTTATCAGTGAGCTACATAATCATCCCTATTTATTATGATTATTTTTTGCCATACCGAGGATTGAACTCAGGACTTTGTGCTTGCTAGGCAGGTGCTTATTCTACTAAGCTAT
>NW_004524597.1:9393515-9400578 GCF_000260255.1 Octodon degus
GCTAAGCTTGTTCTAAGTAGGTGCTTTAGACCACCGAGCCATCTCACCAGTCCGAACTTTAAGTCTTTACAGAATATGAAGGAAAAATAATTTCATAAAAGTAGAAATAATCATTAAAATATTTTCACAAAGAAATTTAGAAATCTAACCATATGCAGAATTGTAACAGGACAGACCTGTGACATTTTTTTTCTTATTCTTGCCTTTTTTTTCAATTTATTACTTAAAAAAAAAACCTTTACTTGAGAGACATTACGGCAATAAATGGTATGTCCTGACAAGAAGTACATATTTAGAAGACCAGGATGGCAGGCACTCCAAGCGTGACCCTTCTATTACACATTGCCATCCTTAGTTCAGCCGCCTGGCTCACGGGCACCAGCATATACAGTTAGTCAGGGTGAGAGTCTCACCAGCCAACCACTAGTCTCAAAAACCTGCTAATATACTCCAGGATCACTGCCCCACCCATCTCATGTGTGCAAATGCATGGCTTTGCCCCTGTCATGTTTTCCAGCTTTTCTCCTTGCCCACTCCTCATTGTCCAATCCTCAAGTTCTCGCTTTCCTTTTATTTGTGTTGTAACTTTCTATATGTAATTCCTCTTTTAAGTTCTTATACTAGGGAGACAATACGATATTTACAGATGTGGGTCTGCTTTATTTCACTTATAAGAATATCTTCAAGTGGCATCCACTTAAATATGAAGGCTTCCAGTTTATCATTCTTTACAGCTGAGCAATACTTTACTGTATAAAAATGCCATATCTTTTTCAACCATTCCACATGTGACGGGCACCTAGGTTGTTTCTAAGATCTCGCTATCACAAATTGTGCTGCTGTAAACATAGGTACGCATATATCACTATGATATGACACTGTCAGTTCCTCCGGGAAAATTTCTAGTAGAGGGATAGCAGGCTCGAATGGGATTTCCAGTTCTAGTTTTTGTTTTTTTTTTTTTTTTTTCAAAAGTGATCAAAAAGGCTGGGGAGATAGCTCAGTAGAATAAGCACTTGCCTGGCAAGCACAAGGGCCTGAGTTCAATCCCCAGTTCCACAAAAACAAACCAAAACAATGTTGACAAAAGAAGTGATCAAAAAGCTTATATTTAAATTTTTTTTAAAGGCACATTAAATCAATTCTCATAAGAGTAGACAGGGATCAGGAGTAGGAACAAAAGATTATCCCACTTTCCCCAATATACACGAGTGTCATTTTTCAAATTTACACAGATTCCATTTCTAGTCCCCCTTTTTCTCTTCTGAAAGCATTTCAAATTCACCATGTTAAACAATGTTCTTGGGGTTAGGGCTAGGGTTCTGCGCTAACAACAGTGGAAGGATGTCCTGGAGTCCTTTTTTAGGGTCACTCTACTGCCCACCAACTCCTCCCTTACAACATGAGGTGGTTTCATTTGGAGTCACGGATTTCTGTCCATCCTGAGCTCTCTGGCTCTAGGAAGGGCCCTTCAGGCCAACAGTCATCGGAGCTGCGGGGGCGGGGTCCCTGCCACTGACCTGTGCCGGTTTTTATTCTTGCGTTTTTTATGGCTGCTATGATAACTTCCTGAGGAAGTGGAAGAAGCAGCCTTCTGGGGCTTCACTCCTTGCACAGATCCATCCAGATCCTCAGGGTCCTCCTGGCTGGGCTCGTTTTCCTGATTGTGGAAGTTCGGAGAAGTGTCACTTTCTGTCCCACTTCCTGGTTCCCTCTTTTCAATGAGCTGGTCCTGAACTCCTGCCAACGCACTTACAGCAGCTGCCAACGTGACTGAAGATTTACTGCAGAGCCGCTCGGCTTCTTTAAACTTCCGGTTCCTTCGATCATTTTTGCTGTTGGAGTTTTTTTGGTTGGTCAGATAACGATCCCAGCCACGAATAATATTGCCATACATCTGAGTATCTTCCAGGTAGCTTCCTTCAAAAGCATAGATCTGTCTCTCCAAGTTTGCCAGTGTTTCGACCAGCTCCCGCCGGGTGTCCGGGATCTGCAGCGGGGCCACCTTGTGTATCGCCATGTTGGGCTGGAGCGGCAGGGGAGGCCCAGCCCTAGTTTTTTAAGGAGTCTCCACACTGATTTCCATAATGTTTGCACCAGTCTACACTCCCACCAACAGTGGAGAAGGGTTCCCCTCTCCCCACAGCCTCTCCAACACTTGTTGTTGGTTGATTTATGATAGCCATTCTTTCTGGGCATAAATTCTTAAGTGGGAAAAGAACATCTTTTTCAAAACATTAGTAGAGATATAGTTTTGTGGTAATGTGTTTGCATAGCATGCATGAGGCCCCTGGGCTTGGTCTCCAGAAAGGAAAATGTATATGATGTATATATCAATGTATGTAAGAAAATGGTCCAAAAGGATACACAACCAAATAATAATTTTTGGGGGAGGGTATGTTCTTTGATTTAGGGGTGTGTGTGTGTGTGTGTGTGTGTGTGTGTGTGTGATGGAAATTTGACTCAGCTAGCCTTGAACTCTTGGGCTCAAGGGATATTTCTGCCTCACCCTTCTGACAATGGCCTACAGCACCACTACCATGCCTGACTGTTGGTTGCTCTTTTAGAGTAATGTCATACCATGTGTGGTGGCAACACATGTAATCCCAGCACCTGGGAGGCTGAGGCAGGACGATCATTGAGAATTTGAGACTACCCCGGGCTACAAAGTAAGCTTAAGGCCAGCCTGAAAGGCATAGTGAGACCCTGTCTCAAAAAAGACACACACACACACACACACACACACACACACACACACACAAATAATGCATTACTTTTATTTTTTAATTTTTTTCAGGGTCTTGCAGTATAGCCCAGGCTAGCTTAAAAAAAAAAATCCTGATCCTTCTGCCTCAGCTTCTTGAATGCTGTGATTACAGGTGCCCATGTAGGTGGATATTTTTAAGTTAGGAGTTTTTATTGGAAAGAATAGCTCTTGGATTTCCCAGAGGGATTCCAAGTAAGTGGCCACATGGCCCCTCAATTATGAATTAATTATAGATAAGCAAAGTACCAGACTTGCTTGATTGTTTAGTGGCCTATCACAAGTGGCTCTGAGGTTTAAAATAACCACTTGGAAATCACAACCTGGGGTATGCAGATGGCGTCCCCTGGAGCCTGTGCAGCTGCACGTGGATATCAAAGACAATGGCCAAGAATAAATTAAGAGAGCAGAAGTCCAAGAACTTATTTCACATAGCCAGCCAAAAAAACTAAGTCCAAAAACAAAGCAAAACCAGTTACCACTAGTCTTAAGAAGATAAACATGGTGAATGATGAAATAGTGCGCAGAGTGAATAAAGCTTTTATAAACATTCAGAAGGAACTTGCACACTTCTCAAAAAGGCTGACTCTTGAACCTCGTAAGAAAGAGCTGATTAATCAACCGCATCATGAAAATGAACCAGTTAATTTTTTTTTAAATTTTGTTTTTAAAAAGCCTTTATTAACTCCAAAGACACAGAGAGGATGGAGGGCAGACAGGGCAGACAGATCCTCAGGCCTGAGATAAAGAAAGCTGGGGCTTTTATGGCCTTTTGTTAGGGGTGGAGTTTGAGGGGGATGCTTAGAAATGTCTAAGGAGCTGACTGGGGTCTTTCCTGTGGCAGCAGGTAAGGTGAAAAGAAATTGCACCCTGGGGACCGGGCAAATAGCTCAGCAGATTAAAGCACCTGCTTAGGCAGATGCAGGGGCACAGTGGCCAGGAGTTCGATCCTTGGCATGCCATGCCAGCCCTTCCCTGAGGCGTGCTGAGATGGCAACTGAGACTAGGCATGGTGGCACACACCTGTAATCCCAGCACTTGGGAGGGAACCAGTTAATGTTGATGAAGCTACAAGCTTAATGGCTCAATTGTAATATGGTGGAGAGATGTATCAAATAAAAAAAAAACTCAATAAAATAAGTATTTTACACAAAAAAAGAAAGAAATAATAACCTGGGGAAAGAAAGAAAAAAAGAGGCAGATCTCTGAGACCCAGGAAGGAGCGAAGGAAAAATTGGAGCCTACAAAGACATTGAAGAGGCAGACTACAGTGCAGAAAAAGGAAGGGGCAATCTGTACTCTTCCCCCAACTCCTGGCCAGAGGTATAAGAAAGATCAATCTAAAGAGACACAGTAAAAGCAAGTGACTCCAGAGTCCTACAGGGAGAAACACACTAGTGGAATGGAGTAGTGTTTGCTGCGTGGTGCAACAGCTGGTGAGTGACTCTAGCCCAAGCAACGCCATGTTCCCTGGAAGGCATATTTGTCAGATGCCATTTTAGCGAGAGGCCAAGTGAACACAGGACGCAGAACAGCTTCACGTTGGCTTCATCTCGGGGGTCCCAGAGTTAAACTACCACAGTGACTGGGTGAGGGACAATCACAGGGGATGTCCAGGGTCAGGGAGCCATGGGAAGGCTGGCAAGAGACATTCAGTGTGCTATATGCAAAATGACTCAGGCCTCAAACCCATGACTAGATGTTAGTTTTAGCCTAGACCTCTGTGGATTTGAAAGTCCCAGCACTAACACCATACCCTAAGCCTATAGCCCAGTTTGCTGGGATTATCCAGTAACCATCCTGATCCTACTTTAGGCTTGCTGGGATTATACGGCACAGATCTGGGCTCTGATTGCCACCTTTGTCTACCATCAAGAGCAGAGTCATGTCCTAAAATGGACACTGCCACAAAACTATAGCTCCCAGAAGATAACCACAGGCTTGAAATCAGAGAGAAATTTCTTTTTTCCTTTTGTTTGTGCTTGTTTTTTTCCCCCGCTTTGTTTCATTGTGAGAATCTTCTTTCTTTCTTTTGTTCATTCGTTCGTTTGTTCGTTTGTTCTTTCTTCTTTGGTACTGCTGATTAAACTCAGGACCTTGCACTTGCCAAGCAGGCACATAAGCCACTGAGCTATCTCCATGGCCCTGTTTGTAGAATTTTGTTTTGTCCCTGTTTTTGTTTTCTCATTCTTTCCTTCCCTCCTGTCTTTTCACCAGTTCCCAAAAGTTTGGGTAATCATCCTCTGTCCTTTAGCCTTGCTTTTAATCTTTTATTCTTTTATTCCTCTGTTTTCCCCTCTTTTCCATTTTAATTTTCTCCCGTTAGGGCAAAACTGCCCTATTCAATGAGTTATTTACTATATATAATTTTGTAATTTGTCTTAGATTTTATTGTATACTATAAATCTTCCCCCCCACTATAAATCTTATAGTTAGAAGTGGCAAATTATTAGTTATCACAGTTTGTCATTTTCAAGTCTGAGTTTGATGCCATTGTTATTATAGATTGTATTACTCTAGCCAAGTTGACACAGTTGCTGTGATCAATTGATCTTCCTTGTATATCAATACCTAGATTATCTGGGGGACACAAACAATACTATAGTCCAGTATGAAGAACCAGGTACTAGGCCAAAGAGGGGGTGCAACCTCTCACCTCTAATAAACAGAAGAGGCAGAACCCTGAGGCAGACTCAAGGCCAAGAGCCAGCTACAACTAAAATACATCTCTGAAAAGTAGTCATTTCCCAAAGAAATGATTCACCACTGGTAATAAAGCTACCTACCATAACAGTTTACAACCATCAGTGGAGAAAACAAATAACAACAACAAAATAGAAAATGAGAAACCATGGAAGCAAGCTGCAACCTCAGACCCCCAGCTCACCCAAGGCAAATCTGGGGGCACTGAGGTAGAAGAAATCAAAAGCAGCCCAGCTAAAGTTTCTAAAATGGTAGCACTGGAAGTAGCAACGCAGATAAATGAGTCTCTGGGGAAAAAAAAGTAATTGCACAGATAATTGAAGAAATGATGAGTATAATGAAGGACATAGTTAATGAATCTCTAGGAGACACAGATAAAATATACAGGAGCATAGGACAGTGATAGGAACCATGAACATTTAACATAGGAAAGAATTGGATTCCATAAAACAGATATCCAGAGATAAAAAATTATACTGAAAGCACACGCAACAGAATCAGCCAACATGAAGATGGAATATCAGATATAGAAGATGGTTGCAGTTACTAATTTTCAAATGGAAGACTTCTTAAAAACAGCAAGGGGCCTTGATAAATTAATCCAACCATTGCTAGACAATGCAAAGAAGAATAACTTACGAATAATTAAAATTAATGAAAAATCAGAACCTGTTCACATGATGGCACATGCATGTAATCCCAGCACTCAGGAGGCTGAGGCAGGAGGTCACCATGAGTTTAGGGCCAGCGTGAGTTAAACCGTGAGTTTAAAGCCAGCCTGGAGGACATAGACCCTTTCTGAAAAACAAATAAACAACAACAACAAAAAAAACGTGTTCACAAAAATAATAATAGCAAACTTCCCAAGCATGGAAGAAAACTTTGACATACAGATAAGTGAGGCATGTACTAGTCAAGATTGCACAAATTTAACACAAGAATTTAATACTAAAAGCTGTTAGAAAAAGAAACAAATCTGGGCAGTGGACTGAAGTACCTGCTCAGGCAAGCTTAGGCAAGTGCAGGGATCACAGTTTGATCCCTGGTACCACATGCCATACCAGCCCCACCTCCAGGGTGGGCTAAACTGGCCACAGAGTCCAATAATAGGGGCACATGCCTGTAATCCCAACGCTGGGGAGGCTCAAAACAGGAGGATCACTGTGAGTCCAAGCTGCATAGCGAGACCCTATAACAACCAAATACACTTAGAAAAAAGGAAAGAAAGAAAAAGAAAAGAAAAAAGACTCAACAATATACTGAACCCAAGAAATACATTTAACTCTAAAAGAAACTCATAGACTAAAAGTCAAAAATGAAAACAATACTTCATGCAACAGGAACCTGAAAAAAAAAGCAGGGTAGCTATTCTATTTGCAGACAAAGTAGATTTCAAGCCAAGACTGATCATAAAAAAAGAAAGAAAAAGAAAAGAAAGAAAGAAATGGCAAGTCTTTGTTTTTAGAGAAAAAAGTCTACAGTAAAGGAGGGCTGAAAATAAGTCCCTTTCAGCCAGGTTCATGCAGTTTTCTAGCAATGGGTTGAGCAAGGGTGTCTACACTTAAGGAATGATTCAGAGAAAGAATTTTTTTTTTA
>NW_004524597.1:9400678-9402211 GCF_000260255.1 Octodon degus
GAGAGGCCAGCTCAGCCCACCAGGGGGCGGGGCTGGCTGGCATGTGGTGCTGGGGGATTGAACCGCGGTCCCTGATGCTTTTGTTAAGCTTGTTCTAAGTAGGTGCTTTAGACCACTGAGCCATCTCTCCAGCCCCAGAGAAAGAATTTTTGAGATGCTTACAACATTTAATAATCCACCCCATGCTGTAATTGCTTTTTCTTTCTTTTTTTGCCCTGCATGCTCATTGTAGCCATACTCTAATTATACTGTCATATATTTGGCAATTATGAACTAAGCATTGTGACAAAGTGCTTAAATATTTTTCTTATTTCACCCTGAAAAATAAAAGAGCAAAATTTAAAAAGAATGTTTTGAATTTACTATTACCATTTAGTTTTAGGGACAGGAAATTAAAGTTCATTAGTTAAGGAATCAGGCCAAGACTTGAAACCAGGCCTCTGTGAATCCATTCAACAAACACTGGGTAAGCGCCTCTGGGTAAGGCCTGGTGAACTGGCAATGTGCAAAGTGAAGATGCCTCCCACCTTCTGGGCTCACCAGGACAGAGTAAGCAGTTGTGAAGCTGTGACCACAGCGACACTAATAACACAATGACACTAATAACACTCTCATAGTCTGCGAGCAGGGGACCCTCCCTGGACTGGCCTTAGGAGGATCCATAGGGTATGCTCAGGGACAGGCTGGACCCACCTTCCATAACTGTTGGTCTCCTGTGGTTCCTGATACTGCTATACCAGGTCCCAGCCCTGGCAGACCGCTGACCCTAAATCTTCCCTCCTGAGATGATTCACCTTTCCCCCAGAAATCGTGACCCCACCCCCCATACCCCAATCCCAAATGCCCTCCAGTAGACCAGAGGACACTCCACCCTAGCTGCTGGCTTCAGAAAGTTTTTTTTTGCCCTTACCTCCCCAGGGCCTGGCATCTGCTTAGGCCAAGACAGGGAAAACTCTGTCCTGTGGTGGCGGGGATGTGGGGGGCAAGCCAGAGGGAGGGGTTCAAAAAAACAGTGAAGCTTTTTTGGGAGGGTCTCCTCATCTTGAGGGACAAAGTCGTGAGGGTAGGCTCGAGTTCTGCAACCATTTCTTCCCCCTTCGCAGAGCTTCCTGCAGCATCATGTTGGGGCAGAGTACCCGGAGGTTCACAACCTCTGTGGTGCGTAGCAGCCACTATGAGTTGGGCCCTGGGAAGAGTTTATCATTTTTTGGCCTGACAAGATAGCTCAGTGGAACAAGGGCTTGCCTGGTAAGTGCAAGGTCCTCAGTTTGGTACTGCAAAAAGAAAAAAAAAATTATCATTATTATTTATTTATTTTGCCGTTTTCTATGGAAAACAAGTGGTGGGTGCTAGATATGATGACCTTGTACTTTGGATCTGGTTTTGCAGCACCTTTCTTAATAGTGAGACACCAACTGCTTAAGAAATAAGGATACAGGGCCAGGGAGATGGCTCAGTGGAATAAGTGCTTCCCTGGCAAGCGCAAGAGCATGAGTTCAATCCCCGGTTCCGGAAAAAAAAAAAAAAGAAAAA
>NW_004524597.1:9402346-9430496 GCF_000260255.1 Octodon degus
GGGGAGATAGCTCAATTGCCTGCCTGACAAGCACAAGGTCCTGAGTTCAATCCCTGGTATCAAAAAAAAAAAAAAAAAAAAAAAAGAAAGAAAGTGTAGAAAGGAAAATTAGCCATTGAAAGTGAACTCCCCGTGCAACTACTTTAAACTCATATAACCAAAATGATGCTATCTGTAGTGAGACCCTGCCCCTCCAAAAAAAAGTGGTACTGGGGTAGATTTAGCTTAGGGTCACTGTTTGCTTACTGCAGACCAAAAATCTTCTCTATATTGATTCTGTGCATTATGTGCTACTCCCAATGTGCCTACTACTTTTCCCCCCAATGCTAGGGATTAGAGATTAAACCCAGGGCTTTTTATTTTGAGATAGAGCCTCACTAAATCACTAAGTTGCCCAGGTTGGGTTCAGATTTGCCATCCTTCTGCCTTAGCCTCTGTCATACCACAATTTTGATAGACCTCTTCCCTGAAAAAGAGCTCTGATTATAATAACGCAGCCCTGATGAATAAATTGTTTGGCTTACATGTTACTCCAAACAAAAAACCAAACCAAAACAAAACAAAAACCCAAACAAACAAAATGATGCTATCAGTTCCAAAATGATGCTTATCTACCCAACACGCAGAATCACAGCCTCATGCCCCTGCTAAAAGTAGACACCGGGCACACAGCGGTAGCGCAGACAACCTCGAAACCAGAAGGGGGCAACGCACTGCGCACGCGTAGCACGGCACACACACACACCCACCCCCTCACCCGCCGGATTCATAAGCTATATATGGCATCGCCTAGGCCTGGGACAGCAAACCTTGTTAACTGTAACACCAGACCCAGTTATTTATTGAGAAGTGCCAACACTGCAATTAAACCTAATTGTTCAGGTTTACTTGGTTCATGTGCCGTTAGAGAGGGCTCCGCGTGTCCACTGCGGCATATGTGGCATCGGTTCGCCACCACTGGCCTAGACACGTAATCTGCAGGGGTGAGGTGGCAGGTGGCGCACGCGCTATATGTCGCACACTCCGCCAGACCTATACGACGACAGATGCCGGAAAACCCGCGCAGGTGTTGAGCCCCAGAGGCTTGGCGGAATTGGCTCGATGCGCGCACAGAATCGTGGCGCCCTCTGCTGGAGGAGGGCGACGTGAGCCGGGCAGTACGCAAGCTCAGGTTTCAGAGGGCTGGGGCGGTGGAGAACGCCGCCGGTGGCCCGGCACCTGCAGGGCCCGCCCAGCGCGCACGCGCGAGCCGGCGCTTCCCCTGCGTGAGTCGGAGCTGCGGGGCGCGCCGGTCTGCGGTCGCCGGTCACAGGAGCCCCCGCCCCGCAGGGCGGCCTCGCACTTGTCATTGCTGCCGCTGCCCCTGCTAATCTGGAGCGGAACCACGAGGCTGAGGAAAGGGACCCCGCAAGAGGGCCAAGCGCCAGCCCCTGTCGCCCCGGCGCTGAGGCTTGGTGAGTACCTCTGGGACTCGCCACTAGGCTTCTGGGCTTCGCTCCCACGCCCCACCCTCGACGGCTGGCCGCTGCCCCGCCGCGTCGGCCAAGAACCTTGCCCCGACCTGTCCCCGTGGTGCCGCAGCTCTGGGCGTGTCTCCGCTGTGCGGTGCTGGGTCTCCCACGGAGGCCTCTGTGTGGCCCCGAGCGGGTGGACAGAGAGCCTGCCCAGCGCTTGTCGCGCCCCGGGCTGCGGCGGACCAGGCCCGCCACGCGCTGCTAGCCGGCTGTGCCGCGTGCGGCATCCGGGTCCGCTCGCTCCCACCCACCTCATTCCATTTCAGACAGCCTTAGAAGAGGGGCACCTGGGGGGTTCCGAGTCAGGGGTGTGGGCTGGCGACGCCTGTGCATACGGGGGAGGGCGGGAGCCGCGGGTGTGCGCGGCTGCCCTGCCGGGCGGGAGCCGTAGCGCAGGTGCCGGGCCGCGCGCCTGCGTGCGCCGCTGCTTTCCGCCTGGGCAGGTGCTCCTGGCTGCGCTGCGGGCGTGAGCGCCGGCCGCTTGCCGGCGCGCTGCATGGCTAGAACTGGGTATTGAGCGTATTTCTTCTACCTGCCCCTTCCCTCCAGGTCTAGGACCTTTGCGAAGCGTAGATGCACCTTGAGGGTGTTTGTACTTCTGTAACAGACCCTCAGGAAATCCTGGAGTCTATGGCCGAGGCCCTGTAGCAGAGGGCCTAGTAGTGGAGACCTAGTACCAGTGTGGAAACCCAGGCAGGGCTTAAGGGCTTGAATTCCACTCTTCTGAGCAACCCTATCATTTTATTCAGCAAGTTTTGGTGCTGCCGTTGGTAAATTCAAAAAGACTAAGATCGTGTATTAGAAAGCTTAATGGGAAATGCGAGAAAAAGGGGAAAAAATTAAAAACGGAAGCCATGGAAATCTCTCCCACTCATGCTTTTTTCTTTTTTAACTTTTTTGGTGATTTTTTTTTTTTTTTTAATTCAGCCCTCACTGTAGCTGACAGCAATGCCGTCTTTCCCTCTCTAAGGTGATCTTCCACCATTCTCATGAGACAACCTTTTAGAGCGGGAGTGGGTAGCTGTTGTTTTTCCATAAGCCACTTGCCTTCCCCAGCCATGTGAGGCAGTCTCATGGGAACGTGGGAAGGCCCAGAGCAGTCATCAAGTTTTCAATTTCTTCTCCATCCCTGTTTCCTGCAATGGCCGGGGCCTCCTCCAGTAGGAGTCTACACAGGGGCAACATTCTAGAACTCTGAGGTCTGCCCATCACGGGCTTTAATGGGCAAAGCTCTGGATAATAAAAAATAATTGGACATGGCTCTTCCTCTTGAGGACCTTACAGTGGAGCTTAAAAGATGATTTATTCTTAACTGTGACATAAGGCAGAATGAGAGAAGTATCACAGGACATGTTCAGAAAAGATACCACAGGGGGCCAGGGAGATAGCTCAGTGGACTAAGTGCTTCCCTGGCAAGTGCAAGGGCCTGAGTTCAGTCCTGGGTTCCACAAAAAGAGAGAGAGAGAGAGAGAGAGAGAGAGAGAGAGAGAGAGAGAGAGAGAGAGAAGGTGCCACAGGTCTCAGAGGTAGAGTAAAGTTGGCTTTAACAGGTACAGATCTGAACCCATGCTACACAATTGAAACTGGCCAGGGAAACATTTCCAGGCATAGTCCAGAGCTCAGAATCTCTGAAGGTTGGCATTAGAGTTGTGTTCTGTCTGAAAACATCCCAGAAGATTCTCTTGTGCCACCAAGATAAATAACACATACACTAGGCTTATCAAGAGTGTTTTACAGGAAACCAGATAATAGACAGGTTTTGACAGGTAGATCAAGATATGTCGGGTGATATTCGAGCAGATAGAGTGCTGGAAACCGCAGTCTTTGGAAAAAGAAAGGCCTCTTAGTGTTTCCTTGCTGGTTGTGCCCTTTTCCCTCAAGACATCAGGGAGATAAGCACTGTAATAAGGTACTTGCTGCCATGCTTGTTATAGCACATCCATAGTTACCTCTCTCCAGGGGTTCTTGATGCCTCATTGTCTCATTTCCTACACCTAGGAAGGCAGGAAGGTTTGCTGGTCAGGAATGGGACCAAGGTTACAGCAAGGGTAAGGGAAGTGGGCAGCAATGTAGCTATTGTGGCACTCTTTCCCAAGAGTCCTCTTTGGTTTACAGTATACATTGCTCACCTCTACCAAGATCTTACCAGAGCCTAGAGATGCTGCCACCTCCAGCCCTGGATGGAGGTGGTAGTAAGGACACCCCAGAGATCTGGGCCTCTGCTTCAACTGCAAAACAGGTCACCAGCCTCCCACCTGGCCTCCTGGAGCTCAAGGACAGTGACTGGGACTTGTAGATTTCTACCTTCTTCATTATTGCAAGGGCCACTGTGTAAACAAGATGTGCTCAACATGTTTTCTTGTGCACTACTGTGCAAAAGAATTTGTGTACTCCCTTATGTTACTTTTTAATTATAAATTATAGCCATATGCTATTGTCCTAAAACTACAGACATAGAAATATATACAATAAGGGCTTTTTAAAGAGATGAAAGGCAAAGTAAACATGATTAATTTTTTTCAGTACATTACTGGTACAAATATTTGTCATAAGCATGCTTTTTAAAATGAAAGCCATGCGATCAGCTCTACCCTCTTTATAAACTCTTAGTGAAACTTAAATTCCAGCATTTGAAAGCCTGAATCTAAATTTTGGCTTTTAAAGATCACAGTAAATCCCTGACTTACAACTGAATTCTAGTCAGGGAGACTGTAAGTCAGATTCATCGGTAAGTTTAACAAAGTGAGTCTTACTTACCTTTGACACAGATCTATAGTATAAAACATAAAAAACCCACACACAAAGATATTGTACACTATCACACTAAAGTAAATACACAGCAGCATAACTGACAATGTCTGGCAGACCTGAGCTACATTCACTATTTCTATCTACATGTGTTCATAAAGCAAGATTTGTTTGTATTTGTGAAAGTTTGTAACTTGAATGTTTTGTGAGTCAAGAACTTACTGCAATTATTTAATTTTTGTGATAGTGGGGATTGAACTCCAGGCCTTGTATATGCTGGACCAGTGCTCTACCACTGAGCTACATCCCCAGCCCTTTTAAAGATTTTATTTATTTTTTTTTAAATATTTATTTATTTTTATTTATTACATTTATTTATTGTGTGTGTGTGTGTGGCCAGCTCAGCCCACCAGGGGGCGGGGCTGGCTGGCATGTGGAGCTGGAGGATTGAACCGCGGTCCCTGTGCTTTGCCAAGCTTGTTTCAAGTAGGTGCTTTAGACCACTGAGCCATCTCTCCAGCCCCTAAAGATTTTATTTTTGATAAAATATCTCACTAAGAGGCCAGCGAGATAGCTCAGTGAACTAAGTGCCTGCTTAGGCAAGTGCAGGGACCAGGGTTTGATCCCCAACACCACATACCATTCCGGCTCCACTAAGCCGACCACCTAGACCAGGCGTGGTGGCACATACCTGTCATCCCAGCATTGGGGAGGCTGAAAACAGGAGGATCACGACGAGTTTGTGCTCATAGTGAGACCTTGTACCACATACATTAAAAAGAAAATTGGGGAAAAAAAAAAAAGTCTCACTGCATTGTCCAGGCTGGCTTTAATTTTGGTGATCTTCCTTCCTCAGCCTCCCAAATAGCTGGGGCTACCATGCCTAGATAGAAGTTCTGTTTATTTCAGTTCACAATTCTTGTAGCATTTACAGGTAAACATAATAAGCCTCACAGAAACACATAGACTATACTTAGGGTCAGAGTATTATTTGTTTTTCAATCCCATTCACCACCTATAAAAGGCTGTGATGAATTGGGGCTTGTATGTGTGTTGAGGCTATCAGAGAAAGTGAGATTCTGCATACGTAGATGGCACTCTAGTAGCATCACTGGTGTCTTAGTCACTTTCTCCATTGCTAGGACAAATATCCGAAGAAAGATTAATTTTGACTCATATTTTTTTTTTAGAGCTTTCAGTCCATGGTCAGCTGGCTCCAGTACAGGAAAGTATGTATGGTAGAAGGCCCTGGGTAGAGGAAAAGCTGCTGACATCTTAGCAGGCAAGATAGAAGGAGCTGAGGGGAGAGATTAAAACATCTTGTGTTAGGCAATATATTACTCATGTTCCTGCTATTGTAACAAATATCTGAAATAAGTAAACTTATAAAGAGTAAAGGTTTGTTTTGGCTCCAGTTGTAGAGGTTTCAGTCCGTGATCAGTTGCCGCATTGCTTTTGGCACTATACATCGTGATAGGGAGACCCTGGGGAACAGCTGCTCACCTCATGGCCAGGAAGCAAGAGAGAAACAGAAGGTGGCTAGAATCCCACTCTGCCCTCCAAGTGGATGTCCTCGTGACGGGAAGATCTCCCAGTGTGCTCCATGTCTTTTAAGTTTCCCCACATCCCCTTATAGCCAAACTGGGGCCCTGGATAGATCATTGGGAGATACTTGGATCCCATACCACAAGACATGTCCAGCATAACACATGCTCATAAATTGCTTTGTTCTTGGCACTGATTATTTCAAAAAGCCACAGCACCATTGTTGCCTTTTCCTTGAAGAAACAATTTGCGTTTGTTGAAAAGAAAAAAAAAAAAAAATACACATTACTACTGTCATTAAAAAGGAGGTCTTAGGGCTGGCCAGATAGCTCATCAGATTAAAGTGTCTGCTTAGGCAGACGCAGAGATCAGGGTTCAATCCCCTGAGTGGTGTGCCATGCAGGTCCCACCCCTGTGGCGCACTGAAACAGCAATTGGGTGGGGGAGGGTTGTTTGTTTGTTTTTTTTGCTCCGAATGCCTTCAGGGCATGATTGGCTGGCTTGAGTTGTGGGGATTGAACCACAGCAACCTGAGCCTGACTGCTTTGTTGAAGCAGCCACTTAAAAAACTGAGTTAAGGGGCAGGCCCCGTGAAACAGCAATTGAGACTGGGCATGGTGGCGCGCACCTGTAATCCCAGTTCGGAGGCTGAAAATAGGAGGATCACTATGAGTCCGATCTATGTAGTGTGCCCCTGTAGACCCTGTACTAAAATACCAAAAAAAAAAAAAAAAAAAAAAAAAAAAAAAAAAGTATACAGATACAAAATGGACCTTCCTTTGTATCGCCTTTTTTTGTTTAGTCCTGTCAGAAATGAGTATTCCTCTTGTCTCATTTTTAAAGAAAAATACTTAGAAATAGAATTTCTCTATCAGTCATATACTGTTTCACACTAGATAGAGACCACTAGTAGGACTAAGGGACAGGAACCATACTTTATAAATGTGCTTGCTCCTTTCAGCACTCCCCCTCCTTTTACAGTATTTATCGGTATTTGAGCTTTTCATTTGTTTGGCCATCAAATCAAACATTTTCAAATATTTCCTGTGTGCACCTACCCGCTCTCCAAAAGACCATGTACTGGGTAAAAATCTGAACAAAGCTGCACAGCCTCCAGCATCATTTAACATGGGCACTTGCCTGTGATGACATGAAACTGGGTCTGCTGGGGTTTATTTTCTTTCTTTCTTTCCTTTTTCTTTTTCTTTTTCTTTTCTTTTTTTCTTTTTTTCTTTTTTTTTTTTTTGAGACAGGTTGTCACTATGCAGTTCAGGCTTGCCTTGAGCTCACTTTGGAGCCCAGGCTGCTCTCAGACAGTAATCCTCCTGCTTCAGCCTCCCAAATGCTGGAATTACAGGCATGTACCACCACACCCTGCCTGCTTTATATTCTGGTTCTTTCCCCACTACTGCCGCCCCCACCATGTCCATGTGCAGTTTTCAGAGCAAAGTGAAAACTGAGTGCTGGATTATAGGTGTGCGCCACCAAGCCTGGCCAACTTTTCTTTTTCTTTCTTTTTTTTTTTTTTTTTTTTGACTATTTCCCACACATACCCTTTGGCTTCTCCTTGATCCTGTCATGCCCTCTCCACTCAAGACTAGTCTCTCTCTGCCTGCCTGTCTCTCTGTCTTCTCAGAACCTTGTGATACTATTCTAGCTTCAATTACAGCACTTATAAGACATACAAGCTTCTCTAGACTGTGTTCTTGAATTGAGAACATTATCATTTTCAGTAGCACATAGTACTAGTGCCCATCACACATAAACACTTGGCAAATGTTGTTGAGTGAATAGATGCTTTTTGTCTAGTGTATCATAAAGGCCACAGAAGCCACCAGGAAATGTTAATTAAGTACTTATTGTACTTTCTTCAGTAGGTGCACATGCAGACCTTTTCTCCTAGCTGACTATTTTGGGTTCCCCATGTCCTAAAGCATTTCAAGCAGGGCAGGGTGGGATCTTGCCCTGGAGGAAAAGCACTGAGCATGGCCAGTGCTGCCCACAAGAGCACCTTGGGCTTGCACACCTGTAGTAAAATGAGCAGTGCTATGGTCCTTGACTGTATTTGGAAAATTTAGGAGATCTGGCCATGCCTTTATAGAGGCTGGCTGTTTCCTCAAGGTACGCCTACGTGGAGCATACTGTAGGAGCAAATGGCAAGTTGGCCTGCATATCCTGTACTGGGACCCTGTACATTTCTGTGGATTGGTCTGGAGCCCCACCTCCCACTGCCATTGTCATAACCACATCTCTAGATGCATTGACAGTGCTTGCCATGCATACAGACATAAGAACTCATTTGAATGGGATCGTGAAAATTAAATGGCAGTGCTGGGGGTATAACTTAGCGACAGAGTATTTGCATGTGTGAGGCCCTGGGTTCAATCTTCTGCATTTCAGAGGGAGGGAAGGAAAGGATGGCAAATTAAAACCCATAGGAGACAAATCAGAGAGAGAGAGAGAGAGAGAGAGAGAGAGAGAGAGAGAGAGAGAGGGAGGTTTGGAATTCCTCCAGTTTGCTGCTGAGCAAAACACCTGGTGTGCTCATGCCCTGGCGCCACCCATACCTCCCACACTGATAGGAAAGATCATTTTGAGAGAAGTCCTGTATGCCACCAAAAGAGTTCTTAGAGATTAGGAGCCCACATTATGCACTCACTCTACACCCATTCCATAGTTCCACCTAAAAAGCAAACATTGAAATGCTCAACGCCTTGTGTAATGTTCAATATTTTAACAGTAAGCAAGCTTTTTAGTGTGGAATCTGAGGGAAGTTCTGCCTTCCTCTTCCTGATTATGTCCCCAAAAGGAGTGAGGTAAGACCTCTTCAGTGAGATGTTCTGAGCACACTTTTGGCAGCTTCATATTGCAAGTGGACAAATCTCTATTTGCCTTAAAGTAGCTGCTGGGGCCCCTGGGCTAGCTCTGGATCTCAGCCATCGCCACTTCTGGGGACTCTCTGCCACCAGTGTTGAGTGTTTTAAGAAACTTTAACTTCCTTCTCTTGTGTACATTGGATTTCACAACCAGAGAACTTTCCAGATTTTGGAACTGCAGGTTCTCATTTAAATTCCTTTGCCCGTGGTGGTTCACACCTCTGATCTCAGCACTTGGGAGGCTGAGGCAGGAGGACTGCCATGAGTTTGAGGCCAGGTTGGGCTACAAAGTGAGTTCAAGGTCAGTGAATTACATAATGAAACCCTATCTCAAAAAAGACCAAAAAAAAAAAAATCCTTCCCTCAGACAGAACATATACAAATGTAACTCACTGAGACTAGATGAATCCCTGAGACTTAGTTGAGGCCCAGCAAGGACAAAGCAACAAGCAAGGTGCTAGGTTACACCAGAGCACATAAAATCTCTGTAGAAGGCGGGCCAGATAGCTCAGTGGACTAAAGCGCCTGCTTAGGCAGGCTCAGGGACCAGGGTTTGATCTCCCATGTGGTGTGCTGGCCCCACCCCCTGGGGTGCACTGAGATGGCAATTGAGACTGGGGGTGGTGGCATGTGCCTGTAATCCCAGTGCTTGGGAAGCTGAAAACAGGAGAATTACTATGGGTCTGATCTGTGTAGTGAGACCCTGTAGACCCTATACTAAATACATTAAAACACACACACACACACACATGGGGAGATATCTCAGTGGAATAAGTGCTTGCTTGGCAAGTGCATGGTCCTGAGTTTGATCCCTGGTACCACAAAATCAATTAGTCAATCAATCAATCAATCTCTGTAGAGGTAGTGAGGCTGAGGGATATTTTTTCCTATTGCTCTCTAATCTTGCATTCTGGGAGTGATATGTAAAAATATAAGAAAGATGTTCACTGTCTCTACACAGGATAGAGGACTAGATACACAGTGGCTGAGAGCATAGACTTGTAGATTAAAGCAGGTCAAGCCTGAACGAACTCTGCAGCTTTTCTTTTTATCCATCAAGTGTGATGTTAGCAGAATCTAGAACTATATTAAAGGCCGCTAAAATGTGGAGGTAATGAATGTAAAAGTCTAGAATATACAAATTTCTTGTCTTCATGTACAAGGAAAGAACCAAGGACAACCCCAGCCTGTGTGCTCTTTGTAGATCTGCTATCTTAAGTAATCTATTTGCAATCCATTTTGCTCTCTTACTTTCTAACTCGGTAAGAGGTGTTTTGTAATTATTTTTCCATTTATGCTCAAGCACCCCCCATCTACCTGAAGGTGCCAGAAAGTCATGCCTGTGAGCCGCAGGTCCCTCCTGATGTTCCTCGAGGCCTCAGCACTCCTGTACCCCAAGACCTCTCTGTTGCACTCCAGAGGTTTGCTGGCCCTACCCTGCAGCCTTCTGTGCAGCGCCACCCTCACCTGGCCAGTTTGCCCGTAGCCCCAAGGAGGACCCGTTGCCAGTCTCACCTGGGACTCATGTAAGTTGGGGAGTAAGAGAGTGGACAGTTGATCCTGCATGGCCCTGGAGGGGTACAAGTGAGGATGGGGATGTTTCCTTTCTTGGTCAGACTTCCTGAAAAGGAAGCTACTTCTCTAATCAAACTGTCACATTTTTATATTTCTGTTTTGGAGGGGAAAAAAAGGTCATCTTAGCAATAGCAGATGCCTATCTGAGTTGGCTTTGACTAGAAGCACTCCATTCCTTTCTCACCTAAACCACTTCTGGAAACCTTTCACATACCACAAGATTAGTGTGTTAGTAAGTCAATGCTCCTTTATTAATTTCCAGTGATTTTAAGATGGTTTTTCCACCTTATTAATTTTATTTATTTGTTTATTACTTGGAGCTAGAAGTAGAGTCCAAGCCCTCACACATGCTAGGTGAATACTCTGCCATTGAGCCACATACCAGCCTTTACTGATTTTTTTTTAAAGAGTTGGGATAACTTATTAAGTTGTCACTTAATAGAACTTCACACTGTTTCAGTTTTTTTTTTTTACATGTTAACCATATGGCTAATAAAAATCATACCTTAATTTGTAATTAACTTCTTGATTACCCTTGAAAGCAAACATCCTGAGTAGTATTAGATTATCAGCAGCTTAATAAAAATAAGGAAAGGGGCTGGTGAGATGGCTCAGTGGTCTAAAGCACCTACTTAGAACAAGCTTAGCAAATCACAGGGACCGTGGTTCAATCCCCCAGCACCACATGCCAGCCAGCCCCGCCCCTGGTGTGCTGAGCTGGCCACGCACACACACACACACACACACACACACACACACACACACACATAAATAAATAAATAAAAATAAGGAAAGAGGGGCTGGGGTGAATAAGAATAGAATAAGCACTTTCCTGGCAAGTGCAAGGGCCTGAGTTCAATTCCCAGTTCTGAAAAAAAAAAGAAAAAGAAAAGAGTTTCAGTATTAACAAGAGAAAGAGAGAGAGTAAGAGAAAGTAGTGTAGGCACGGGCCTTAGTGAAAATTATTTTGAACTGACTAAAGCCCAAAATAAAACAGATAGTTTAAAAATATAATAATAGCCCCTTACCCTGTGCCCCATAGCTGTAGGAAGTCATGCTGATAGTGGTGTTAGTTCATTTAATGAATTATTCACTAACTATACTCTACTGTCCTAACCTGACTGGTGGGTGGTGTTTGGTTAGTATTAACCTTTAAGATGGAGCTGATTAACTGAATTTAAAACTACCCCACCATGAGTCACGAGGCTTTTCCTCATTTGGAGAGTGCCGGGATGGGAAGTGTTCCTCTCTGTTTGCCTGCAGCTCTCAGTGCTGGATAAAGACCAGGAGTTCCTGTGGCTAGTATGCCTTCCCTCCCTCGTAGGTCTGTGTGCTTGGCCTTTGTACCCTCAGCTTTTGGAATGCAGTCCTTCTCATCCTAAGCATTGTGGACTCTACCTGAGCTAACTTAGACCACTTACTTCTCAAACAGGTTGGCAGCTAATGTGTTTTTATATTTGAAATTTAGTCAAATGGGTTTATAAAATGTGACTGGTATCTCTATAAATCTAAGCTCTTCTTTCTGCTATTGCTTGTATTTGATAATATCATGACAGACTTTCCCCCCAGTTTTATGTGCTGAATTCAAATATTATATGTAAGCACGTGTGTGTGGCTGTAATCTGAGCACTCTGGGAAACTGAGGCAGGATCACAAGTTTGAGCCTAGACTAGGCAACTTAGTGACTTATTGAAACCCTGCCTCAAAATAAAAAATTAAAAAGAGTTGGGGATATACCTCAGGGCAAAGGCTCTGAGTTCAATCTCCAAGTACTCCCCCAAAATTGTATGTAATGCAGGATAGATTTTTTTTCTTGGTACATTTTCTTTGGACAAGTAGTAAATGGAAAACTGCCTATTCTTATGTAGTGGAGGATCAGATTCCAATATTTGTAATAACAACAGGAAATCTGATCCTTAAATGCAACCCAAGAGAAGATGACTGATCATCGTATTATCTGCCTTCCTTGACCTGCTCCTGGGGGACAGGTCCATCTTGGGCCAGATGTTAGATATCAGTCACACCAGGATAGTAAGTTGAATTCTCTTTTCCGAGTTCTGTGTTGGGTGGAAGTAAAGCTAGTCAGGGAGGGAAATTCCATGAAGCTATTTGCTGATAAATAGCAGGTGCATGTTTTCTACAGAGAACTTCTAAATAGGATTGCTCAGATGATAAATGCCACTATAGCAGTCATAGTTTACATGAACAGCATGTTGCTGAAAAAGAGTCTTCCAAAAGAGCTCATGCTCTTCAGAGAGGCAGAATGGAGTTACTGGGTTGTTAGTGTGGCAGAAAGTCGTGTGCCTTTCTTTCCGGGAGTTTGGAGTTCAGGTGGCAGAAAAAGTGAAACACATGGAGGAAGAGGGTTTGCAGCTGTTCACCAGACACCCATGACTACGTTTTCATTGCATATCCAAACTTTTGATCTTTGGCCCGTGGCTAGTGCTGGACATCTCTGCTGGTGACAGAATGGCGGTGCTACGGCAACTGGTGCTTCTTCTGTGGAAGAACTACACTTTGCAGGTGGGTCCAGCCCCAAAGGATGGGTGGCTGTAGAATTTGGCTGATATAGAAATTTGGGGGAACATCCTGAAAGGAGAAGCACACCATCAGTAACAATGGTCATTTGTCTTATAGAAGAGGAAGGTCCTTGTGACAGTCCTGGAACTCTTTCTACCCCTGCTGTTTTCTGGGATCCTGATTTGGCTTCGCTTGACGATTCAATCAGAAAATGTGCCCAATGCCACTGTCTACCCTGACCAGAACATCCAGGACCTGCCCCTGTTCTTCACGTTCCCTCCGCCAGGGGGGACCTGGGAGCTGGCCTACATCCCTTCCCACAGTGCTGCTGCAAAAACCATCACAGAGTCAGTGAGAGGGGCACTGGTGATCAACATGAGAGGTGAGACCACACGAGGTGTGGGGAAATAAGGAGGGGTTCTGGTGGCTACAGGTTTGGCTTGTGCTGATACTGTTGTCTTAGGCTGTGTGCGTGGAATTGAGGCCCCAGGATGCAGGAAAGAGCTGGTTTAAGAGCATAGCTTAGCCTGATGTGGTAGTACACAAGTGTAATTGCAGAATCCTGGGAAGCTGAGACAGGAGAACTGTAAATTTGAGCCCAGCCTAGGCAATTTAATGACTTAAAAGGCCAAGTCTCAAAATAAAAATTTTAAAAATTAAGACAAGTGTGGTGATTCATGCCTGTAATCCCAGCATTCAGGAGATGGAGGCAGGGTATTGTTGTGAGTTTGAGGCCAGCCTGGGCTACAAAGTGAGTTCAAGACTAGCCTAGGGGCCAGGGAGATAGCTCAGTAGAATAAGGCCTGAGTTCAATCCCCAGTTCCGTTGAGAGAGAGGGAGGGAGGGAGGGAGGGAGGGAGGAAGGGAGGGAGAGAGAGAGAGAGAGAGAGAGAGAGAGAGAGAGACAAAGACTAGCTTAAACTGCATAATAAAACCCTGTCTCAAAAAGATGAAAAATTAAAAAGGCCTGGGGATGTAGCTCACTGGGAAGGAGCTGAGTTCAGTCACTGATACTGCCAGAACACAAAACAGAACAAAAACCCCTGTGGCCTAAGACTACAGCATTTCTCCTTTTGTTGACCGTGCCAGCTGATGAATCCCTCGACTCCCTTTTGTCCATGTCTCATTATAAAAATGGAGCTCAGAGTCTGGCTACCTATCTGTCCAGAGCAGAGAGGCCTAACAAAGTAGCATATATGGCATACGTTAGCCATATCAGGGTCGGTAGCCACAGCTGGCAGTAGATAAAGGATAGTTGAGTAGACTCAGCCAAAGAAAGCACTTTAATTACAAGAGCATAGCATAGTTTTAGTAGATAACACAAAGAGTCTTTCCTGAGATATGATTTTGGAGGGCAGGTTTAAAACAAGTCATTAGAACTGAACGTGGTGGTGGAGCCAGCCAGATAGCTCAGCAGATTAAAGTGCCTGCTTAGGCAGATGCAGTGGCTAGGGGTTCGATCCCCGACCTGCGGTGCCAGCCCCACTTCCAGGGCGTGCTGAGGGGGTGATTGAGACTGGGCGTGGTGGTGCAAGCCTGTAATCCCAACGCTTGGGAGGCTGAAAAACAGGAAGGATGATTACAAGTCGCATCTGTGTAGTGAGACCCTGTAGACCCTGTACTAAATACATTTAAAAAAAAAATGAACTCCATGTCTGGGAGCTGAGATTCAGGCTCACCCTGGGGAACTTAATGACCTAGCAAGATCCTGTCTCAGAAATAAAAAGAGTAAAGGGTTGGGTGTATAGGATAGTGTGAATGCTCTGTATTCTATCCCCAGTACAAAAGAAAGTTTGTCATGGTAGCAATGCCTGTAATCCCAGCATGCAGGAGGCTGAAGCAGGAGGATCACTTCAAGTTCAAGATTCCCCTGGGCTATATGTAATGAATTCAAGGTCAGCCTCGACTACATAGTGAGATCCTATCTCAAACTTCTTTCCATCCAACAAAAAACCCAAAAAGGAAATGAGAGGGAGTTGAGGGAAATGTCAGGAAACATATTGGCCATTGTTTCTAGATCTTTCCTCTTAAGATAAAACTGTTGTTCCTCTTCCTGTTGCTATATACCTCCTGTGGCTTGTTAAGCTCAGTGTAGCAGGAGGTAGTGGGTATTCCCTAGCCCCTACTAAATAATTGCTATAAAGCTCTTTAAGTAAAATAGAACTGAAGGGACATAAAAATCATTAGAATTCGTATCCACTCCAATTTTTAAAACATGTCATGATAGTTATGAGAGAGAAAAGCTATCTATGGCTGCAGACCCCAATCCAGGTCACTTACAGGGTTTTTATTTTTTGTGACTCCACCTTGCTGCCAGTTTGTGTCCAGCCCAGCTCTAAACCATGGCAGAAGTCCAGGACCTGGCCTTACTGTTGGTTCTGCCCATCTACAACAGTATATCTCTCTGCCAAGGTCAAAGCCACTTATAGAGCCTCAGAGAGTCTTGTCAGTATACTGTCTTTTTACCTCAAGTGGCCTGACATCCCAAGGTTTCCAAGGGGTAGAAATGGTTGGAAAATTCACAGCTGCAATGCTTGGTTCATAGTGCACGGCTTTCCCTCTGAGAAGGACTTCGAGGACTACATTCGGTATGACAACCACTCCTCCAACGTACTGGCTGCTGTGGTGTTTGAGAACATCTCCAACCACAGCAAAGAGCCCCTGCCACTGACGGTGAGTACAGCCACTTTGTAGTTAACTCCATCTACAAATGAAGTTGCTTTTCTGTAGACCCTGCCTGCATGGGAACAAACAGAGTTTTTTCTAGGTCCTGTATCACCACTCTGTCCCCACATAAGGAAGCCTGGTAACATGCTAACCTACTGGCCCAGGACAGTATAAAAAAAAAAAATCTACCCTCTCATAAACATTCATTTCATACCCTTTTGGTTCTCTCATTTCATAAAAGGTATTACTGGTCTTGGGCTAGGTATGGTGGTGCACACCTGTAATCCCAGCACTTTTGGAGGCTAAAACAGGAGGATTTGAGTATTGATAGGCACCTTAGTAAGCTGCAGTCTCAAAATAAAAATAAGAAGCACTGGGGATGTAGCTCCATGCAAAAACCCTGGGTTCAATCACCAGTAACACACACACACACACACACACACACACACACACACACACTCTCTCTCTCTCAAACCTGTTTTCTTTCTTGACAAAATTAAGACTAGGACACCATCTCTTACAGTGCCAATGAGCCCCCACTGATCTGTAGGTGGTACTCAGTGGTGCATCCATCTCATTGTATTGCTAGATAGCCACAGAAGAGTGACTGTAAACCCCTCAAACATACCCCTGTGGGGTTCTCTGTCCCTGCTGGGTGAAACTACTCCCACTGACATTTTTGAGGCTGCTGGGACATCTTTTAGGTGGGGTGTGGCAAGTTTTTTGTGGTGCCGGGCTTGGTGGTGAGAGGCCTGGGGGCTTACCCTCACTAAACCCATATGTCTACTCTGAATCCCTGAGAACATTTTATTTTCTCTTTGTTTCCACAGGTAAAATATCACCTACGCTTCAGTTACACACGGAGAAATTACATGTGGACTCAAACAGGCAACTTTTTCTTGAAAGACACAGAGGGCTGGCACACCACATCCCTTTTTCCGCTTTTCCCGAGCCCAGGACCAAGAGAACCTGCATCCCCTGATGGTGGGGAGCCTGGTGAGAAGCACTCTTAGGGGCCCTTCCCAGCCTCAGGCTGCTGACTAATGACAGTAGAGCGAATCTTCCTTGTACCTCTCAGCATGAATGCTTCTTAGGGACGTTTATCGTCTTGTTTGTAGGAGAAGAAACATTTAGTGAAACTAGCTTCTTCTAAAAGGCTAAAAATATGCTTTGAAAAGAGCCGTGGCTCTCTCTGCATGTCCCCTAAGACACATAACCTTGAGTGACACATTTGTCTCTAGTTTATTAGGCTCCCTGAGCTTGTATGCACTCTTTTTGTTAACTTTCTTCTCTCTCTGTGTCCAAGTCTGTATCTAATAGTATAGACTTCCGGAGGTCTGTGGTCCTTGTGTGTAATTGCACCATAGTTTGTTTACTTGAATCAGTAATTTGTATCAAAGTTGGCTCTTGACCTCTCTGATTCCCTCTTAGTGCGTGTTTGCCAACTCTGAAACATGAACATGTCTTGGAACCAAGCTAGGGAGATCCAAAAAATGCCAACAACTCAGGACTCTGAAGTGTGAGAGTCCATGTGAAAATGAAGATAAAACTCCACCCTGCATCATCCTGGACATATTTAATAGGTGCTATAATTAAGCATCTGCTGCTGAGAGATAGCTCAGTGGAATAAGTGCTTGCCTTGCAAGTGCAAGGTCCTGAGTTTATCCCTGGTACCACCAAAAAAAAAAAAAAAAAAAAATTATTATTAAGCCTTTGCTAATACAATGACCCTAAAACCTGAGACATATACATATACTCCCTATGTCTTAGGGTGTGGTTGCCATTTGCCTTTTTTTCTTCTAAAGGTTGTAGCCCAGGCAGCCAACAGTTCTGTGTCGGGAAATTTGGCATTCTAGCCACCACCTACACCTGCAGCCTGTGTCCCCTCTCCATCCATGAGGTTCACAGAGCTTTAGGCTGTGTTTTTGCTCGTGGTGCCAAGCCTGCCCTTTCTTAGGGCTGTTTCTCCTAGGCCCTGTGTTCCTTGGGACACTGACCCCAGACAGACAGAAGGCACAGAATCCTCTGGGGTGTCCAAAAGAGCAAACAAAGAGAAGTCACACAGCACTTGGAGCTCTTGCAGTGACTTGGCCACAGCCTGCCTGCCACTGAGACAGCAGCTCAGTTGGAGTGTTATGGCCCACAGAGTCACAGCCTCCCAAGTCACCCACATCTAATCCTTGGAACCTGTGGTCATGTCCAGGGACATGGCAGAATGGAATTAAGAGTGCTAGTCAGCTGATGTTAAAATGGCAAGATCAAGCCTGATGTGGCATATGCCTGAAATTCCAGCACACAGGAGGCTGAGACAAGGGGGATCATAACTTCAAGGTCAAGCTGGACACTTTACTGAGACGAATAGAAAAATAAAAAGGGCTGGGGACATACCTCAGTAATAGAATACTTGCCTAGCATGCATGAGGTACTAGGTTTAATCCCCAGTACCAAAATGGCAGAATTGGTGATAACTAGTTGAGTCCTATGGAACCCAGTGTCATCTCTGCGGTTCTTAGAAATAAACAAGAAGCCGGGCATGGTGGCATCTGTAATCCCAGTACTTGGCAGGCTAAGGCAGGAGGATCGTTGTGAATCTGGGTACCAAGTGAGTTCAGGGCAGCCTAAACTGCATAGTGAGATCCTGTCTCATAAAGACAAAAAAAAAAAAAAAAAAAAAGGAAGTAGACAAGAAGCTGAGTGTGGTGGTCCATGCATATAATTTCAGCATTAGGGAGTCTGAGGCAGGAGGATTGTGGTGAGTTCAAAGCCATCCTAAACTATATAGCAAAACCCTATCTTAAAAAGAAAAAAAAGAAGGAAAAGTAAAGAAAAGAAAGAACAAATGAAAGAGGAGGAAGAATAATAAGTCAGAGAACATGAATGATTGCTACAAACAGGAAGATTTCAGGAGAGATTCTCCCCTGATGTCCCAAAGGGAATACAACCCTCCTAACATTGAGTTTCTAATTCAGAGACACAAGTGTTGGACTCCCTGGCTGGCTGAGCTGTTAGACAACTGGTTCCTATTGTTTCTAGCTACTGAATTGATGGTAGATACCATGGTTTTAAGAAACATCCACTCACCAAAGCCTTCTGTTCCGACTTTGCAAAGATCCAGGCCTACTTCTGGTCTCTGCTGCCTTCCACCTGGTGTCAGCTTATGTCTCTTGGCTCCCAGACTTTGAGACAACACTGAGGACCCACTCCTCTCACCACATGTGGGAAGTGCACTTCCTTTCCTCAGATCTTTTTGTTGTTTCTACTTCCCCTAACTTCTTATGTACTTGGTGTTTTGTTTTATTGTGCTTTGAGATGGGGGTCTCACTATGTAGCTCAGACTGGCTTTAAATTGGATAAGATTGGCCTTGAACACAAAATCCTCCCTCAGCTTCCCAGGTGGTGGGATTATAAGCATGTGTTGCCACATTCAGCTTCGTGCTAACTCTTGATGTACTATTTCCTAGTGTGTTTTAGCCTACTTTTTTTTTTTTTTTTTTTTTTTTTTTAATGAGAAACCCGAGAAACTCAATTGAGGCACACAGTCTCTGTAGCTAGGTTTATATCAGGATTTTTTTTAAAATGTGATTGTATGTGTGATTTGTATCTATGTCATGTTAATTATGACGTAGAAATGACAATAATATTACTCTTGTTTGCTGTCAGTATATGGCATGTTTTCTCTCTTCTTTCATGGGACTACTGGACAGTGCTGGACGCCATTGGCGGCCACAGAAAGGGGCATCAGGTGAAGTCTTAGACCCTTACCTCTGGGTGTTCGTAGAGGCACTGGTGCCTTCCAGGATAAGCAGCTCTCTAGCATGCAGCCCAGCACCCACAACACAGCTGTCCTCTGCCTCTGCACTCAGGGTACATCCACGAGGGCTTCCTGGCAGTGCAGCATGCCGTGGACAAAGCCATCATGCACTACCATGCCAACGCCTCAGCACGCCAGCTCTTCCAGAAGCTCACGGTGACTGCAAAGAGGTTCCCATTCCCCCCATTTATCTCAGACCCCTTCCTCGTTGCCATCCAGTACCAGCTTCCCCTGCTACTCATGTTGAGCTTCACCTACACGTCCCTCACCATCATCCGGGCTGTGGTGCAGGAGAAAGAGAGAAAACTGAAGGTAATGCTCCTGTGTGCCTTTGTGACAGCTTGGCAAGTTGATTCTGGGAATGATGCTGCCATGGTAGTGTGTCTCAGGTTCCCACAGAAAAACTAGCCTTGTCTTAAGGCTGCCATCCTTCCTGTGCGCTGGAGTCTCCTCAAGAGCCAGAGCACAAAGTGGATGCTCACGGTGACTCCAGCCCATTTTGGCTTCCTAGAAGGCGGTTTGGTATATGTGGGTTCCTACAACCCTGTGAAGCACCTTAGCTCATGTGCTCCACACTGAGACTAAAGGGGACCCTGGAGCTGTGCTGCGAGAGTCTCAAGGGTGTTGGTCATGTGCAGTGTGCCCAGTTGCAGCTGAGGTGTGCCAGAAGTGTAAAGTGCGCCCTGACTTTGAAGACTTATTACAGAAGTATAATCAGTCCCATCTTTACATGTTGAAAACAGACTACAAGGATTATATTTTGGATATATAAGTAGAATATAGCATTAAGATTATTTTACTTGTCTCTTCATTTTTGATGTGGTCAATCTCAAGCTTCAAGTTACACATGTGGCTTGCATTCTTTATTGAACATATTGCAGCTATAAAGACTACATTTTTTTTTTAATTTATTTTTTTTTTAACATTTATTTAGTGTGTGTGTGGGTGTGTGTGGCCAGCTCAGCCCACCAGGGGGCGCAGCTGGCTGGCATGTGGTGCTGGGGGATCGAACCGCGGTCCCTGTGCTTTAGCCAAGCTTGTTCCAAGTAGGTGCTTTAGACCACTGAGCCATCTCTCCAGCCCCAAAGACTACATTAACAGTGAGAAAAAATGTTGAATTACCTAGCGGAATAGGAACATAATCAATATAATCAATAATCAGATCAAGGGCAGCCATAGTTAGAGACAGGCTTACACAAACATGGGAAATCACAGAACGTGCAAAGTGCCACTATGAAGACAACCTGACTTGATGAGCAACAACCAAATCAGTAGTGTTACTTCTGTACTCACACCAACATCACCATCCCCCAAAACTTCTTTGCAGTTTCTCCCCTGGAAATGTCCCCAGTGCTAGTGGAATGACATTTAGAATATTCTTAAATCTGGTAGTTGGAGATTTACAACCGCTGCAGATAAGAAGCTTGGCAATTAGCCAGGAAGTCAATGACCTGCTTGAGTGCCTTAAAGAACACTAATAACAGGGCTGGGGTGATAGCTTGGCAGTATAAACACCTGTCTGGCAAGTGCAAGGACCTAAGTTTGATCCTTGGTACCACCTGCCATGCTAGCCTGGAACACTGGGTATGATGGTGCATCTCTGTGATCCCAGGCTGGGGGGGGGCTGAGACAAGAGGATCACTGCAAGTCTGAACTGCTTAGTGAGACCGTGTATCAAATAAATAATTAATTAATTAGATTCCCAGGACTCCCATTAGTATTGGTTAATGGAGAAGCTGAGCTTCCTTACTACACCCACTAAGCGCTTGACTTGAGGCAGAGAAGGAAGATGTCGTCAGAGCCACGCCTGATATTGCACCCTATGCTTCTGACAAGGAGCCCCTTAGATTATGGCGCCTCCTTTCAGAATAGCCAAAGGCAAAGAAACAAATAACTGTGGCTTCTAATCTTCACAGCCACAGTCTGATCTGGTGTGATGACTCACAGCCCAGAAGGCTGATGTCTGTGCTTAGATCTTGCTGCAGGATCTTTGTGCTAAAGGGAAAGAGCCACCTGAGCTTCTAGGGACCAGACTTGATAGCACATAAGACTCAGGAACACATATAGGGAGCTTGGACTTTCCCCATAGAACACAAGAGCAACCCTGAAGGACTTTGAGGGAATTTTCCAGCTTAATTAAGGCCTACTAAGTACACATGTGATACTTCCCAGAAGTACAACAGAAGATGGGATGTACTGGCATGATGGGGTTTAGTGTGCCCAGTGGGGAGACACTTTTGGCTCCTCAGGCCACTGCCCAGTAGGGGGCAGAGGACACACCATGACATGTGGAGAAAGGGGTCCTGAGTGGGGGCCCAGAACTGCCTAACAGATGATGGGGTGGCTGTAAGACTGGAAAGGGAAGAAGGAGAAGATTCTTCATATCATGCGCAGGACTGAGCTGTTGGTTAAGGGCTACTGTGATAGCCAGACCAGAGCTTTCTGCCTTCCATCTCACTTGTGCTACCTGGTCAAGACTTCTGGTCCATGGGCAGGGATATAACTCAGTGACATAAGTGCCTGCCTGGCAAGCGCAGGGTCCTGAGTTCAATCCCTGGTACCACTAAAAAAAAAAGACTTCTGGTCCATACCACAGGCATCCTGGTTCACTGACAGACCCACACAACGTGCGCCCCTGGGCAGATACGGGCAGAGGCCCACAGATGTGACGCCTTCCATCCCTCACAGGAGTACATGCGCATGATGGGGCTCAGCAACTGGCTGCACTGGAGTGCCTGGTTCCTCGTGTTCTTCCTCCTCCTGCTCATCACAGTTTCCTTCATGACAGTCCTCTTATGTGTCAAGGTGCGTGTGGTTTTGATTGGGGGCTCTGAAAAAAGGAGGGTCCAGAGACCCAGGGCTCAGGCTGAGATCTGCTGTTGGCATGGAGTATCTCATAGCCACTGACCACAGGGCAAGTCTTCTGGGCAGAGGACAGCAGGGCTTCCCACTGGCTGAGACAAGGGCTCCTCCTATCCCCAACAGGGTCTTCCTGAGCAGGATTTTAAACCCCTCCTGACCCATTTCTACCTTTTTTTTTTTTTTTTTTTTTTTTGTACTGGGAACTGAACTCCTTACACTTGCCAGGCAGGTGTTGTGCCACTGAGCTATATCCTGGCCCCCCCATCTCTACCGTTGGTGCTCCAACCCACTACTCTACCAGGTGGCCTGTCTTACAGGTAAAGAACGATATGGCAGTACTTGCGAGAAGTGACCCCTCTCTGGTGCTGGTGTTCCTATTGTGTTTTGCTGTTTCCTCCATCTCCTTCAGCTTCATGGTCAGCACATTCTTCAGTAAAGGTGAGTCCTTTTGCTCCCTGAGTCGAGAGGATGGTGGGCTGGCTGATTTAAGTCTTGGGAAACTGGGAGAAGGAGGCGTACAAGGTTAACAATCAAAGGACATCAAAAGTGATGACCCAAAGACTGGGTTGTTTGGGTGGAGGACACCTGAGATGCTGGGGTTGGACGCTGTCTCAGACTGCTGAGAGACAGGCTCAGAGAAACACAGCAAAGTTCTTGACTCTCCCCAGAAAGAAGCTAAAAAGAGGATAGAACGTAGCGCTGGTGTGGGCCAGGGAGGAGTCAGAGTGGCTGCTGGTAAAAGGGCATCGGCAAGAGGCAGATGTGGGCACTGTGTTGAGTGCTGAGAGTAACCAAAAGAAGTCGTTCATTCTATCTACTTGTGATCATAGTTCCATTTGAAATTGTTTCTGAGTTTTGTCTCCTGTTTATTCCTCCACTTCTGTTTTTTTGCCTTTTCTGCCTTCTGTTGGAAAAAGAAAATTTTCCTCTGCTTCTTTAACTTCTGATGGCTTGGAAGATGTACACTGTTTCTCTTCTAGGAATGATCCATAGTATTGAACTCAAACTTTTACCTTTGAAAGTTTATTCAAAATACAAAGGTCCGCTTAAAGTGGAAGATAAACCAAAGAGGTTTAATTAATTTATTTAAATATTTATGTATTTGGTAGAGGGTCTCACTACGCAGCTTGGACTCGTAGTGATCCTCCTGTTTCAGCCTCCCCAGCGCTGGGATTACAGGCGTGTGCCTGGGGTGGGGCCAGCACTGCAGGTGGTACCGGAAATCAAACCCAGGTCCTTGTGCTTGCCTAGGCAGGCTTTTGGACCCTTGAGCTATCTCTGTGGCCCACCGAAGAGTTTTAATGTAACAGAGTATAACATGTTCATTGGTTAGTTTGATTGCACATGTGATATGATGTTAGAGAAGAGTATCCACGAATGTCTGTAAAGACTAATATAACATTCCTCCTTTTACCAGCTGTACATCTGAGTTCTAAAGCCACATTTCCTTCTTATTCTTCAATAAAAACAGGATATAGCAGAGGAATGCAGAAGCAGCTAGGCGCATCCGGCACACTCCATTAAGTCAGATATTACAGACATGGCAAAAATGTAAATCAATGCTGTTGTTTTTACAGGATTATGGAAAACATGTTTGATTTTCATTTTTAAAAGTTTATGGGGCCGGGGAGATGGCTCAGTAAAATAAGCGCTTGCCTGGCAAGCACAAGGGCCTGAGTTCAATCCCCGGTTCCACAAAAAAATAAAAATAAAAATAAAAATAAAAAATAAAAGTTTATGGTTGGGGCCAGGGAGATAGCTCAGTGGAATAAGTGCTTGCCTGGCAAGTGCAAGGTCCTGAGTTTGATTAAAAAAAAAAAAATAAGTTTATGGTGGTGGGCTGGGAAGATAGCTCAGTAAAATAAGTGCTTGCCTGGCAAGCACAGGGTCCTGAGTTCAATCCCCAGTACCGCAAAAAAAAAAGTTTATGGTGAGTCAGACATAGTGGTATATACCCCTATAGTGCTGGCAACTCAGGAGGCTGAAGTAGGAAGATCTCAAATTCAAGGCCAGCCTGAGCAATATAGTGAGGCCCTGTCTCAAAAAAAAAGTTTATATTTATTGTGGGTTTATTGTTATTTTATTTTTGTACTGGGTATTGCACCTAGGGCTTTAGTACTGAGCTGTATTCCCAGCCCTTATTTTGAGCCAGAATCTCAGTTACTGAGTTGCCCAAGCTCATCTTCCTTCCAGAGTTCTGGGGTCATAAGCATGTGCCACCACTCCTGGCTTGTTCTTTTAAATTATTTAAAACTTCAGATTTTCAAACTGAGTGTGGTAGCACTCACCTGTAATCTCATCACTCAAAAGGCTGCAGCAAGAGGGTCAGTGCAACTTTGAGATATGCCTGAGCTAAATAGTGAGTTTATGACCATTGTGGGCTATATAGTAAACCTTGTTTCAAAAAAAGAAGAAAGAAAGGGAAAAAGGAGGAAGGAAGGGGGGAAAGCTTTAACTTTTCTGTTACTAATTTCTCAGAGTTAATATGGAATCTATCCATCTATCACACATAACAAAAGCTCTTTGGTGTATCCAATAATTTTTAAGGGTGTAAGGGGGTCTTAAAATAGAGTCTGACACTGTAGGCATAGACTGACACAATGTTGTCCCTTGACCTACCTGGTCACTTACCTTCCTTTTCTCATTCTGTGCCTTGCTGCTGTGCCCAGGCCTTGTCCTTGTGGAACACATTCTATTTTTTACTTTCCTCTTCATTCCCCACTGGAGACCAGGCTGCAGCAGGAATAGGTGTTTGCTGTGTTCTATGTGCAGCCATCTCGCTGTTGCCTGAACAGTATGACACAGACAAGGTGCTCAGTGAGCATCTGGTGAGCGAGTGAATGAATGAATGAATGAATGAATGAATGAATGAATGAATGAATGAATGAGGTCATCCATTGCCTGGAGAGACCCGATATGCAGGGGAGCTGGGACAAGAATCTAGGGTTCCAACCAAGTATGCAACATTAAGGAGGCAGCTGGGTGGGAAATCTGTAGAGGGCAATGGAGACCCCAGGCAGGGTGCTATCCTGGGGCACCCTGATAAGAAGTGGCAGACTGCCTGCAATCCCTCAGGGCCAGGCTCCCTGTGACCACTGGTACCTGCACAGGTGCCCTAGTGAGTTTGTAGCATGGCCTGTGTTGCTCCCCTCTCCCTGCAGCTAACATGGCAGCAGCTGTGGGTGGCTTCCTGTACTTCTTCACTTACATTCCCTACTTCTTCGTGGCTCCCCATTACAACTGGATGACACTGAACCAGAAGCTCGTGTCCTGTCTCCTGTCCAATGTTGCCATGGCAATGGGAGCCCAGCTCATAGGAAAATTTGAAGCCAAAGGTGAGTATTGTCCTCACCAGTGTTCTTGCTGATTCTTACCACCAAAGAGCATCTTGCCTAAGCTGAGTCCAGCAGAGGAACTTAGCGCAATCAGGCTCATCCGAGGGCTTCATGAGCAGAGAGGAACTACATATGTCTGGTTCCTGTGGTGGTGCTCAGCATCTGCCTTCCTGGGACTTTTGAGTATTATCCTGACTCTCTTGGCAGGAATGAAATATAATCTACCTTCTGAAGGACTGGTCTGGACTCGTGTAAGATGGTCTCCATCCCTCCATATCCAGATATTCTCCTTTCTCAGCCAAACGTTCTCATTTCTTCCAGGCATATATCTTGCTCTGTTTATGCTGCTATCACTGAATGCCTGAAACTGAGTAATTTATAAAGAACAGAAACTTTTCTCACAGTTCTGGAAGCTGGGAAGTTCAAGATCAGTGTGCCAGCGGGTTTGGTGTCTAATGAAGCAGTCTGTGTCTCTAGGAAGGCACTCTTAATGCTGTTTCTCACAGGGCAGGAGAGTAGAAAGAGCAGAGTCTGTTCTGCAGGGCCACTTTTGGTTCATTCTTGAGAGCCCCCTTCCATTACTATTGGGGAACATTTCCAACAAGTGAACTTGAGGTGACACATTCAAACCATAGCACGTGCAATTCCTAGTTACTGTAACTTCCAAAGTAGTGGGGCCCTGGAAAGAAGTAGGTGAGTGACCACAGAAACATTCAGTGTTGCTTTGTCTTTAATTAGAACTGTTTGTTTTTTCTTTTTCATTTGTCAGTGTCTTCTCACACTTTAGCATTTTAAATATATGTGCTTCCATGTTTAGTAGTGTGCTGATAAAATACAGGTTCTGTACAGGAGCAGATCCTTCCAGTGTTCAAATGCTTTTTAAAAATTCATTTCCAAAACTATATGGTACCCTCCTTTCTTTCCTTATTTTCAACAATAAACACATCTCTGACTGTTTGAAAGTAAACATTTACCTAGGCTAGAGACAGCTACCTTCATCTAGGGCCTTCATGTCCACAAAGGATAACTGCTCAGGCACAAGTCTGTATGGACTATAATGTTGGCAAACCAAGAACTTCACTAAAGAGAATTTTATGAGTGTCTCTCAGCTTTAAGGGAGATATAAATGAGGTTGGGGATATAGCTCAGCAACATAATTGTCTGCTTGGCAAGCACGAGGTCCTGAGTTAGATTCATGGTATCTCCCCTTCCCCTACAAAAAAAAAAAAAAAAAAAAAAAAAAAAAAAAAAAAAAAAATATATATATATATATATATATATATATATATATATATATATATATATATATATGTACATTCATTTATTCTGGCCCTTCCCAAGTTGTATATATGAGAGAATATATGTGTTTATATATATTTGCATATGTTTGTGTATATGTATCAATGTATATGTGCATAAATTTGTGTATGTGTATATTTATACATATCAGATATTAAATACAAACTCATCTAGTCAGTTCATAAGCTTTTTGCTAGGTTCTTAAAGACTTGAAAGAAGTTGCCAGATTTGTTACCCAGTCAGAAAGGGAACAGTCACACAAACTCTGCAGCAACAACACAGGACAGATAAGCACACAAGTGCCATTATGGGGCCTCAGGGTCTCTGAACCCTTCCATTCTGCCTGATTGGGGCCATCTTCTGGTATGTCCCCAGGCATGGGCATCCAGTGGAAAAACCTCCTGAGTCCTGTCAATGTGGATGAAGATTTCTGCTTTGGGCAAGTTCTAGGGATGCTGCTGCTAGACTCTGTATTGTATGGCCTGGTGACCTGGTATGTGGAGGCCGTTTTCCCAGGCCAGTTCGGTGTGCCCCAGCCGTGGTACTTCTTCCTCCTGGTGAGTCCTAATGCCCTGCCCAAGTGGAGACACCTCTGTGGAGGGTGGGGATGCCCCAGACATTCAATGCCTGCCTGGACTCGAGATGGAAAACTGTGCCCTGTATGTGGTGAACTATGTGTCCTGATGGCCACTGGGAGTGGTTCCAAAAGAGATGAAGAGCTGGGGCTGGGGAGTTAGCTCAGTAGAATAAGTGCTTGCCTGGCAAGCGCAAGGGCCTGAGTTCAATCCCCGGTTCCGCAAAAAAAAAAAAGAGATGAAGACCTACCCCTCCTAACTCTTGTCTGAGATGAAGGAGCTTCTAGACCCCAGCTTTAGGCCTGGTGCTCGCAGCCTCTACTGTGTACTCACCCCCCACCCCATCCCTTTATCTTTGCTCATAAAGAATACTGGGTTTTCTGCCTTTAGAACAATAGGTATTCTTGTGAGTGATCACATTGCTGGAGTACATAGCACTTCCCCTTGCCAGAGAGGAGCACCACTGGATTCCAGCAGTGCCTCCTCAGGCTGTGTGTGCACTGTCATGTGGGACTCACAGATGCACAGGCAACGCACATGTATTTGCTTCATGAGAATGAGTCGTATTGGCTGGGGTGGTGGGGGGCTCGCCGAAGCCCTGGGTTCAATCCCAGGCACTGAAGAAAGATAAAAAAGAATTCTATTTAAAAAATGCTTGAGGGGCTGGTGAGATGGCTCAGTGGTCTAAAGCACCTACTTAGAACAAGCTAAGCTCAAGATCAGGGACGGCAGTTCGATCCCCCAGCACCACATGCCAGCCAGCCCCGCCCCCTGGTGGGCTGAGCTGGCCACACACTAAATAAATAAATAAATAAATAAATAA
>NW_004524597.1:9431210-9444487 GCF_000260255.1 Octodon degus
TGCCAAGCTTGTTCTAAGTAGGTGCCTTAGACCACTGAGCCATCTCTCCAGCCCCAAATCATTCTATTCTTTAAGAGAATGCAACTATATATCTATCCTAACCACTTTGAATACACAGATACAAAATGTCTATTAATTTTAAATTTTTCTCTAAAGATATTTATAAATCTTGTTTGTTCACAAATATTTTTAAATATATACCTTTTCATGAGCCAACATCACTTGTAATGACTGCAAAATATGCACTCCACATACTTAACTATTCTCTATTGATGGGTTAGAGCCACCACTTCCTCTCTCTCCCCATTCTCGCTAGCGCTCGCACTCTTGCTCTCGCTCTCTCTCTGCATTAGGGACTGAATTCAGAGTGTTACATCTACAGACATTTTAAAATTTCGGCACAGGGTCTCACTGTTTTCCCAGGCTGGCCTTGAACTTCCTTGCAATCTCTGTCTCAGCACCCTGAACTTCTGAATAGCTAGGACTATAGGTGTGAGGCCCTATACTTGGCTACATATTTCTTCATTTTTGTTTTATCACATGTCTGCTATAATATCTCATCAAAACTAAGGTGACACTAGTGAGTTAACTGTTACTTTGTTTCTCATTAGGGATGAGAAATTCCAAGGTTAAATTGTATGGCATGTATGGTGAAATGCATTCTGTATATGTACTGCTGAAGCGAGCACGTGAAATGCATTCTCATTTCAAAGTCACTTTAAATGCGAGAAATGTGTCCCTTAATACCAGTAAGATGTGCTAGGTATAGTGACATATGCCAGTAATCCCAGCACTCAGGAGACTAAGGCAGGAGAATCGCTCTGAGTTTGCTCTAAGTCATAAGTGAAGTTGGCTCATGAGGTCAGCCTGGACTACATCATAAGTGAGTTCAAGGTCAGCTAGTCTCCACTACAAAGCAAGACCCTGTCTTTAAAAAAAAAAAAAAAAAAAAAAAAAAAAAAAAAAAAAAAAAAAAGGCCAGGTAGCTCAGTGGCATAAGTGCCTTCCTGACAGGCATGAGGTCCTGAGTTGGATTCCTGGTACCAAAAAAAAAAAAAAAAAAAAAAAAAGATATAGTATTCCACACATTAGGAATGCACAGGGAAGAAAGCTACAAGCTGGCAGGTCTCCACCCTGCAGCTTGCCTTCCAGCACTTGCTGCCCACTGTGTCACTTGTACAAGGCTGCCCTCAGAATGGAGTATTGGTGTCTGTGGCTGTGTGCTGACCCCTGACTCAGAGCCTGTCACTGTAGCAGCCAGAGTGGGTGGAAGTGATCTTGCCTTACTGCTGGTCATGAATTCATTGTAGCCTGGATGAGGAGATGGGGAGTGTGGAGATGCAGCTCCTTTCCCTTTGGGGCTGAGGTCACTCTGGACCGGAGCATTCAGTCACCTCTTAGGATGTGCATGGTGATATGTGCCTATAATCCCAGCATTCTGGAAGCCTGAGGCAGAAGGATCACAAATTTGGCTCATCATGGGCAAGTTACTGACTTAGCAAGACCCTGTCTCAAAATAAAAACAAAAGGGCTTGGAACATAGCTCAGTGAAAAGACCCTGGATTTATTTTTCAGTACTGAAGGCAAAAAGGGGGGGGGGGAACCCTCTCTTCATGTTAGTGTCATCATTAATACACTCCTTTTCCTCTCTTTCACCTCTGAGATGACATTCACAACAAGCCTACAAATGACTCTGGTGCCCACTTGCCAGATTGAGAAGCTGCAGTTTAGACTTTCTCAGGGATGATCAAGTCAGGAGCTGCTAGGGGACTCACTCTGAGCAGCGTCTGCTTCGCTGTTGTGCTCTTGGAGAGTAGCTGAGCCATGTGGCTGCCTGTGTTTTGTGTGTCAGTGTTTGTTTGCTTTGTTGGTGACAAGCAAAATGGACTGATACACATCACTGATACCTGTCCATTTCCACCCCAGCCATCCTACTGGTGTGGGAACCCGAGAATGGTTATGGGTAAAGAGGAAGAAGACTGTGACCCTGAAAAAGCGCTCAGAACTGAGTACTTTGAAGCTGAGCCTGAAGACCTGGTGGCTGGGATCAAGATCAAGCATCTGTCCAAGGTACCACCTCTCAGTGGGGACAGAAAGGGGACCTTAGGAGCAGGCGTGGTCCTGCGACCCTACGTGCCCTCTCCAAGCCTCATTCTCTCCCAAGCACCTGATAAAGGAGAACTGTGGCCCCTCAGCTACTCCTGACATATTTCCTGGCACACAGACCACCTCTCTGTGCCCAGCACTGGACCAGACTTAGGATGATGCCAGAGAATCTACAATAATACTGTGCCTCCTGCCAGCTTCCCAGTACATGCTCTGTTGTGCTGTACTGGGTGCCATAGGCTTCCCAGCACAGAGACATCAAGGAAGTAGTAGGATGTGTTGGGTGGGAAGGGAAGAGCAGGGACACACAGCCTGTACCCCAAACTTCACTCTTCTGTATGCTCATTGGCTCTGGACTTGGCTCCTGAGACACTGAGGCCGCCTTCCATAGGAGAGGCTGCTGAAGACCAGGGAAAAGTCCAGCACAGCCCTCTGCCTCTCCTGCAGGTCTTCCAAGTAGGAAATAAGGAAAAGGCAGCCGTCAGGGACCTGAGCCTGAACCTGTATGAAGGGCAGATTACCGTCCTGCTGGGCCACAACGGGGCAGGAAAGACCACCACCCTGTCCATGCTCACAGGTGAGGGGCAGACCCATGCTGCCTGCGGCTGGCAGGCCCTCCTCAGCACCACTGCACGCCAGTCTGACCTTGGTCCCTCACACAGCTTTCAGCCCTAAGGCCTGAGATGTTCTTATACCCAGCTGAGCCTCAGCCCTACAGCCAGCCCAGGCAGATGTACAGAGGACCTTGAGTGATCTCAAGCCTCTGCTCATGAATGCCTAAACCTAGTAGCATCAGTTTAAACAACCATAATAAAGTCTCAAGCCAGTCAGGGCTGGCCTACCCCATCCTGATAATGATTTGGTCACAAACCCCCCAGGGGCACACTGAGGCAATGGTTGAGATTTGGCATGGTGGTGCACACCTGTAATCCCAGCTCTTGGGTGGCTGAAAACAGGAGGATCATGAGTCTGATCTATGTAGTGAGACCCTGTAGACCCTGTACTAAATACATTAAAAAAGAATGAAAAAAACAAACCCTCTTTAGAAAGCCATCTCTGGTACATTGTACCCAACTCTAGAGTGGTTTTTCATCTTCTTGACTAAGACACCTCTTGGTAAGCAAACCCAGACCTGAGGTGGGAGTCTTGTGATAATGATTTGTTCTACGCCTCTGTATGTGTGTGTGTGTGTGTGTGTGTGTGTGTGTTTCCTGGCACTTCATCACACAGGGTCCTTGAAAAAATGAAGGGAACCTGGTGACTGAGGAGAGATGTCAATATACTTCATGATGATAAGCAAGATTTTCACACTGAATTTTGGGGTCTTTTGCTTGGCCCCAGGACTCTTCCCCCCTACTAGTGGACGTGCCTATATTGGTGGGTATGAAATTTCCCAAGATATGGTTCAGATCCGGAAGAGCTTGGGCCTGTGCCCCCAGCACGATGTACTGTTTGACAACCTGACAGTTGCAGAACATCTTTGCTTCTATGCACAGGTGAGTCCATTGATGACAGGGACTTGTAGGTAGTTGTGGTTCTATTGCTTATGTGTGACATTAGCCTCCCAGCAAAGCAAAGTTTGTTTGATAAACTCTTTTGCCACAACCAGAGTAAGGGGTGCTGGCAAGCAAACTTGATTGAGAGAAGGTATCTGTTGAGCCAAGGAGCTTGCTGGGCAGGGTAGGCTTCCATCAGCAACACTGCCTTATCTCACCAACCCCCTGCCATTTCAGCTTAAAGGTCTGTCTCGCCAGAAATGCCCTGAAGAAGTCAAGCAGATGCTATACATTCTCAATCTGGAAGACAAGCGGAACTCACTGTCCAAGTTCCTGAGTGGGGGCATGAAGCGCAAGCTCTCCATTGGCATTGCCCTCATTGCAGGCTCTAAGGTAGAGAGCAGTAGGCCCCAGCAGCACAGGTTAGGTCCCCACATACAGGGGTTTTGGGTTATAGAACTTGAGCCACTTGAGTCAACTCAAGCTCCATCGGCTGTGACATAGCTCTGCCATCACAATGGGGCTGTGCCTGTACTCCCCAGGTATTGATGCTAGATGAGCCCACCTCGGGAATGGATGCTGTCTCCAGGAGAGCCATCTGGGACCTGCTTCAGCAACAGAAAAATGATCGCACCATCCTGCTGACCACCCACTTTATGGATGAAGCAGACCTGCTGGGAGATCGCATTGCCATCATGGCCCAAGGCGAGCTGCAGTGCTGTGGGTCCTCTCTGTTCCTCAAGCAGAAATATGGTAAATATAGTGGATGGGGTGTAACAGACAGCCTTCATCCCATGGTGGGATCAGTGCCTCCTTCCCTGTGCCCACTGTGAGTCTTGATGACAACCTGTGAGCACAGTAGGGAGAAGCTTTTTGTCCACCTCCTGTTTTGTCATCCCAGTAGGGGGCAGGAGTGAAAACTAAGGGATGTGAGGCAGAACATCTTGATGGTTTGGCTCTGTTTTAGTCATGACCAGGGCTCCAGAGAGCAGTGGTCCCTTAGGTCGTATATAATGGGCTCCTAATATATCCCAAGGCAGTGAGTAGAGACCCAGGTCAGGTCCCAGTTTTGTAGAGTAGGTATAACTTCTCTTGTGAAGGTTGCCACCTGGTCCAGTATGGCACTGGTATGCCAGTCAGCCCAACACTCAAGACACAAGTGAGCCTGCCCTTGCCTCAGAAGGCCCAGGGATCCCCTCTCTACTCTTCTGGCTTTCCAGTGGCCAGCACACAGCCTCAGAGATCACCAGTGTGGCCCCAGCAGGCTGGAGGAAGCCTGGTAGGGGCATCCTCATCCTGGGTGGTCATGTGCCCTACAAAGATGCTGGAGTTCCTTTTCCAAGAAAGGCATGGTACAGGTCTCAGGGGATAAGGAACCATGTCTATCACAGCCTTAAGAATTGCACGTGCTACTTCCTGCCTGGATTCCCAGTGTCTTTGTCCCAGAAGGGGGCATGAATGTGACAGTTCCTTCAAAGTGATGCTGATCAGGAGATAAGAGCAGTGATCTGATATGTGTGATGTAGTTGACAGCTCCTGCTCTTGCTAAATTTCTTCCTGTGAACCTCGAACCTGTGTTAATTCGGCAAAGCAGATGCCTTCAAACAGTCACATTATTGCTTGTGTTGGTTCCCTGCCCTGATGGTTATACCTTCTAGAAGGCTCTGACTCAGCATTCCAGGTCCCCTCATAGCTCTTCCCAGTTAGGATTCAGAAAGCAAGATCCCAAGAGAGCATAAAGGATCTCTGGCTTTCCAGCTTTTTTTTTTTTTTTTTTTTACATGAAACTACCTGATATGAGTCCCATTGAAGGGAAGAAGAAAAGTGAGGGAACAGCCAAAGGGTATCCTCATGCCTAGCCCATGTGTTTCAGGTGCTGGCTACCATATGACACTAGTGAAGGAGCCACATTGCAACCCCAAAGCCATTTCCCAGCTGGTATACCACCACATCCCTAATGCCACTCTGGAAAGCAGCGCTGGGGCTGAACTGTCCTTTATTCTTCCCAAGGAGAGCACACACAGGTATGTGTCCTAGGAAGATGAGTATACAAGTATGCCTCCCAGGTGAAACCCACACAGGTGCAAATGTGAGAGGGGTCTCTGTGCTCAGTCACCTACTCTAGCCTCTGGTTTGGCCAGGGGGCATCTTTTAGCCCCTGGGCCATGGATGGTCAACCTATGGGAATGTTTGATTGGACCCAGGGAGTTAGGCCTCCTGACTGGGGCTGGGAGAAGTATAACTTGTTCCTGACTCATTGCAGGAGCACTCAGTACTTATCTGGGTTTGTTTTTTTTTTCATGGGTGTTTGTTTGATTTTTTTGAGACAAGAGTTTCACTATGCAGTTCAAGCTGGCCTTGAACTCACTTTGTAGCCCAGGCTGCCCTTGAACTCACAGCGATCCTCCTGCCTCAGCTTTCCACATGCTGAGATTAGCGTGTGCCACCATGTCAGGCGAGAACTTGCATTTGAATATAATTTTTTTTTTTTTTTTCGGAACCAGGGATTGAACTCAGACCCTTGCGCTTGCCAGGGAAGCGCTTATTCCACTGAGCCATCTCCCTGGCCCCTTGAATATAAATTTTGAATGTAACTTTCTGTTGTGGGTCACTCAGAATAGGAACCAGATCAGAAGCCAGATTGGAATTTAAAAGAGCCATTTATTACTGAGCTCAGGGCCGCCAGTCATTTCTTACATAGGAAAAAACTGATCAGCCCCTATCCTGGGAAGCAAGGGGCTTTTAAAACAAATGTCACATGACTAAGGTGTCTTTTACAGTTCAGCAATATGCACAACTTGCCCATGTGGGGGCTTGTTGAGCAAGCTGTTTTTACAAAATACATCTTAATCTAAGTATGTTTATAGGAATTAGATTAGGGAGGGGAGAGAGACAGTTACTCATTACTAAACAGCCTTAAACAGAAGGAGAACACATTTCTTAGAGTAGATAACAGGAAGCATAAGAGAACCTAATAGTTTTCCATAGTTACAGCACAAAACTCAGTTGACCCATTACATTTTCTGATTTCAGAATTTGAAGGAAGGTGTTTGTTTCATCAGTGTCATACACTGGGCAGAGCTACCACTGCAGGGGGAAGAAAGCCAACTTGTTTTTGTTTTGTCAGTGCTGGGGATTAAGAACTCAGGACCCTGTGCTTGCCAGGCAGGCACTTACTCTACTGAGCTATCTCCCCAGCGCCAACCTGATTCATACTCAGAAACTTTGTGATTTGTATCTTAAAAGTACATTTAATCATGTGACAAACCTAAGAATGGAGGGGTTGTTTGTTGGGATTTCTTTTTGCTAGGGATAAAACCCAGGGCTTCAAGCATGCTAGGCAAGTTCTCTACCACTGAGCTATATCTCTAGCCTTCATTTAGTCAGCTCTACAATTACTGGACGCAGTAACAAACACAACTTCAAGGAGGAGAGGTTTAATTTGGCTCTTGTTTTAAGGAGACCCAGTCTGTGGTCAGCTGGCTCCGAGGCAGAAATGTCATGGAGGAAGCTGTTTAGCTTATTGTGGACAATAAGCAGAGCAGAGGAGCAGTGCCAGAGAAGGACCAGATATAGACCCAAAAGCTATGCCTCCTTAACCAACCCAAACACATCTGGAAGTATGTGCCACCCATATCTGGGTGGGTCCCAAATCCATTCCAGTTGACATTCCCACCTAACCGCTATATCCTGCCCCCTGTCGACTTTATACCCAAACACATCTCCTTAAACCATGCTTAATTTCCAGGTAAAGACAACAGCAGATGTAATTCCATGAAACAATATACAGCTGGAACAATTATAAATGCAACAGTCTCTTCTCCAAAGACACGAGTGCCAGCATAATTCCATGTAACAATACACAGCTGGAACAATTATAAATGCAACTGTCTTTTCTCCAAAGACACAAGAGTGCCAGCATTTTTGAAAACTCCAAGTATAAGTCTCTACTGAGACTCTAGTCAAACTGTTAATCATGAATCTCTATACAAATGAAAAACAAGTTATACAACCTCAAGGTACAGTGGCATAGGTTAAACATTTGCATTCCAAAAAAAAAATAGTAGAGGAATTTTAAAATTTTGAACCAAAAAAGATCAAAATCCAGCAGGGCAAACATGAAGTCCTGTTGTCCCATATCCAGTACCTAGAGTACATGGTGAAATGTGAGTTTCAGGGAGCTTGAGAGGCCACAACTCCATGTTGTAGCCCACTGGGGCTCTCTCCTGGGCTGGATCACCTGTGGCCTACAGCTTTCCTTGGCTGACTTTCTGTGCTCTGGAATCTCTGTACCTTTGTTTTAGTCTCACAGCTTCATACACTGTCCTCTTAAGAGCTCTTTGCTGACCTCCAGGCTTCCTTTGAAATGCTGGTCTCTCTGGTCCCGTAACTCTGTGATTCTGAAATCCTGTAAGATCAGCATCATGTAGATGATATCAAGGCCAGCTGCCCCTTAAGTAGCAGCCAGGCCCCCTTAGACCATTGCTGCAGTGACCTCAGAGTGCCTAGATGGCTGAGTCCAGTGAAATGATGTTCATCTTTTCAATAGCCATGCCTGCTTTGGCTCTAACTTTATACAAGATTAGTTCTGAGCCAAAAAACAAAGTTTTTCAAATTTTTCCATTGTGCCTTTTACTCTCCATTCTCACTGTAAATCTAGCTATATGTAGCCAGCAGTACCCATGCAACAGTGTGAATGTTGGGCTGTCCTTAAATATCCTTGCCCAGATTAATTAGTCTACTACCTTTAATATCAGTTTTCTGCAAATTCTTAGGATATGAGCAAAAAACAGACAAATTTCCTGCCAGAGTATAGCACACATAGCCTCTAATTAAACTGCTAATGGAACCTTTATTCCCAGTAGAATCCTTCTGAGCCTGGTCTTTCTGTCTACATTCCTGTTAGCATGCTGGTCTTCTGAGCTCCAACTAGAATCTCCCATCAGGCTCTGCTCATCGCTTTGTAGGACTCCTCTATCTTATATCTATAAACCTTCTGAATTCTTCCCATAAACCAGTTCCAAAATCTTCTAAACTGCATAATTAGATATATTCACAGCAATGATCCTACCTCTCTGATACAAAATGTCTTTATCAGTTTTCCCAATGCTGGACACAGTACCCAACACCTACAACTTAACAAAGGAGAAGTTGGCTTATGTTTTAAGGAGATTCAGCCCATGGTCGGCTGGCTCCAATGCAATAATGATATGGCAGAAGCTACTTACTTAGTTCATGACATCCAGGAAGCAGAGCAGGAGACCAGCACTAGAGAGGAGAGGGCAAGGGACCAAGCATAACCAAGCGTTGGGTTCCACCAATACCCCAGGTGGAACCCAAAGCCATTCAAGTTGATACTCCCCTCACAAATGCCACATAGCCCAACTACTCCATTATCATGCACTCATGTTTGTCCCCAAATTATGCTAATAAAAAGCCTTCTAGTAAACCCTCATCCAGATCTCCAGTTACTCTCCCAGGACAGATTTCTAATAGTGGGGTAGTTATTATCAAGTTTTCTTTTAGAAATGAGGTTTGACTTCATTTCATCAGCAGGATAGGACAATATGTACTTTAATCCATGGTTGTGGCTTTGAGAAGAATTTTTTCCCAATATTCCTATACTGAATGAGTGAAAAAGCACACAGCTTTTGTCCAGTTCCTGGCCTTGGTCCAGTTCCTGCCAATAGGAAGTGGCCTGTTGCTATACCTGTTGGTTTTAAAAATTGCTGCATGGAGGACTGGGAAGATACTCAGCAGCTTAAGCCCCTGCCTGGCAAACACAATGTCCTAAGTTCAGTTCCTCTGTGCCAAAGGGGAAAAAATTGCTGCATTGGGAAATGTGTCTTTTGCTCACCTATGGCCCACTTTTAGATATTCATATCAACCATTTTGTTACAACTTTGTCCAATTTGTTGTTTATCCTTTTTTTAAAAAATAATTTTATTAAGAAACAAATAGCAATGAGACAGTTTCACAACTGATTACTAGCACATTCTCAATAATTAATACATTGCATACTGTTGTTTTAGTGGTTGTTCATTGTACTTGTTTATCCTTATATGAAACTTTTTTACTCATACAGATTTTACATTTAATATGTCATAAATTTGTGTCATAAATTTTCTTCTATGATTTCATCCTTTTATTTTTATAGATTCCATGCCCTGTGACTAAATGAGGGAATTGTTTAGGGATGAATTATATAGAAAGTGTATGAGAAGTACCTCATTGTTCTGTGTCTTTTGTTTCAGATTTGAAAGCCTTTTTTCTAAGTTGGAAAAGAAGCAGAAGGAATTGGGCATTGCCAGTTTTGGGGCCTCTGTCACCACCATGGAGGAAGTTTTTCTTCGGTTAGTAAGCATGGACTTATGGTCTGGACCTGAGGGGATTTTGCTAAAAGGCAGCTGAAAGGGAATCAGCATGATTCTGCCCTTAACCCGAGATAGCGTGCAGCATATAGCAGGGACAGAGCAATGGCATCTCAGGGCTGTGGTGCAGGTGTGACCATAGCAACACCTGTACCACATATGAATGAGCTTTTTGTGTTCTTGCTGGAAAGACCACTCCACAGATGGGTCAGGCAACACCAGCCCTGCTGAACTTTTCTAGGCATAGATCATCTTTCTGGATCCCCAAGTCTGCACCAAAGATGTGGGTCCTTAGCTTTCTGACCCTCAGAATTGTAGGGTAATTGCTAGACCATTAATACATTTATCAGACATTTCCTGAATGCTTGTTTGACAGATAAGAACTAAGAACTCAATAAAAATACATGTCAGGTCATTCTCTTTGTGGAGCTCATGGCCTAGACAGGAAACAGAATAAGTGACCATAAATTATGAGGCCATGTGGCAAGTGTACTGTGGTAGTCTACCTAGAGGGCTGTGAGGACCACTGGGAAAGGCCAGTGTGAGCACAGGGACAAGCAGAGAAAGGAGGCTAAGAAGGAGCCTGTGTGTCTACAGAGTCCCCCAAATCCAAGGCTGGTGAAGGAGGAAGAAGGCACAGGTTACTCTCTGTCCCTTGGCCAGCATGGGGCAGAACAAGGTAGGTCTTGGTGAATCTTGGTTGAATTAAAAACATGCTGGCCCACAGGCCAGTGAGATAGCTCAGCAAATGAAGCACTTGCTTAGGTAAGTGCAAGGCCAGGGTTCGATCCCTCGTACCACATGCACAGCCGGCCCCGCCCTCACGCATGCTGAGCTGGTGATAGAGTCCAGGTGTGGTGGTGCATGCCTGTAATCCCTGCACTGGGGAGGCTGAAAATAGGAAGATCACTACGAGTCCGAGCTGCACAGTGAAACCCTGCACACACGCACACACACACGCATGCATGCACACACACACGCTGGCCTTGAGGTCAGTCCCAGGTTGCTCTCAGCAACCACAGAACTTCTTGTCTCTTCATTTCTGGGGATCTAGGGCCTCTCTGAACCCTGAATTACTTTGTTTCCTCATTCACATTTAGCACATGGCCCAACCTACCCTCTAGCCCGGGTCTTGCACTTAAGCTCCAAGCTCCTACACCTGACAGTGAGCTCCTAGTCTTAGGGAAGAAAAACAAAAGAAGCTATCACAGACACTCTGCCCAGCCTACCTAGGATCTTTTGGCAGAGTCAAAGAAGCCAGCAGCATCCACAGGCAGGTCAGACAGTGAATGACTATTTTCAACTTGAAGGAAATGGAATATTGGCGAGATGACACTATTTGGTGTCTCTAACTCATATCTGTTAGCCTTGAAGGATAGTTGAGACTGGGAGAATCAATGGAGGGACTCTGGAGTGAGGCCCACAAAGTAGAGACCAGGGCCCAAAGGCAAGATGGGGCAAAGGAAGTCAGTGGGCAGGTCCTCTGGTAGGCTCACTGCTGAGAGTGAGTGGCCCAGGTAAGCTTGATTAGACCAGATCCAAAAGCATCTCACATGTTCGGTGGCTTTGGGGCTGTTTCCTGACAGGAGATTGCTGGAGGGCTTTATGTTTGGGGATTTGTTTTGTTTCATTTTTGTAGTACTGGGATTGAACCCAGGGCCTCTGTGTATGCTAGACAAGTACTCTACCACTGAGCTACTCCCTCAGGGTATGCTTTTAAATAACAGCCTTCGTGGAGCCGGGGAGATAGCTCAGTGGAATAAGTGTTTGCCTGGCAAGTGCAAGGTCCTGAGTTCAATCCTTGGGGGGGGGAGGAAGGGAGGGAGGGAGGGAGAGAGAGAAGCACCAGGTATACTGGTGCACAGAGCTATACTCCCAGCTACTCCAGAAGCTGAGGCAAGAGGGTGAAAGTTTGAAAGACCAAAGTTTGAGGGGCTGTCTCAAAAAAATTCTTTAGACAGGCATGTGGCATATGCCTATAATCCCAGAATTTAGGAGACTGAGGCAAGAAGATCACCATGAGTTTGAGGCTAGCCTGGGTTACCTAGTGAGTTCAAGACCAGGCTGAACAATGTAGCTCTTCAAGTATAACTGCACTTATGGTGGTGGTGTGTACCTGTCCAGCCCACTAGCTTCAGTAGCTGCAGCCAAGAAAGTGTGCCAGAGTTTTCAGACCTTCAACATCTGCTACACTGAAATGGGGTTGCTAGGGGCGCACTTTGTTTGCGACCACATGAGCATCGATGACATGATGTTCTTTCTTGTTGTTTTTTTTTGCGGAACCGGGGATTGAACTCAGATCCTTGCGTTTGCCAGTCAAGCGCTTATCCTACTGAGCCATCTCCCCGGCTACATGATGTTCTTTCTGCAAGGCCAGTGGATGAGCCTATGCACCAGTGCCACAGAGAGTGAGGTGACTCGGGCAAAAACATCCTCAGAAATGCCCTGATAGGGGCTGGGGAGATAGCTCAATAGAATAAGCACTTGCCTGGCAAGCACAAGGTCTTGAGTTCAATCCCCAGTTCTGCCAAAAAAAAAAAAAAGAAGGAAAGAAATGCCCTGATATCTCATTTGGATGGCACCACACCTATCTGTGAGGACATTGGATGCAGCCTCCTGACCTATGGCCACCGCATCCCCCTTGCCAAGTGGGAGACCCGGATTATGGAGGTGGTTGCCCATGTAGTCTGTGAGGTCTGCTCCAAATACTTCTATGACCAATGTCCAGCAGTGGAGGGATTTGGCCCCATTGAGCAGCTCCCAGACTACATCTGGATCTGCAGCAGCATATTCTGGCTGTGCTTTTAGGCAGGAAGCCTATGCAGGGAAAAGGGTGAGGCTGGGGCTCCTGGTCCCCCACACAAACAGCCACTCCAGCTTCTCCAAGTGTGCAGCAGAACACCACCAATAAAGTGTTCTGGTGAGGAGAAAAAAAAAAAAAAAAGACCAGGCTGAGCTACATGGGAAAATCCTGTCTCAAGAAAAAAAAAAAAAAATAGGACTGGGGAGATAGCTCAGTAGAATAAGCACTTGCCTGGCAAGCACAAGGTCCTGGGTTCAATCCGCAGAACTGTAAAAAGAAAACAAAAACAAAATCCAGAGGGGAAAAAAAAAATATATATATATACATATTGTAATGTATTTAGTACAGAGTCTACAGGGTCTCACTATGCAGGTCGGACTCATAGTGATCCTCCTATTTTCAGCCTCCCAAGTGTTGGGATTACAAGTGTGCTGCCACCACGCCCAGTCTCAATTGCCATCTCAGCGTGCCCTGGGGGTGGGACTGGCACAGCACACTAGG
>NW_004524597.1:9444597-9449525 GCF_000260255.1 Octodon degus
TATTTAAATACAATCCATATAATATTAAAAAACAAAACAAAACATACCTTTGTTGTTTTACTGGGAATTGAACCTAGGAGCTTTGCAATGAGCTACATCCCCAGCTCTTAATTTTAAGACAGGATCTCACTAAGTTGCTCAGTTACCCAGGCTATGCTTGAATTTGCAATTTTCCTGCCTTACCATCTATAATACTAGGATTATAGGCAAGTCTTTCTTTTCTTTTTTTTTTTATGTTTTTGGTTGTTATAGGGTCTCACTATGCAGCTTGAACTTGTAGTGATCCTTCTGTTTTCAGTCTCCTCCTGGGATTACAGTTATGCGCCGCCACATCCAGATTCACTGGCCAGCTTAGTGTGCCCTGGGGTGGGGCTAGCACAGCCTGTGGTGCCGGGTGTCAAATCCCGGTCCCTGCGTGTGCCTAAGCAGGCACTTAGTCCACTGAGCTATCTTCCCAGCCCTAGGCAGGTCTTACTGTGATCATCTTATTTCAAAATCACCTTTTTAATGTGTACAATGTAGAGTTTCTCATGTATTTACAGTAACTTATAATCAAGTTTAAATAGCTAGGTGTGGTGGTGCACAGCTGTAATCCTGGCACTTGGGAGGCTGAGGCAGGAAGATTGCCATGAATTCAAGGTCAGCCTGGGCTACATAGTGAATTCAAGGTAAGCTGGACTACATAGCAAGATCCATCTTAAAAATACATAGATAAAAACAAAAACAAAAAGCACAAAAAGATTTTAGCTATCTCTCCCCCCAAAAAAGTCCATACCCATTTTCAGTCACTCTTCATCTTTTTTCCCTCTTGCCCTGGAAACCACAGACCTCTCTTCTGTCTCTTTGGCTTCACCTATTCTGGACATTTCATATAAGTGGAATCACACCAACATACGATTTTTGTTTCTGATCTTTCACAGACTGGTGTTTTCAGAATTCATCCACAGTATGGCACATAAGAACTGCATTCCTTTTTATGGCTGCAGAACACTGTAGATAGACCACGTTTTGTTTTTGTTTTTTAATTTATTTAGTACATGGTCTACAAGGGTCTCACTACATAAACTGGACTTGTAGTGATCCTCCTGTTTTCAGACAACCAAGTGCTGGGATTACAGGCACGCACCACCACACCCAGTCTCAGTCACTGTCTCAGTGAACCTCTTGGGGCGGGCCAGCACAACAAGCCAGGGATCAAACCCCAGCCGCTGCATTCTGCCTAAGCAGGTGCTTTAGTCCGCTGAGCTATCTGGCTGGCCCAATAAACCATGTTTTGTTTAATAATTTTTCAGTTAAGGAACTTTTTTTTTTTTTTGAGGAACCAGGAATTTGAACTCAGACCCTTGCACTTGCCAGGCAAGCGCTTATTCTACTGAGCCATCTCCCCGGCCCCAAGGAACATGTTTTTTGACTGCTTGACTATTATGAGTCATGCTGCTGTGGATGTGTTGTATAAGATTTTGTGTGGATTTGTTTTTATTCCTCCTAGATGTGTTCAGTACATAGTTGTGGATCATGTGGAACTATGTATAATTTTTTGTTACTCCATTCATGACAAGTGTCCATTCTCATTTTCATGCCTATTGTTAGAAGTACTAAAATAGGGCTGGCCAAATAGCTCAGGGGATTAAAATACCTGCAAGCAGGCTCAGGGGCCGGGAGTTAGATCCTCTGACCTGTGTGCTGGTCCCGCCCCTAGGGCAGCCCCATCCCCAAGACAGCTCCACCCCCAGGGTGAGCTGAGACAGCAATTGAGACTAGGTGTGGTGGCATGCCAGTAATCCCAGCTCTTGGGAGGCCATAAACAGGAGAATCACTATAAATCCAATCTAGTAGTGAGACCGTGAACCTTGTAGACCCTTTCCTAAAAATACCAAAAAAATAAATAAATAAAAGAAGTACTAAAATAGAAGACCATTAGCTTCTTTGTTTTGTTTATTGGTATATTTGTTCACTTCTCCACTCATTTATTCCTTACTCATTCCATCACCCATTTGTCCTTTCATTGGGCCACTCAGTGACAAGTTAGGGAAACCATCTGTACATACACAAGACAGACCCAGGGGAGAGACAAGCAGGTGGGACACTGCTTCTGACAACCTGATCTCATTGGAACATTGACCAAGGCCTATGTTCATGGACATGGCCAGATGGGCATAGCACCCACAAAAGGACTGATGCAGAGCATCCTGACAGCTGAGATCAGAGGGCTCTGTCTCCAGTGTGGTCCCAGCATAGCCTAACCACAAGCACCAGGCACAGGAAACCCTAGCTTTGCACCTGCCCTAGAACAGAATTATCCGACTGGCTGTGTGATGAGCCCTCCCAGTTTTTTTTTTTTTTTTTTTTTTTTTTTTTTTTTTTCCAGAACTAGGGATTGAATTCAGGCCCTTTTGCTGCCAGGGAAGCACTTATTCTACTGAGCTATCTTCTCCCCAGCTTCCTCTCCCCAGTTCTGACCCCCTATCTATCCCTATGAGAACAAGTTCCATACAGAGAAGAGCCCTGCTAGTTATCTCTTTCCCATAGGCCTTGCCTGGATATGTATAGATGATATTCCACAGAATTTTTTTTTTTTTTTTTTTTTTTTAGTACAGGGTCTACAGGGTCTCATTAGGTAGATCAAATTGTAGTGATTCTCCTACTTACAGCCTCTCAAGTGCTGGGATTACAGGTACATGCCATCATGCCCAGTCTCAATTGCTGTCTCATTGTGCCCCAGGGGTGGGGCCAGCTGGCAGGCCCAGGGATCAAATCCCCACCCCTATGTCTGCCTAAGCAGGGACTTTAATCCACTGAGCTATTTGGCTGGCCCAAACTTGAGGTTAATCTGATTTTTTTTTTTTCCAGTAATGGGGATTGAACTTGGGTCCTTGGGCTTGCCAGGCAGGTGCTTATGCCCTTGAGCTATCTCCCCAGTCCTTCAGAGATATTTTTGATGAATGAATGGATGGATTCTTTTTTGTTTTTTTTTTTTTAATTTAGGACAGAGTCTCACTGTGTAGATCAGACTTGTGTGATCCTCTTGTTTACAGCCTCCCAAGTGCTGGGATTACAGGCTTGCGCCACCATGCCCAGTCTCAATTGCCATCTCAGTGCACCCTGGGGTTAGGGCCAGCACAGCAGGCCAGGGAATTGAACTCCCGGCCCCTGCATATGCCTAAGCTGGTGTTTTAATCTGCTGAGCTATTTGGCTGGCCCTATGGATTCTAGAAACTCATACTGATGAATGAATGAAGAAGCTAATGAATAATGACAGTTTTGGCTCAGAGCCTCTGATGATAGTCCTTTCTGCCATTTTTTTCCTTGGGAAAAGATAAGTTCGTTCCCTGCTGCTGGGGAGCTGGATTCTGACTGAGCCTGTATTCTGGTACAGGGTTGGTAAGTTGGTAGACACCAGCATGGACATCCAAGCCATCCAGCTCCCTGCCCTGCAGTACCAGCATGAGAGGCGGGCAAGTGATTGGGCTGTGGACAGCAACCTGTGTGGCGTGATGGACCCCACTGATGGCATTGGAGCCCTCATTGAAGAGGAGCATTCGATCGTCCAGCTCAATACTGGGGTGAGCAGAGGCCTAGGCTGGGGCTCCTTGGCAGAGGAGGGGAAGGTCAGGAGACATGATCAGACATAGGGGAGTGTCCACAAGGGTAGGTAGAAGACAAAGGGCAAATTATAGCACATTCTGAGGGTGGCCAGAGAGAAAGAAAACAGACAGTACTTCAGTGAAGCTACTGAGTGTTACTGTGTTCTAACTGGGGCACTCAGATATGAAATGTTTGCTTAGTGTGCCAACAGTGCCCTACTGGGGAGCCTGCCCTGTGCCTCACTCTGAACTGGATTTCCAGCAAGTTCATGGGGTTGTTGAGGGGGAGGGGATGTTGCCATTTTACACGCAGGAAACCAAAGCCTGAGCCAAAGTTAACAGTTCACCTTTGGCTTTGATCTTGAGAGAGCCAAGAAGGGATGAGAGTGGGAACATGGGCGGGTAGTCCAGGGTGGCACGGGAGGTTTGTCTTCTGCTCCTGAATGAGCTGGCCCAGACATTATGATGTCTCCAGTGAGGGGCAAAAAGAAGTGTCCTGCCTCTGAACCCATGTGGAACCTTGGAAAGACATACACTTTGGCTGTGGCTGCCTGTATAAATGTCAGCCAGAGGCCCACTAGTACCATGTAGGGGGAACACCTGCTGCAGGCCAGTAAGATCAGACAGTGGCTCCGAGCCCAAACCTTGTCTCCTGTATCCTCTCTACCATAGCTTGCTCTCCACTGCCAACAATTCTGGGCCATGTTCTTGAAGAAAGCCACATACAGCTGGCGGGAATGGAAGATGGTAGCAGCGCAGATTCTAGTCCCTCTGACCTGCATCACCCTGGCCCTCTTGGCCATCAACTACTCCTCAGAGATCTTCGATGACCCCATGCTGAGGCTGAGCTTGAGCGAGTATGGAAGAACCATTGTACCCTTCTCAGTCCCTGGCACCTCACCGCTAGATCAGCAGCTGTCAGAGCACCTGAGGGACATGCTGCAGGCAGCAGGACAAGAGCCCCGTGAAGTGCTAGGTAAGGGCCAGTGGGGCCTGCAGGGGTGTAGGGTGGGCAGAGCTCAACTCCCCACTGTGGCAATGGCAATATCTGGAATGAGTGGTCCTTTGTGTCCTGTGCCCCATAGAATGTGAGCAGCATCCCTATCCTTGCCCCCCCTCAAATGCCTTCACACCAGGTGTGGTGACACACACCTGTAATCTCAGCACTCTAGGAAACTGAGACAGGAGAATTAAAAGTTTGGGCCCACCTGGGAAATGTAGTAAGTTATTCAGAGCCTGTTTCAAAAATTAAAAAAAGGGTCAGGGAATGTAGCTCAATGTGAAGGCCCTGATTTCAATCCCTAGTCCTAAAAAAAAAAAAAAAAAAAAAAAAAAAAAAAAAAA
>NW_004524597.1:9449625-9462838 GCF_000260255.1 Octodon degus
AGAGAGAGAGAGAGAAGAAAAATGCCTCAGACATCACCAAATGTCCCCTGGGGTAAGATAATGTTGACAAGTCAAAATCACTGTCCCAGAGACACAGGGTACCTTGCTAGGGAGACATAGTGAGGCGTTTATTTACTACTGCCCTGGTTTCTGGGCCATTGGTAACTGAAATACAAAAAGCTCAGTGTTCTTTGTATTGCCATGTCTTTGTTTACAATGCTGGTTACAGTGTGTCTGCATGTGACATGGTGTTTTTTCCCAATACTTTAAAACACTGCATTAGTGATGGTGAACTTTTTAGAGCTTTCAGTAATAACAGTCTGCAGTGGTATTTGTGCCATAGGTTTTCCACCACTCTCTAAACTATCTCTAACATCTAGAACAGTTGTGCTGTGGATGAACAGAATGTACTAGAAGGTTTTAATTTTTTGCTTCCTCTCACATTCTGCCCAGAAGCATGGACACTTAGCAGATGATTGATGAAAAAGTGTGCAAAAATGATGTCTTTCAGGCCAGGGATGTAGCTCAGTGGCCTAAGTATCTGCCTGGCAAGCACAAGGTCCTGAGTTTGATCCCCTGTACCAAAGGAAAAAAAAAAAAAAAAAAGATGTCTTTCATAAGAAATGCATGACACAGAAGCAGTGGGGCGCATGCTGGCACTGTGGGGTGGGGTGTACATCTGGCCAGGCAGGAGCCCCTGCAGTCCCTGCTTGGCAGTGCTACGAATAACACTGGGACACCAGTGGGTGCTCCTGCTTCCCTACCCTGTATCCTTGATGCTACCTTTACTCCTCAGGTGACCTGGAAGAGTTCCTGGTTTTCAGGGCCTCTGTGGAGGGCGGAGGCTTTAACGAGCGCTTTCTGGTGGCAGTGTCCTTCAAAGATGAAGTAAAGAAAACTGTTGTCACTGCCCTGTTCAACAACCAGGCATACCACTCTCCAGCCACCGCCCTAGCCATTGTGGACAACCTTCTGTTCAAGCTGCTGTGTGGTCCCCAGGCCTCAATCGAGGTCTCCAACTACCCCCAGCCCCGGAGCACCCTCCAGGCCGCCAAGGACCAGTTCAGCGAGTACGTGAGGCCTCCCCAGCCCATCAGGAGTCCACATTGGACTGACCATCCGGGGCACTGCTAGAAATGAGCCACTGCAAATGGACAAAGCAGTTTCTGTCCGCTAGACACTGCTGGCTTTCAGTCAGGAAAACTTTGTCCCATAGCTATCCATAGTCACCTTTCCTGTGGCCAAAAATCAGCCTGTAAAACCTGTCCCACACACACTGTAATTTTTCCCAGGGACTTCTTCCATTCCCAGCAGAGTCATTGGCAGCCAGAGGGGGGAGGAAAACTGAGAACACTGAAAAGCATCTCCCCTCCAGGGCTCCAAACCATACCCAAAAATCAAGCTGAGAGGTTAAGGCTTACTGTAGCGACATTGGACCAGGCAGGAGAATACTTATCTCACAGTTTTAAGAAATAGCATGCCATTAGATATGGTGGTTATATGCAAATAATTTCAGCATTTTTGAAGGCTGAGGCAGAAAGATTGCCAATTCAAACCCAGCCTTGTCAACTTACCAACTTGGTGAGATGTCGCAAAATAATATTTTAAAAGGGAGAGGGAGTGGAGATGTAGCCCAGTGTGAAAGCCTTAGGTTCAATCTCCAGTACTGGAAAAAGATGGAAGAAGAAATATTCACACATCCATAGTCACCTCCACACACACAAATTGTGCCATTGTTTGCTTGTTGGTGTATTCACAGAAGTAGGCACCCTCACTTCTATGTAGACTTTTATTGGCTGTCTCATCACCCCAAAAGAAATCTGTACCCCTTAACATCCACCCCTGACTCTCCCAGCCCCTAGCATGTGTAGCAAGTGTAAATCTTTGCCTCTATGGAGTGCCTATCCTGGATGTTTTGTAAACATATAATCAAACACCATATGACCATTTGGGTCTTGCTGCTCTCAGTTGCCATGGTATTCTCAAGGTTCATCCAGGTGCCTGCATCATTTATTCCTTTCTTTTTCTTTTCTCGAACTCCTCTACCTCCTCTTTGTCTCTCTCTCTTCTTCCTCCTACCCCATCTTCTTCATCCTCCTGCCAGATAATATTCTCTGTCCTAGAAGTAATTGTTTATAGACAATTAGGGGGCCGGGGAGATAGCTCAGTAGAATAAGCGCTTCCTTGGCAAGCGCAAGGGCCTGAGTTCAATCTCCAGTTCTGAAAAAAAAAAAAAAAAAAAAAAGACAATTTGGATGTCTTTAAGCCACAAAATAATGTTAGAACCTGTATCTGGGAGGTGTTGTCATCAACTGGATTCAGAATACAGAATGTACAGGGAAGGCTACTGTAGTAATTGGCTACTCTAGTAATTCAGGCATCCAACAATGGAATCTGAACTGGGGTAATGCGGAGAAAGCATGGCAGGAATTCCCAGGCAACAAACAGAAAGACCAACAGCAGGTACTAACCCTAAATTTGTAGATATGTGGCTTGGGGACACATGGAGCTTGGGAAGGGGATGCTGCCCTCTGTCAGAACATGACATCCAGAGGAGCCTTCCTTAGCAATGGGGATTTTCTGGTTCTCCTGACACCCCCCCCCCCGAATATTCTGGCTACCACATTGCATGTTTTGGAAAATAATAATCTGACAGCCCAATCTTTACTGTCATCTAGACATGCTGCTTTGTCTTTCCTAGGGGCCGAAAGGGACTTGACATTGCCCTCAATTTGCTCTTTGCCATGGCGTTCTTGGCTAGCACATTCTCCATACTGGCAGTCAGCGAGAGGGCTGTCCAGGCCAAACATGTCCAGTTTGTGAGTGGTATCCGTGTGGCTACGTTTTGGCTCTCTGCTCTGCTATGGGATCTCATCTCCTTTCTCATCCCCATTCTGCTGCTGCTGGTAAGTGCTGGACAGTGCTGGACCTTGACCTACAGATAACCAGGATTTGCCCAGGGGACCTCTATGTGGAACCAAAACCAATAGAGGCTGCTCCCTTTTTCTCCAGAATCTAGAATTGCACCTTAACAGGCTTCACTAATTATATCTTCAAAGACCCCTGATTCTAGGATAACAGTAGGAAACTGGAGGTTCTTGCCTTATCTGTTCTTCATAGCTTATTCCTACCCCTCTTGGGTAGGCAGGGCCTGGAGTGAACCAGCTGGTTTGGTTCTAGCGATACCAGGACAAGGAGATTCCAGCCAAGGAGAAAAGTGAAAACAGCTGATCAGAGAGGGTCTCAGAACCAAAAGCCACCATGGGGCCAAGGGCCCTGGCCTGGCTGATTGGTCAGGGCCTAAGGATCATTGAATGATTATACAATCCCCTGTATCCTCCTGGGGGCTGTCCACTCGTCATGCACCAAGTTATTTCCTCTGTATTGCTACAGGTGGTATTCCGGGCCTTCGATATACGTGCCTTCACGCAGGATGGCCATGCAGCCGACATGCTGCTGCTGCTCATGCTCTACGGCTGGGCCATTGTCCCCCTCATGTACCTCCTGAGTTTCTTCTTCTCTGGTGCATCCACTGCCTACAGCAGGCTGACCATATTCAATATTCTGTCCGGCATTGCCACTTTCCTCATAGTCACTATCATGCGCATCCCAGGTGAGTACATGAAGACCACCCTCGCCCTGGATCTGTCTTTGGCCAGGTGTGATACGTCCTGCAGTACTGACTGGTCTGCACCTCCTCACCACAGCCTTGAAGTTAGAAGAACTTTCCAGAACCCTGGATCATGTGTTCCTGGTGCTGCCCAACCACTGCCTAGGAATGGCAGTGAGCAGCTTCTATGAGAACTATGAGACACGGCGATATTGCACTTCTTCAAAGGTTGCCACCCAGTACTGCAAGAAATATAGTGAGTGCCCAACCACTCCCTGTAGTAGTAGTCCCTTCCTCTGAGCTGTGCCCCAGAGTACCACTTTGCTCCAGACTCCCCCAGCAAAGGGGTGTTTCTGCTGTCAGTTCACAATACCACAGGTACAGCAGATTAGAGCAGAGAAGCTTCTTTTGCCTCATGGCCCTTCAAGGACAAGTGCCCACATCTGGTGCTCTAAACGCTAGATTTCTACCCTCTTTAACACCTCACAGTGGGAACTCAGTGTTAATACATACCCCTCAGAGGACACTGAAGCCACACCCAAACCAAAGTGGGGTTCCTCTTATTCATTCTGGCCTTGTGTCCATCTGCCTGCCCACCTCTGTAGTCCACACTGCTACCACATATCCCAGGCCTGTCTCTGTGCTTGTGCTCTGTGTACCTGTCCCGGTGTCCTGTGACTCTGGAACAGAGAACTACAGCCCATGGTTTAATGGACAGACATGTATCCTTTCCTAAGGTCCAAAGTAAGGGTGTGGCCATGGCCAGGCTCCCTCTAAAGGTTCAGGGGAGTGGTCTTCCTGTCTCTCAGCTTCCCAAACTCCAGAGGTTTCTCAATTGGGCAACATCATTTCATCTTTGTATCATCTCCTTCTGTGTCCTGCTTTCCTTCCTTCTTTTTGTCCCCCTACATACTAAGAATTGAACCCAAGGCCTTCATATTAAGCTTCATACCCAGCCTCTTTTTTGGTTGGTTGGTTTGTTTCTTGGAGACAGGGTTCATCCTATCTTTCTGTCAGAACAGGACACTTGTCATTGAATTCAGGGCCCACCCTAAATCCAGAATTATACCTTAGGAGCCTTAACTAATCACATCTTTAAAGATCCTACCCTTAAGCAAAGCCATAGGGGGTTAACACTTGAGCCTGTCTCTGGGGTTCTGTCTGTACCTGCAGTGGTCTCCAAGGTGTTTTGAGGTCAACTCTGGCCCCCTGCCCACTCTAGGCCCAGTGCCCACTGTGCTGCTGAGCATCACCATAGTACCTGCTGCTTATCATGGGCCAGTCTCCTCGACTGCACTTCACAAAGGGACACAATGTATATATCACATCTCAGCCATCATTCCTTGAGGTAGTAGGTGTGAGCCATGAATGAGGATATGACCTCATCACCGGTGTACAAGGGGCTCTTCACATAGCAAAAGGAAGATAGCTGAGGCTTCCACATAGCACCGACAGCAATAGGACACATCTTTGGGAGAGGAATGGGGAGGGTTGGGGCTCAGTTATTTGTTGGGGGAAGCCTGGGCTGGAACCCAGGAGGGAGGGAGGAGAGCATTTGGCTGGAGGTCCCAGACTGGCTCTCTGCCCTGCACAGACATTGAGTATCAGGAGAACTTCTACGCCTGGAGCACTCCTGGGGTCGGCAGGTTTGTGACCTCCATGGCCACCTCAGGGTGTGTCTACCTCACCTTGCTCTTCCTCATTGAAACCAACATACTGTGGAGACTGAGGACCTTCATCTGTGCCTTCTGGAGGAGGTGGATGCTGGTGAGTGCTCCTCAGCAGCTCAGAGGCCCTGGCCACACTCTCCCAATTTTCCTGCTGGTGTCTAGAATGCAAAGGGCCTCCTCGAGCTCTACTTAGCAGCTCATCTCCCCACATAGCCCTGTTACACAATTATACACAACCTCCTAGTGCACTGTTAGTACTTATGGCCCAGAAGGGTCATAGCTCTCACCCCTCATAAGGGTTACCTTGAGTCCTATGCTCCTGTTGCCAGAGTTGGCCTATAGGCCAAGGTCCCCTTCTAAGCAGGGGAGGCAACAGGGCCACACAGGGGTGCTCCGCACATTTCTACATACTTGTTTTTGTACTGGGATTAAACCCAGAACCTTTGTATTAAATTACATACCCAGCTTTTTTTTTTTTTTTTTTTAAGACATGGTCTTATTAAATGCTAAATTTCCCAGGCTGACCCTGAGTTTGTAATCATGCTGCCTCACCTTCCTAGAGAGTTAGTATTACAGGTGTGTGCCAGCACAGTAGGCTCATACATTTGTATTTTTCACATATACATCATGTCTCCACCTGCTCCCTCATATTCCTAAATAAAATCTGCTGAGATCATATTAGATACACAGATTAATGTGTGGCCAATTGAGTTCTCTAAAATATTAACATTTCTCTAAAAAGTAGTTCTCTCAATGTATTACCGTCTTCTGTGCCAGCTACTCAGAAACCTAAGGCAGAAGGATCACATGCCCCAGCCTGGGCAACTTAAGTAAGCCCTCATTTCAAAAAGCATAAAATTTTCCCTCACATTCCTCAGCAGAATGTATCATTTTCTTTATGAATCTTGGCAGTTCTTATAGTACTGGATAATTTGTTTCCTAGATGTTGATTATAGCCCCTATGCCCATCCACCTTTTCTTGTAAAGGTCCTTAGTGGTCATATGGGGCCTGGACTGAGGTGAGATGGCTCACAGGATTTAGTCCGTCCTATCAATGTAACATGTCCATTGCAGTCCTTGCCCTTCCTCCCATGAGGTTGGGATTCACATGTATTTGTTTCAAACAATTAGACAGAATTGCACAGCCGGATATCAGTGGTTCCTGAGGACCTCGACGTGGCACAAGAGAGGAGCCGAGTCCTGACTCCCAGCTTGGACTCTCTGCTTGACACACCTCTAATCATCAAGGAGCTCTCCAAGGTAACAGAGGCCCTGCCCTCCACGGGGCCACACAGCCAACCAGCAGGTCCTGAGCCTGGAGTTGGCAGGGACTAAGGGTAGGGTACTCGGCCTCCTCACTTGGTATTTCCTGCTGGGCACCCCACAGGTGTATGAACAGCAGGCACCCTTCATTGCTGTAGACAGGATCTCTCTCGCAGTCCAGAAAGGAGAATGCTTTGGTCTCCTGGGTTTCAATGGAGCTGGAAAGACTACAACATTCAAAATGCTAACTGGAGAGGAGACGATCACCTCAGGGGATGCCTTCGTTGGGGGTCACAGCATCAGCTCTGACATTGGAAAGGTAGGTATCACAGGGAGGGCCTGCGGGGGTAGAGTGGGCAAAGCAGGAGGTGCCCTGGAGGTAGGAATGGGCTGTTTTCTGTCTGTAGTGAGCACAGCACATCAGGACAAGACAGCAGGGATCAGGGCTAAGTAGGTGGGAGGAGATAGGGAACAAATAAACAGGGGCCAGAGAGATATGGCCAGTGCTAAGGGAACTGCTTTCAGTCCAGAGCTACTCTGTATCCAGCCAATGTGGAAATGGGTTTAGAGGCTTATTGAGTGAAAAGGACAGAAAGGAAGGGCTGGATCCCACTGAATTTTCCTTAACTTGACTGAAGCCCACAAGGTGAGGCTGGACTAGGGCCAGTCCTCCTGTTCCCTGACCCTTGGATAAAGCACAGAAGGTCCCCATGTGTCAATCAGAGGAGGAAAGGGAAGGCTCTGTGCCTAACAAATGGCCAGAGAATTTTCTCCAAAACTAGCAACACAGCTTCTCAGTTGTGGACCTCGGGGGCCAGATTGCTTATAGGTCTTCTCTGGAAGAGGGCCTTGTTCGGGGGCTTTAAATTTAATTATTCCCTGTGTTTAAAGAAATAAATGGGAACTGGGGAGATAGCTCAGTGATCTAAGTGCCTGCCTGGAAAGCACAAAGACCCAGGTTTGACCTCCAGTACCCCATGCCATGTGGGCCCCAGAAACCAGTGTGCCATGCTGGCCATCAAAACCAGGCATGGTGGCACATGCCTGTAATCCCAGTGCTGAGGAGGCTGGGACAGGAAGATCGCTATGAGTTTGAGCTGCATAATGAGACCCTGTACCAAATATTTAATTAATTAATTGTAAAAAAGGAAATGGTCAGCCATGGTGGCACATGTCTGTAATTTCAGCACTGGTGAGGCTGAGGCAGGAGGACTGCCATGAGTTTGAGATCAGCATGGGCTGCATAATAAACTCAAGGCCAACTTAAGTTGGTCTCAAAAAAACACCACCACCACAACTACTACTACAAATAGTAATAATGAAAGAAATAGCTGAGTGTGGTGGCACATACGTGTAATCCCAGCACTTGGGGGTCTGAAACAAAAAAATTCTCTATGAGTTCAAGACCAGCCTGGACTATACAGTGAGACCTGGTCTCAAAAACTGAAGAAAAAAAAGGAGAAGGAGAAGGAGCAGGGAGAGGGAGGAAGAAGAGGAGAGGAGAGGGGGGAGGGGAAAGGGAAAGGGAAGAGGGAAGAAGGAGAGGGAGAGGGAGAGGGAGAGGGAGAGGGAGAGGGAGAAAGAAAGAAGCTGGGTGTGGTAGTATGTGCCTGTAGACCCACCACTATATAAGGCTGAGGAAGGAAGATTGTTAGTTCAAGGCCAGCCTGGGCAATTTAATGAGACCCTTTCTTAAAATTTAAAAAAAAGGACAGGTGATATAGCTCAGTGCAAAGACCCTGTATTCAATCTCTAGCACAAAAAATAATAATAATTGGAAATATATATAGGAGAGAAAAAAACTATGTACAGTGTAATCTGGACATAGAGGAAAAAGGAAGTGCTAAGTATGTTTAGTCAAGTTCTAGAAGAAAAGAAGAGAATAAGGGAGAGGTAATAGTGGAAGAAGTAATGACAGGCTTTTCCAGAATGATTAAAAATAGATTATAGGGCTAAGGCTATAGATCAGTGGTAGAGTACCTGCCTAGCATCTCTGAGTTCCTGGGTTCAGTATCTAGCAGCGCGCGTGCGCGCACGCACACACACACACACACACACACACACACACACACCACAATTAAAAAGCAGCCTCTAGCCTAGTGTGATGGCATACACCTGTAATCCCAACACTCAGAAAGCTGAGGTAGGAGGATCCCTGAAAAAATTTGAGGCCAGCCTGGGCTACATAGTGAATTCAAGGCCAGCCTAGAACCTTAAAAAAAAACAAATGCTTCAGGCCCAGAATAGTGGCATAAACCTGAAATCCCAGCACTTAGGAGGCTGAGGCAAAAAGGAAGAAGGAGAAAGGGGCTTGCCTTTGCCTGCTGGTGAAGGTAGTGAGGCAACAAGCAGCATAGGAGCCCCCATGCCCCACTGCACCCCAGCTCTGGAAGCCAGCAGTCACACAGAGACCAACTGCTGTGCCATTCAACAGTTACCTCCCCACAGAGGTACTGCCCATAAGCACCTCTTATTAGAAAGCCCCAGTGCATGTAAGATGTAGTTTAAACATTGAGGGGATCAATGAACAAGTGATCAGCTATATTTAGTTTTGTGTTATGATCACTGTGTATAATGATTCTTGAGCCAACCTGCCCATGCGGCTGCTTGTTGTGGACCAAAGAGCCCCAGGCTAGATACCTGTTGGCCTCTTTGGGGCCTCTCTTGGAGCCTCCCTGATCCTTCCAGGTCCTTTCTGTGACCCTACAGAAATGCTGCTAGGAAAGCTCCCACTGTGAGTAGCTGGCATGTCCTGGGCACCAGCTTTGTGGTCCAGCCTATATGGGCTCTCTGGAAGGCTCAGAAGCAGGCAGCCTGGCAGGTGGTTTCTGTGGTCCTCTGTCAAGGGACCTCACTCCAGACCTCACTCCAATCTACCCCTCTTGGTGCTGTCCTCACCCAGGTGCGGCAGAGGATGGGCTACTGCCCACAGTTTGATGCTCTGCTGGACCACATGACTGGCCGGGAAATGCTGGTCATGTACGCACGTCTGCGGGGCATCCCTGAACGCCTCATTGGTGCCTGTGTAGAGAATACACTTCGAGGCTTGCTTCTGGAGCCACATGCCAACAAGCTGGTCAGATCATACAGGTACGGTATCAGCCAAACTCCACTCCAGTGAAAAGATGGGGCCCAGTCCTTCCCAACGTAGAGTAAGGCTCTTTCTTAGCATAGAGCTGGAGTGACTTGACAAAATAGGTCAGTAGACAGGGCTTTCCACCATGCCTCAGGATCAAGCAGGAGTTTGGTTAGCATGACCCAGATGTCAGATGAGAAGCCACGGATGATTCCTGCCACCTAAAGACAAAGTCAGCCAGTGAGTGATGCTGGGTCCCTGTTGACCCCCTGGGTGCAGATAGATAGGTCCTGCCCTACGTGGTATAGATCCATGTCTGTTTCTGGGGACTCTGGTTTTATGTGATGGGCTTCACCTCCCTCCTCTCACCTGGGTACTCTGAGCTCACTAGGCATAGGCCTCTGCTGGGACCTGGGGAGCTCATGCTAATTATCGGCCTACCTGGTACCCCTTTACCCCTAGTGGTGGGAATAAGCGCAAGCTGAGCACTGGCATTGCCCTCATCGGTGAGCCTGCAGTCATCTTCCTGGACGAGCCATCTACTGGCATGGACCCCGTAGCCCGGCGCCTGCTATGGGACACTGTGGCCCGGGCCCGAGAGTCTGGCAAGGCCATTGTCATCACCTCCCACAGGTAGCACCTGGGTGTCTGTGGGTCAGTGGAAGAGCCTAAGTAGGGGTTGAGGAACAAATGAGGGGTGTGTGGAGGAAAGACCTGTCAGCAGCTGGCGCAAAGCCTGTCAGATTTCCCAGGTTCATCACATGGGCCACACTCAGCATGGGACTCAGGAACAGTCTGATCTGGGCATTAATAGCCATCTGTCTACACAACTATTGCATACTGAGAGTGGGCATGAGTTTCCTCCAGCCCTGTCTCAGGCCTCCACTCTTCTCCCCAGCATGGAGGAATGTGAGGCCTTGTGCACCCGACTGGCCATCATGGTACAGGGTCAGTTCAAGTGCCTGGGCAGCCCTCAGCACCTCAAGAGCAAGTTTGGCAGTGGCTACTCCCTGCAGGCCAAGGTCCGGACTGATGGTCAGCAGGAAGCACTAGAGAAATTCAAGGCATTTGTGGACCTGACCTTCCCAGGTGTGTGCTGGCCCTGAAAGCCTCCAAGGGTAGGCCCTGGAGGTCTGCCTGAGCCTCTGTCATCTGCTATGCAGAGTCTGTACCTCACCTCAAATCCCACATCCCTGACCCCTGGGACCTGGCCCATGATCCTGTGTGTCAGGCTACCTACCCCACTGCTCCAGCATGGCCTTTACAGGTCTCTTCTTTGTGTAGGCAGCGTCCTGGAAGATGAACACCAAGGCATGGTCCACTATCACCTGCCTGGCCACAACCTGAGCTGGGCAAAGGTGAGCAAAAACTTGACCCTTGCTGGGTGCTAGCAGGGATTTGGGAGGGTCCCTCCAGGAGTCTCCCCTCCCCCCTTTTTTGGGGGAGTCTCCCCTTTTACCATAATCCCAGGCTCTTTCAGGGCAAAATTACCTTTTATTGAGTTGGAAATAATTTAGTGTCCCCTCCCCCCCCAAAAAAAGTGGCTCAGAGAAGAGGCAGTTTGCCCAGTGTCATACTCTGAGCTGGAAATAAGAGTCAGGAGGAAGCTTTGCTGATCTTCATAGTGAGCTCCCTGGAAACTCAGCTGACTTTATAGGATGGACCTGGGGTGGAGTTGGGCAGGTGTGGGACCTTGGAGTCAGAGGACTTTCTGACCCAGCCAAGGAGAATAGGCTCCGGGTTCTCTTACCAGTGGCTTCTGCTTCTGAAGGTTTTTGGTGTCCTGGAGAAAGCCAAGGAGAAGTATGGAGTGGACGACTACTCAGTGAGCCAGATCTCACTGGAACAAGTCTTCCTGAGCTTCGCTCACCTGCAGCCCCCCACTGCTGAGGAAGGGCGATAAGGTGCAGAGATGAGGAGCATCTACTGCTTCCCGGGCACCAGACAGCAATGGAACAAGACTGCACAGCTGTGATTCTTCTTCTTCTGAGTTTCTCTTACACTTTATTTTTAATCACTTTTTCTGTGATGGACATGAAAAATCAAGGTGGTGTACACAGAATGGACCAAGTGTGTCTGTGCCGTCACACACGAATTAGCATGCAGGTTTCTACTCCTAAAGGCAGACTCTGGAATGCCTGTTCCCAGCTCCCAAGCTGGCCCAGCAGTGTGTGTGATCAGCCACAGTTCTGTGGGTAGAGAGCTGTCCTAGGTAGGACTGCAGCTGACCTGGGGGCAGTATTGTTGAATTTCTCTATGTATTCACACAGAGAGAGGACCCAGGGACCTATTTATGTTTACACATGACTTTGTTCCCCTGGGAAGGAAAACAGAAACCAGCAGGAATGAACTAAAATATATCAGGCTGCCAAGAATGGAAATTAAAGGTGGAAATCACTATCCATGAAGGGAAGATGTCAGCTGTGACCAGGTGCTGAGACTTTCACTCCCGGTGCAGCCCCAGAGGCATCCTGGGGGTCAGTGCTCCATGGGTATGAGTGCATTGCCAGGCCACGCTGGCCCCAAGCTGGGCATTGCCCACAAGCACCATCTAGCAATAGTGGGCCCAGGGAAAGGTCGTGGTAAGACTTGGGGGCACAGTCCCCCAATCCCACCTCTGCACCTTCAAGACATCACCAGCCACAAGACAGTCAGGAACTACTACAGGGCTGATACACTAAACATACTGTGACTGTCCAGAAAATAAAGGCTAAGGGAACATGGCCACAGTCTGTGAGTCAAAAATGTATTGGGGGACAGAGTGGGGCCACAGGGGTGGATTACTTTCCCACAATCCCAATAAAAGGCTCTCATACCAAGTTTCAGATAAACGTGAACAGAAATTTGCTTTTCCCAATAGGAAAGAAACTTAGAAAATTCACTGCCATGAGGCAAAGAATAGAGCCAAAGACAAATGAAGTGGGTCAGATCAATGCCTAGCTAACATCCTTAATCTACAGGCAGGAAGCCTCTGGCTCTGGCATTACCCATGGATGTGAAGCCATTTTCTAGAATAGCCTTCAGCCTCAGTCCCTTTCTTTGCACACTGTTGTCCGATGGCTTGCTAAAACTTTGTGTTTAGAACCTCTGCATTTTACATTCCTTGACATTTCATAATTCAGCCAGGCATTGTGGCACATGGCTATAATTCCAGCACACAGGAAGTGAGGCAGGAGGATCGCTGCAAGTTTTAGGTCATTCTGAGCTACATAGACACTTGGAGGCCAGCCTGAATTACGTTGCAAGACCCTGTCTCAAAAACATTTTTTTTCATAATTTTAGAAAATGTGTTTTCATCATTTTGGCTCATTGAGAATTTCAAATTTGTTTATGAGATGGTATTTTTTTTTCATTTATGTATTTGGTACAGGGTGTCACTATGTAGCTCAGACTCATAGTGATCCTCCTGTTTTCAGCCTCCTCAGCGCTGGGATTACATGTGTGTACCACCACGCCTGGACTCGGTTGCTGGTTCAGTGTGCCCTGGGGGGGCAGGGCCAGTGCAACATGTGGGACCAAAATTGAACCCTGGTCCCTGGGCTTGCCAAAGCAGGTGCTTAGTCTGCTGAGCTATCTCACCAGCCCTTTCTGGTG
>NW_004524597.1:9475838-9478563 GCF_000260255.1 Octodon degus
GAAAGGATGCATCCTCATCTATCCAAAGGCTATGCATATGTGGAGTTTGAGAATCCAGATGAAGCTGAGAAAGCACTGAAGCACATGGATGGAGGTAGGTCACTCTGCTAGCACCCTTTGACCTCCTACCTCTGTCCTCATGGAGACCCATGAACTATAGTCTTTCAAGCTCATTTCTATTCCAGTTGTACTTGAGTTTTACTGGAGCTCTTGGGATTCCAGTTTTTATTCAGTGTGGGTGTGTTTATCAACAACATTTTATGGAACATTATTCTTGGAGAGAAAATCCAGCAAATATGAATATATTAGCACTTTAAGGAATTTTCAGTCTGTTAAACCTAAGGATCAAATGCAGCTTTTCATATAAAGAGTATATCAGGGTTTTTGTGAGAATATTTTCTTTAATCATTTGAGTCATTTTCCTTTTGCCAACATTTCAGCATTTTCAGGAATATTTTGCTAGGTGACAGATTAACTGAGTTTACAAAATTGGTACATTTCTCTATATATTTAACTTATAGTTCTTTGTGTTGGGCAGAATAGTTTTTTGTTGTTTGTATTTAGTACAGGGTCTACAGGGTCTCGATACACAGATCCAGACTCGTGGTGATCTTCCTGTTTTCAGCCTCCCAAATGCTGAGATTACAGGCACTACCACGTCCAGTCTCAACCCAGTCTCAGTCACTGTCTCAGTGCACCCTGGGGGCAGGGCCAGCACGGCACACGGGATCGAACCCCGATCTCAGTGTCTGCCTAAGCAAGCAGACACTGAGCTATCTGGCCAACCCTGGGATAGTTTTTAAAGCATATGAACACTTGCTAAGAGTTTTAGGTGACCAGTTTTCATTTGGTCTTGGCGTGAACATTTTAAGGAACAAAAGTTTTCTCTGTTGGTGTGATTAGGTCAGACTTGGCTGAGAACAGCAGCCTATAGTACTGTGTGGGCATAGTGAGGCCCAGATGAGAAAGATTCTAAATACCCAAGAACCTCAGAGTTCTCTGGAGACCTGTGGTAAACTTCTTAAATAGCTCATCAGGTATTTTTGTTATTGACTTTTGAGTACTGATAGTTTGGGCATTAGGGGCTGGTGAGATGGCTCAGTGGTCTAAAGCACCTACTTAGAACAAGCTTAGCAAAGCACAGGGATCGCGGTTCAATCCCCCAGCACCACATGCCAGCCAGTCCCGCCCCCTGGTGGGCTGAGCTGGCCACACACACATACACACACACAAATAAATAAATTAATTAAAAAAAAAAAGTTTGGGCATTAGGAAATTTTCTTCCCTTGATCCTTAACCAACTCGAGTCCCTCTAAAATGTTTTAAGAGCTCAACATAAATTGTATGTCCCTTTTATCAGCTCTTGGTCCTATGAAATCATGCCTTCACTTTAGAATCTCCTAATCATCTGGTATTTGACAGTTTGAGTGCTTGTTAATTAGCTTAAAAACTTAGAGGAGAAACATCTAGGATGGGCCTGAATATAAAAATTATCTGAAGATCCTTGAGGATTTTTGATGAGCCGGGGAGATAGCTCAGTAGAATAAGCACCTACCTGGCAAGTGCAAGGTCCTGAGTTCAATCCCCATTACCCCAAAACAAATTTTAAAAAAAAAAGGATATGGAGGATTTTTGTATGTGTCCCCCATTGTGCTGTGTGTCACCAAATGAAGCAAGTCCACAGTGTTCTAGGGGGACACTTGAAGAAGTTGGCCCCTCCTGGGAGCTTACTGAAAGATGGACTTGTCTCTGTTATATTCAGTGCTGTGAGATCCTTAATTTGAAAAGGTTTTGGCAGTAGGCCAGGGGCCACCACTAGTTAAGTTGCTTGAGTATGTAAGTACAAGCCCACATGCCTGAGTTACCCCCAGGTACTTTGCAAGGAAGGAGCTGAGAGGACAAAAGTCGTAGACATGAAAGGGGTTGAGTGTGGACACGAGCCCTAAATCTGAAAACAGCATTTATCCTACATGTAGTGTTTTTTAATGTATTTAGTTCAGGATCTTCAGGGTCTCACTTTGTAGATCAGACTTATAGTGATCTTCCTGTTTTCAGCCTCCCAAGCACTGGAAGTCTCAATTACTGTCCTGGGGGCGGGGCTGGCACAGCTTGTGGATCTGAGGATTGAACCCCAGCCCCTGCGTTGTGCCTGAGCAGGTGCTTTAGTCCGCTGAGTTATCTGGCTGCCCTCCTACATGTAGTGTTTTGTTTTGTTTTGTTTTGTTTTGTTTTGTTTTTTAACATGTAGTTCTTAATACTGTCAGCATGTAGCTTTCTCCCCAAGGCCTCTCACACTATACCACAACAGGGTTCCACCTTGTATAATCCCCCTCCCAGCAACTCATCACCAAGTGCCAGCCAATTTGTTCCCCAATGATTCCCCTGAAGTTTCCCCTTTGATTTGGTATTATTAGATGTCAGTGATGTAGAAGCTCCTGACAGGCCTTTCTTCTCTTGGCCTAGTCACAGCTTCCCACTGTACCTGAGAAAGAAGGTCAGTTACTCATTCTACTTTCTGGCCCTCCAGGAACGCCCATATTCTGTCCTCCAGCCTTACGCTCATCCGTATGCTCATCTGTCACTCTACATCAGCCTTTTTTCTGATTTTTTTTTTAAATTTTATTTATTTATGTGTGTGTATGTGTGTGTGGCCAGCTCAGCCCACCAGGGGGCAGGGCTGGCTAGCATGTGGTGCTGGGGGATTGAACCGTGGTCCCTGTGCTTT
>NW_004524597.1:9478663-9488151 GCF_000260255.1 Octodon degus
TTTTTTTGTACAGGGTATCTGTAAATTCAGGCTGGCCTTAAACTCACTGTGTATCCTAGGCTGGCCTCAAACTCGAAGTGATCCTCCTGTTTCAGCCTCCGCAGTGCAGGTATCACCATGCCTGACTCCTCAGATTTGTTTTTATCAGTCTGAAAGTTTATAAAAGTGAGGTTCCAGTAGCACTCTTACTCCCTGTAAAAGTCTTCAAGTTGTCGTCAACTAGTTCCGTATTATAGAAAATAATTTAGGGACAGTTGTAGCCTAAATATTGCCCAAGAGAAACCCCCTGGTAGTGCACCTATTCTGGTTTCACAACTTGTCAGAGAGCCTGCAACCTCTAGGCCTAGGGCTACATCCTTGTCAGGTTTGTGGGTTTAGAGGAAGAGAAACAGGCCACTGAATGCATGTGGCTGTCGGGCCACACATACCTTACAGTCCTAGTGCAGGTATCCCTGAACTTGATTTAAGATCATCTGTTAGATTTAGGGATCTGTCACTTTTCCCTTTTGATGCCATAAAAACGTGGGGAAAGGTGTTTTGGCCTGAGAGAAAAACCTATAGGATCACATGGAGATGAAACATGCCTCAGTAACACATGAAGACATGCTCCAGAGGTAGGATAAAGCTACCAGCAGGGGCCTTAAGTGAGGATTGTCAAACCAGAATCCTTTTTGAAAGATGATTGACAGCTGTGGAGGGGACAGTGTAGACATGCCTTAGACCACTGCATGGGGACTAGGAGCAGGCACAGTCAGGAGGAAAATCCAGAAGAATCTGCCTGCTTGGAGCCGGGGAGATAGTTCAGTGGAATAAGCACTTGCCTGGCAAGCGCAAGGAACTGAGTTCAATCCCTGGTTCTGCAAAAAAAAAAAAAAAAAAAAAAAATCTGCATGCCTGTGGGAAAAATCCAAAGTTATATGCAGGCACAAAACCTGTACAACTACAGGAGTAGCCCAGTTAGAAGTGCTCTGAGAGCATCAGAAAGATTCCACATAGTCCCCAAGAGTGTCTTCAGAACTAAACATTCAGTGTTAGAGTTGAGTCATCAAAAATAGAGCCAAGGGCCAGTGAGATTTCTCAGTGGACTAACGCCTGCTTAGGCAAGCTTAGGTAAGCTCAGGGACCATGGTTCCATACCCAGCACCATGTGCTGCACCAACCCTACCCCCCCAGGCATGCTGAGCCGACCAGAGGCCTGGCGTGGTGGCACAGGTCTATAATCCTAACGCTGGTGAAGCTGAAAGCAGCAGGATCATCACAAGTCCAAGCTGTGTAGTGAGACCCTGCAACAACCAAATACATTTAAAAAAAAAAAGAAAGAAAAGAAAAGAAAGCCAAGATCAAGCCTCAAGAGCCTACCCATTAGCCATGTTCACCCCTGTACTGGGGATTGAATCTGAAACTTTTTTACTGAGTTACTTTATTTTGGGGATAAGGCCTCACTAAGTTGCCCAGGATAGTCTCAAAATTGCAGTGCTCTTGGGATTACAGGTGTGTGGCACCAAAGCCCAGTTCCACTGGCTTTTTGGGGGCTCTGACAGTTTGAAGCCCCAGGGAGGGTGAGGGAAGCTATGGATTCCTGGGACAGGAGAGTCTGGCCTGCCCACCCCTACCTGTTCCTATCCTCCCAGACTACCAGGGCCCAGGTGACTAGAGATGCTGCTTCCAGATTGTTGCCGCACCCGGCTACACAGCATTCCCCTGGGAATCCAGCTCCTGCTCCACTTCCAGTTCCAGTGAGACCCTGGAAATGTCATTTTGCCCTGTTCCACATGGAGTTGAGGACAAGGCCAATAGAGCAACTTTTTTTTTTTTTTTTGCTCCCTTAATCCTGCCTAGTCCAACTATGCTCGACTGCACTTATCACTGCACTCAGAATTTAGCAAGGCTGCTAGGAGGAAAGGTAGACGGAACTAAGACCAAGATTCTACCATTACCTTTTCAGACTTGAAGGGGAAGGGATAAACCCATCCCAGGGGAACTGAAGGGCCTGGCCAACCCCAGGCATCTCAAGTCACAGAGATAAAGGAGAACCCACTTCCAGGGAAGGCTTGCTGCATGTATCAGAAACCCCAGATCAGTGGTTTACAGTATATGATATCCAGGCAAGGCAATGTAGGACTTTTTGGCACCTCCAGGGTCTCAGAGACTAGGCTCCATTACCCTGCTCTGCCATCCAGGTGGGAGCTTCTTTCCTTGGGGTTGTCTCTTAGTCTGGAATAGGGAATGGAAAAGGAAAGCACACTTGGCTAACCAGATCCTTCATGCAGCTCCCACTGTCACCCAGAAAAAAGACATGTGGCTATAGCAGGTACAGGAAACCCAGGGCATGTCTGCAGTCTCCACCACAGAGGGAAAGGGTCCCCCTTTCCCATACATATCATCATTTCCACCTGAGCTGGTTACATGGGTCTGAAATAGGATCCTTCCTCACCTGATAGCACTCATGGCTTGGGGTATGGGAAAGCAGGTGGGGGTCTAAAGCTGTGGACTCAAGCCCTGGGAGCAGGAGCCCTGCCTTTCTTACCACATGGGGTTGTCGAGGTCCTGCTCCCGAGGCCTGGTCCATACCCCACAGATGCTAGAGTCCAAGGCCTCTGGGGTCAGAGGAGCTTCACATCACCTGCCCTACCACAGGTCTGCCCAGTCAACCTTGCCTCCAGCTCATCAGCTCAGCATCCAGCTCTCACCAGTCCCTACCCATCCCCTATGAGTCCACTCTAAGGGTCAAGCTCAAGTTATCACCACCCTTGATTTCCACATGCCAGAAATGGATATGTGGCTTCAAGGTGAAGAAGATCACAGTTCCCAAATCCACTGTCCCCTACCGACACACTCTCAAAGCTAAAGCAGTTCCAAATCCCTAACAGCTAACCCTCAACAGCCCCAAAAGCTCCAAGGAAGGACACTGGCCTGGTCCCATAGGATGCCTGTGGTGCAGCACTCCTGAGCCTTGGCCAGCTACCAGTGCTTCCTCTGGCAAGGTGGGTCAGAGATACTCTAGATCCCTGAAGCTCCTGTGACCCTGGCTCTCAGCCTTCAAAACCCTAGCTGGTTGACACTGGGGCTAAAATGTGATGGTAGGATTCCTGAGAGGAAGGGTAGGTGTTCAGACTTTCAATGTTCAAAATTATTTCAAACATGTTTTTGTTACCAGGGATTGAACTCAAGAGAATGTACTTGATAGGCAGGTGCCTAAGACACTGAGCTATGCCCCCAACACTCAAACATGTTTTTGCTGATGCTCAAAATGGCAAAATTCAGATGCTTGATCTTCAAACCTCAAAAACTAATAGCACATTTGATTATAAAAATCTATATTTAAAAAAGAAAAAAGAAAGGGGGCCAGGGAGATGGCTCAGTGGAATAAGCACTTCCCTGGCAAGTGCAAGGCTATGAGTTCGATCCCTGGTTCTGGGGGGAAAAAAAAAATCTATCTTTAAAAACAAATTTGATCAAAGTGTCTACATCATGCCCTTAGATTTAATACAAAATGTGTTAAAGTTTGTACGTATGCTAAGTTAAAATACTTCAGAATATTAAAAAAGCAGGGAGGACCCAGCTATGGTTGTGGACTACTGTAATCACCACCATGGGGATGCTGAGGCAGGAGTGTTACCCTGAGATGAAAGGCAACAAAGTCTGGGTTACAGAGTGAGTTCAAGTTCAGTCTGAACTACATAGTGAAACTGTCTCAAAGGCACATGCCTGTTATCCCAGCAACTGGGAGGCTGAGGCAGCAGGACTGAGGTGAGTTCAAGGCCAACCTAAACCACATAGTAAGACCCTGTCTCAAAAAAACCAAAAACAAAAACAGGGTCAAGGGGGCCTGCCCCATTGCTCAGTTCTTTAAGTGGCTGCTTCAACGAAGCAGTCAGGCTCAGGTTGCTGTGGATCGATCCCCACAACTCAAGCCAGCCAAACCTTCCCTGAAGGCATTTGGAACTAAAAAAAAAAAAAAAAACAGGGCCTGCCAGATAGCTCAGCGGATTCAAGTGTCTGCTTAGGCAAATGCAGCGACTAGGGTTCCATCTGTGCGTGCAGAGTCAGCCCCGCCCCCAGGTACGGTGAGCCGGCAGTTAAGACTCAGCTTGGTGGCAGAGCACCCGTAATCCCAGCATTTGGGAAGCCGAAAACAAGAGAATCGCTATGAGTCTCATCTGTGCAGTAAGACCCTCTACTAAATACATATTTTAAAAAAGAAAGAAAAACAAAACAAAGGCCAGGTGTGGTGGCTCATGCCTGTAACCCCAGCACTCAGAAGACAGAGGTAGGAGGATTGTTGCAAGTTTGAGATCAGCCTGGGTTACAAAGTGAGCTCAACGCCAGTATGAACTGCATAGAGAAACCCTGTCTCAAAAAAGAAAAAGAAAAAAACAAACAAAGGCACAGAGGCACAGAGAGTCGAGGGACTGTCAGCCCAGCTGGTCTTGTCCCTACTCTCATCTTTCCATGATGGGATTACCAGGTAGCCTTCTTCCCCTCAAGAGTGTAGGCATAGATCTGGGGATTTCCAGGAGCTTCCCAAGTTACAGGTTCCATTAACTCGAAAATTACACATGCTTGCCTGCGTGACCATCAAAGGCCTCCTCCCCACCAGTGACTCTCCAGGGCCACTTCCCTACAGCAGAGAAGTTAAAGTCCTCAAGGGACTGCCCTTCTGATCTACTTATTTCTCATGTCTGTCCATAGTAAATTTATCCTATTTATTTATTTATTTATTTGGGTACCGGGGATCGAATTCAGGACCTTGTGCATGCCAGTCAGGCGCTTATGTCGCTGAGCTTGTTTTCCCGGCCCTCATCCCTTTTTCTTTTCTTTGTGCGAACCTGTTCAGGGCCAAGTGCATCTCAGATTCTCCTACAAATAATCAGGTCTTCTTGCCACACCCGCATCCTCCTCTTTCACAGTCAAAAGGCTGTGTCCCTTGCCCAGACTTCCTGCGGCCGCTGGGGTCAAAGATCCTGTAAGTCCTCCACGTACAACAAGCTTTCCCTTCTCCCGACCGGCCCAGAAGCCTTTGCACCTGCGGCCCCCCTCTGCTTGTCATGCTCTTCCAGGTGTGCCTCAATTACAGTGTCACCTCCTGGGTGATAGCTCCCCTTTCCCGCTCCTCGTCCTAGCCGCAGTCTGCTCCACCCACCAACGGAGTTCTGCCCTCGCAGCGGCATCTTCTTCGAAGTCTCCGATATATTTCCAGAGGGTAGGTGCTGCAAAAGCCCAAGGCATGCCCCTTTGGACTGCTGGCGGTTCTGCCGGCCCCCACGGGCGACTGCACGAAACTACGCTGCTGCTCAACCCTCCACTTCTGCCTTTCTGGGGCCCCGGAGGCGGAGCTGTGATGCTAGGGGCTGCCGCGGCCGGGGAATGCACACTAAGGAGGGGGGCGCGCCACTCCGTGTTAACCCCCTTATCACAGCCACCCACCTAAGCTAAGAGCCTCTCCCAGGCCCAGCGAACAACCGATCTGCCTGCCCAAGGATGCGCAACACTAACCCTAGATAACCTGAGACCCTACGGAGAAAAACACTAAGCGACCTCAACTCTGCGCCTCAAAAAAACAAAAACCAAAAAACCCGGATCGTTTAACAGCCCAACGATTGCGCCCATTGGCTGAGGGATTTCTTCGTCATCGCTGAGCGCGGGACAGGCGCATCTTCCTCTGACGACAGAGCAGCGCCAGCCTCAGCGGCTGAGGAGAGCGGGAGGAGGTGGCGGCGGCGGGAAGATGTAAGTTGGGGGTGGAATCCGACAGCATCCGAGTTTCTGGGGCCGCCCTCCAATCTCCGGGGGGTACTTCGTAGAGCCTGCCGATTTGGCAGTCCCGTGGTGCAGCAGCGAGCTAGCGTAGAGTTGAGCGCGAAGATAAAGATTGTGGCCCTGGGCGGGCTGAGTGGGAGGCGTCGAGGCCGCGGCCCGGAAGTGGTCGGGACCGCTGCGGACGGAAGAGCGGCCCAGTCAGGCCTGCGGGAATTGGGGGCCGCCTGGAGCGCGGCTTCCTCCTTCGTGGTCCCACGCCAGGCAAAGACCTAGGCCGCCACACCAGACCCTGCCTGGGGAGCAGTGAGTGAACAATTGAAAACTGGGGGCGAAGTCCGCGCATGGGGCCCGGGCGGGGGCGTGCAGAGCTGCTTTGTGAGGACGCTTGGAAGGTCGGGCCCTTCCTTTGAGAGTCTTTAAACATGAACTCCATGAAAGTTTACCGAGTGCCTACTTGCCGTTCTTTACTTTAGGCCGAGGGTGGACTGAGCATGGTGACTGAACTCGGAGGGGAGGGTACGGGAAGGTTAAAGTTTGTGTTGAGGAATGAAGTAAGCTTTTTCTGCCTATTTATTTCGCATGCATTGTGTCTCAAATATACTTTTATATGGGGAGGGTACTCTGAAGAATTGTGCAGGAACGCCGTCTGCTCAAGATTTAACTAATTGTTCTCTCCTTTTTCTGGCTATTGGACGCGCACCTTTCCGGAGGATGGGGGAGGTAACCAAGGTGTCCTGAGCTGTTACCTGAACTTGTGTGAACAGAGAATTTCAACCTTTGCTTTCTAGCATTCGACCACACCCGGCAAAGAGTTCTCTTAATTCTAAGTGCTTAAGAATAGTGGTGCTGTTTGATTCACAAAGTACCTTCTCACAGATGTTGGAGGGTGGGGGTGTAACAAATCTAAGAATGTCATCTTCACTCTGGATCTGTGCTGTCTAGTATAGGCCACAGGGGGCTGGGAAACATTTGAAGTGTAGTTTATTTATACTGAGACATTAGCATATATACCAGATTTTGAAAACCTATGAGAAAAAAGTAGAATTTTATTAGTAAATTTTTATATTGACTGTACATTAGATAGGTTGCACATATGTCAAGTATCTTAATTTCATCTTTTTGTGACCACGGGTTGTGGTCATGGCTCTCATTTTTATTGGATAGTGCTGTTATGATGAGGAGTGCTGCTGAGCTATATCCCTGGCCCTAAAGCAACTCTTCTAACATTAACATTTTTTGAGCTTTAACTGAGTACTATATCAGATTTATAGATTAATATAGTTAATGCCTTTGATAGCACTGTAAGGTGGAGACTAATTGCTAATACATTGCTAATGAGAAATGTTAAAAAATACAGGTGACTTGTCTAGGGCTATACAGCAAAGCTTCAAAATTAAATCTAGGTATGCTGACTTCAGGCTCAACCACTAGATTATATATTCACTGGTGTGGGGGGGGAATAAATAAATAAATAAATATATATATACCCCCACCCCCCGGAAACGGGGATTGAGCCCAGGCCCTTGCACTTGCCAGTAAAGCGCTTATTCCACTGAGCTATCTCCCCGGCCCCCGTCCAAGAATATTAACTTTATAAGATAATGCTTGCTTGGTGTCTGTGGCATGCTATTTATTTATATTTTTTGGCAGAACCAGCAATTGAACTTAGGTCCTTGTGCTTGCCAAGAAAGCACTTATTCCACTGAGCCATCTCCCTGGCCCCATGCTGTTACTTTATTTTATTTTATTTTATTTTTTTTCCCATGCTATTATTTTAAAACAAAATGGTTTGTAAAGAGTTTACAGTTCTCCTGGGCATGGTGGCACACATTTATAATACTAGCACTGGGGAGGCTGAAGTAGGAAAATCACTAGAGTTAAAGCCTAGCCCTGAAGTACATAATGAAACTCTGTCTCAAAAAGACATGCACACACCCACCCAAGAAAAAAATATTTGCCATTCTCTCCCAGCATAATGGAACACAACAGTAATTCCAGCACTCTGGGAGTCTGAGGCTGAAAGGGATTGAAAGTTTCAGCACAGTCTGGGCATCTTAATGAGACCTCTCAAAGGGGAAGAAAGTTTCTAGGGATGTAGCAAGTGCAGAGGCCCTGGGTTCAATCCCTAGCACTTGTTGGAAAAAATTGCATTTCTGAAAGTTGGCCTGATAGCTCAGTGGATTAAAGCACCTGCTTAGGCAGATGCAGTGTGGAGGGGGTTGATCCCTGGCCTGCTGTGCTGGCCGCGCCCCTGGGCGTGCCAAGACTGGGCATAGGGCCTGTAATCCCAGCACTTAGGAGGCTGAAAAACAGGAGAATCACTACAAGTCCAGTCTACTCACTGAGACCCAATGTTAAATACCAAAAAAAAGAAGAAGAATTATGTATTTCTGGAAAGGAGCAAAAGTATTGCTTTGTACTCTTCCATTTGACTTCCCAAACTGAGGGCTTTTGGGAACAGAACATTTTTTTCAACATTTCAAAACAACCCCTGCATATGTAATATAGTACCTCAGTAGTGTGCTCTCTCCACATTACATGTTGAAAATGAGTTGGGAATTGACCTTTTAAGATAATTAGTGGCACATGCCTGTAATCCCAGCATTTAGGGAGGCTGAGGGCAATGGCAAGTTCACTCTTGCCTAGTCAACTTACTGTTTTAAAGTCCGAGGAATCTAGCTCAGTAGTAGAGTGCTCTGGGTTTGATCCTCAGTGCTAAAGAAAAAAAAATTAACTAATTTGAAAGAATGAACTATTGTACCCATATGCCCATCACCTAGATTCATATTTGCTGTATTATCTAACCACTCATCACTCTTAACTTTTTCTTGTATTTTCAAGGTAAATTGCACAGTTGTCTATACCTCCCCCAACTCACCTGATATGTAAATCAAGAAAAGTTTAATGTTTGCAATGATGACTTTTAAAGGTTTTTTTGCTTCTTTTTCCTGTCGGACATTTATGTTTGTGCATTAAATTTTTTTATGCTGTCTGGTCATCCTTCAAAATGATTTTTGCATTCAGTCCTGTTATGATCCAGTGTATTGCAAAAGGAAATTGTAGTCATCAGAGATCTGATTCTTTAGAAGATCTCTACTCTGCATGCCAATGTGGTGCTGCAGTATTTTGAAAAGACTACAGAAGACTTCAAACCTAGAAGTAAAATCTGGTATTGTACAGCTTGTAAAATAACAGCAGTCGCAGCCATGACCTCCATCTGCTTAAGAAAAAATAACCAGAAGAGTCTAATAAATCTATTGCTTTAGGCATATAATATACTTTGTGTTCTTTTTTCTGGGGAAAAAAAGGCTAAAGTGACTACCTATACTTCCTATGGGGAGTAGAAAATCCTCCACAAGGAAATGGTGTCTCCTTACCACCACTGCCACCACCACCCCCATATTCTGGCTGTGTGGACACTTTCTTCTTACTGTGTTCTCATGCTACCTTTTTGTGTGTTCAACTTTAAATTGCAAAATGGATTTGTTGCCTTGCCAACTCATTCACTTTTTATTTGAATCCTTTTATCTTATTATTAGGCTGCTCTTTGGCGTAAATTGCAATCGATTAGGGATCGGTTCTCAGACTCAAGTTAGAAGTGAGATTTCAGATAAGTGAGGCCGGCATTGCTGCTTTGAACACCTCAGAAGGGGAGAATGGATTTATCAGGAGTGAAAAAGAAGAGCTTGCTAGGAGTCAAAGAAAATAATAAAAAGTCCAGCACTAGG
>NW_004524597.1:9495176-9500453 GCF_000260255.1 Octodon degus
GGCTTTTATTGTACAGTCAGTGCTATAAAATTTGAGTTTTGTAACTTTGTAGTATTTTAGATAAGGTTGTGTTTGTACTTTGTTGTGTAGAGTAAAGGAATTGAATAAACCTAGGATTATGATGTGGATTGAGTACTGGTTTCACTTTTCTTTAGTTCCCAGAACTACTACGCATAATCATGATTTCTAATGCTAGACCAACTAAAAGTACCTCTCAAAAAATTTAGGTTACACAGGCTGGGATATGGCTCTGGAATAAGCGCTTCCCTGGCAAGTGCAAGGGCCTGAGTTCAATTCCCAGTTCCGCAAAAAATAAAGCAGATGATTTAGGGGCTGGTGAGATGGCTCAGTGGTCTAAAGCGCCTACTTAGAACAAGCTTAGCAAAGCACAGGGACCGGATTCAATCCCCCAGCACCACATGCCAGCCAACCCCGCCCCCTGGTGGGCTGAGCTGGCCACACATAAAAAATTTAGGTTAATATGCCTAAGAGTTTTAGTTTGCTCTTGTGGGCAGACATAGGAAAAAGGGATGTTTTTTACCACCATTTTCCTGAAGAGTTCACTTCTGTCCGAAACACATTTGCTAGTATATAGTACATTAAGTAGCTGTGGAAAAACGTTTTTCTACCTTAAAAATTAGCTTTGAGTCACACATAATGACTCAGCTACGTGACTCAGGCAGAAGGGCGACAAGTTCCAGGCTGGCCTAATTGGTTTAGCAAGACTGCCAAAAAGTGTGTCTGGCTTTTCTTTCGGATCTGCCATCTGTGGTGGAACTGCCAACAAGATGCAGATTTTCGTGAAAACCTTTACGGGGAAGACCATCATGCTTGAGGTTGAGCCCTCGGACACTATAGAAAATGTAAAGGCCAAGATCCAGGATAAGGAAGGAATTCCTCCTGATCAGCAAAGGCTGATCTTTGCTGGTAAGCAACTGGAAGATGGACGTACCTTGTCTGATTACAACATTCAAAAGGAGTCTACCCTTCATCGTGTGTTGAGACTCCGTGGTGCTGCTAAGAAAAGAAGTCTTAGGGGCCGGGGAGATGGCTTAGTAGGATAAGCGCTTGACTGGCAAACGCAAGGATCTGAGTTCAATCCCCGGATCCACCAAAAAAAAAAAAAAAAAGTCTTGCATCACTCCCAAGAAGAATAAGCATAAGAGAAGGAAGGTTAAGTTGGCTGTCCTAAAATACTATAAGGTGGATGAAAATGGCAAAAGTAGTTGTCTTCGTCGAGAGTGCCCCTCAGATGAATGTGGTGCAGGAGTTCTTATGGCCAGCCACTTTGACAGACATTGTGGCAAGTGTTGTCTTGACTGCTTCAACAAACCAGAAGACAAGTAATTATGAGTTAATAAAAAACTTTAGCTAAAAAAAAAAGTGTGTCTGGGGATGTACACCTGGGTTTAGTACCTGTACTGCGAAAATTGGAAGAAGCCACAAGGAAGAACTGGAAATGTTTAAGATGGTACAAGTTGTGGATGCTCAGCTGCTCTTATAGACACCACACTGCCCTTTATGCCCTTTCAGTGCTTATGCAGGTTGGAACAAATACACATTTTAGGGCCTCTCCGCCTGGGCCTGGCCTTACAGCACGCTATCTGCTGTCTATACCACTTTCTGAGGTGGTGACAAGAACCTTAGGCAGCCTCTGGGAGCCAGAGCACCGGACCTTGAACCTGGATGGGGAGGACCCTAACTAAGGAGGCGAGGAGGCTGTGTTCCCCGATAGGGCGGCCGGCTGGCCGGGGCGGGGCAGGGAAGGAGACCAATGGGATAAGGCAGTGCCATGACCCCGGAGGTTGGGCAAGATGGCGCTGGTGGCAGCAAGGGGAACGCTGCTGCGCGCGGGTGCGGGCCGGGCTTGTGACGGGCAAGGGGGTTGGGGGTGGGGAGACACTCGTTGCGCTAACCGTCCCTCCGCCTGATCATGGTCCGTAGGGGTCCGGCTTGGCACAGAGGCTGCGGCCTGTGGCAGGAATGGCACGCGGCGCTCCGCGAGCCACCGGGTGCTGGTGGAACCGGATGCGGCTGCAGGTAAGCTCGGGAGAGGGGAAAGGGCCGAGGGAGCAGGATGAGGACTGCAAACCGCTCCATAGCCCTGTCGACCTTGATCTCTGGAGCCAAGCCATGAAATCAGGTCTTAAATCCACCTCCAGGGACCGCTGTTGAATTTCCAAAAGCAAGAGATAAAGCCCCCACTGGAAACTCACTTTTACTTTGGGCGGTTTAAATGGGTCTTGTTCATTAAAAAAAAGTATTTCTGTTTTTGAATTTGAGTATGTGATGTTATATATACTATTGAATTAGTTAAAAATTATCTCAGCACTTGGAGGTTGAGGCAGGAAGGTCACTGCAAGTTCCAGCCTTGCCTAGACTAGTGCGTTTAAGGCCAGTCTGAACTACATATAGAAATCCTATCTCAAAAAAACATTAAAAGGGGAGGGGGCAGGCCAAATAGCTCAGGGGATTAAAGCACCTGCAAACTGGGCCTGCCATACGCCCCTCGCCCCCCCCCGGGGGGGGAAGCTGGGAGGGCAGTTCAGACTGGGCATGGTGCTAGCCTGTAATCTTGGAAGGCTGTTAACAGGCGGATCACTAGGAGTCCGATCTAGTAGTGAGACCCTGAACACCCTGTAGACCCTTCCCTAAAATATAAAATAAATAAATAAATAACAAAACACAATTTGTTGTTCTTAACCCTCCTACATAGCACAAAAACGAGTTACTATGTTTTGTTTTGTTTTTGTTTTTTGTTTTTTGGTGGAACTGGGGATTGAACTCAGGCTCTTGCGCTTACCAGGGAAGCACTTAATCCACTGAGTCATCTCCCCGCCCCTTTTGTTTTGTTTTTTGCTTTATTTTTGGAGTACTGGGTGTAGAACCCATAGGTTCCACCACAGAGCTACATTTCCAGTCCCTTATGTTTTTGAGATAAGGTCTCACTAAGTTGCCAGACTGGTTTTGAACTTGCAGTCTTGCTGCTTCAGCCTCCCAAAGCAGGAACTATTTTCTTAATTAAAGCCTGAAGCTACAAGTGAGATTATTTCCCACTGCTGCTCTTCTCCCCATTGAGGACCCTCCGGCACAAATAAAAAAGCACTTTGAGGGATCCCTGGGATTTCCCAGTGGAGAAGTGACAGAGCTGGGGTCAGAGACTCAAATTTTTACACTTTGGACAGGCTAACCCATGGCCTCTCATTGCTAGGCTTGGCTCTGTCCAGGAGTCCCAGGTGGAAGCTGCCTCCTGCTCAGACAGACCTACAACCTGGCCCTCCCTCCTTTTCTTGACATGGAGGCTGTATCAGTACTTGCAGATCAAGGTCCCAGGTTCCCTCTACCTCCCAGCTGGGTTCAGTTCTCTATTTGAAGCTGTCTGAGCAAAGTAATGAGAGGTATTGGCCTTAATTGAAACCCAACTCAGAATCCAACAGAATGTTGAGGTTTTGTTTTTTTATTTTTGTTTTTCTTTCTTTTTGTACAGTACTGTGGATTGAACCCAAGGCCTTTTCACAGAGCTACATTCCCCCACCCTTATTTTTTACACTGAGAAAAGATCTTGATAATTTGGGCTCAAACTTGCCATCCTCTGCACCACTCTCCCATGTGCTGGGATTACAGTTGTGCAGCACCATGCCCAGCTTTTGAAGCTGATTTTAGATTCTCTTCAACACGTCATTCAAAAAATTTGATCAGTATCCACCTGTGCCAGGGCAGGAATGCAGTTACCAGGTTGTCAAGATCATCCAACTTCTTTTTTTTTTTTCATCCAACTTCTTAACTCCTGTTCACCTTTGGCTTTTTTACCTTTCACCCAGTGTTACAAGCAGCTACCCTGCCAACTTTAGAGTCAATTTTAGAAACTTCCTGTCTAGCCAAGTTTGTGAAGCTCTTTTATGTGTATCTGTAGCTGGATAATGGTTATTATTACTTCATCCTCATAAATCAAAGGTCCCAAAGACCTTACCTGCCACTAAGATTTAGTTCAGATCCCCAGGGAATAATTTATGCTGACAATCCAGACACTCTAATATCCCAGCTAGGGAAATTCTCCTTAAGTGACTAGCAGTGTTTTGGAAGCCAGCAAGCACTGATCAGTAGTGGGGAGCAAAAACAGGAGCCATTGGCCAACATCTGCATTGTCTCTAGGGGTGGGCCCTTGTCCCTCTTGCATTCTCTGCTCCCAGCAGAATGACTGATGGGCCAAGGACAATGTAAGGACATCTGATCTCAGTGTTTTCACCCTCTGTCTAAATGAGCATGAGGTGAATCCATGCTATTATTTTTCATAGTTAGTCTTTAGATATTTCTTTTTCTTTGTTTAAGACAGTCTCACTATATAGTTCAGGCTGACCTTGAGCTCACTAGGTCAGGCCTAGGCTGGCCTTGAACTTGCAGTGATCCTCCTATCAGCCCAGTAATGGCTGGCATTATAGACCTGTGCCACCATGCCTGCTCCTTAGGCTTTTCTTGCTCATTTCTCAAGGAAGTAAAATATGTCCTCTTCCCACAAGGACTCAGGACTTGTTATTGGGGGGAAAGAACAAAGAACATATTGTTGAAATAGAGATGAGCCAGGCATAAAGACAGGCCTGTGAGAAATAGGCACAAGAGTATGACCAATTCCATCCACTGTCCTTTCACAGGCAGTCAGCATTAGAGAGCATTGGGTTGTATTCCTAATACTAAGGAAGTTAATAATTTTCTGGGCATTGTGGCGCATACCTATAATCCCAGCACTTGGGAAGATGGTCATGATTTTGAGGCCAGCTTGGACTGCCCAGTAATACTCTTTCTCAAAAGAAGTCTGGTGTGGTAACATTGCCTATAATCCTAGCACCTGGGAGGCTGAGACAGGAAGATTGCTATAAATTTATGGCCAGCCTGGGCTACATAGTGAGTTCAGGACCAGCCTGAACTACATAGTGAGACCCTTTCTCAAAAAAACATAGATAGATAGATAGATAGATAGATAGATAGATAGATAGATTTATATATATATTCCTAAAAGAAACAATTCCTAAAACAATTCCTAAAAGATTGACTTTTCCAGAAAACTGTAGCTACACAGTGCATTGCATCTATCATGTTAAAACATGCATTAGACACAAATACAAAAACCATGAAACAATTCACCATCCTTCAACAACTTGAGCAAAGGTAAATGCCTAAGGAACAACATGGATGACTTGCAAAGGAAGGGCTCTTTAAGCACCATTAAAAAAAAAAAAAAAGAGCACAAATGGATGTGTGTTTTCAGTTATACACACTGAA
>NW_004524597.1:9500553-9501604 GCF_000260255.1 Octodon degus
CAAAGGGGCCACCAAGGAGTCTAGTGAGAAGGACCGCGGCAGGGATAAGACCCGGAAGAGGCGCAGTGCTTCCAGTGGAAGCAGCAGCACCAGGTGGGGCAGAGAGACCACTGCAGAACCACATTCCTGCATAGAAGGCTCCCTTTTCCTTAGCTAGTTACAAAGCAACCATTCTCTCAGGTTATTAATAGAAACCTTACATTATAAAATACTAGTTGGGGTCTTTTATATGCAGAAGACAATTTCAGTGTTTTGGTTTTATTTTGTTTTCCCCTGTGGAGATTAAGGAATGTGGCATTTTTGGATATTATTATCTTCTTTCAACTGTATCTTAGCCAGCATTGCAATTGTGTTGCTCTAGTCTAGAGCTTATTTTTCAGTAGTTGAAATCCAGCCTTCACCAGGCATGATGGCACATACCTGAGGCAAGAAGATTGGGAGTTCAAGACCAGCCTTAAATGTATAGCACAACCTTGCCTCAAAAAACAAAAGAAAGGGTGTGGGGAGATGGCGCAGTGGAATATGCGCTTCCCTGGCAAGCACAAGGACCTGAGTTCAATCCCTGGTTCTGCAAAAAAAAAGAAAAAGGGGGGGGGCAGGGAGATAGCTCAGTGGCATAAATGCCTGCCTGGCAAGCACAGGGTCCTGAGTTCAGTCCCTGATACCAAAAAGAAAGAAAGAATACCATCCTGAGTTGATTTGTAACATCTTTCCCAAGCTAAAGTGGTGGTTCTAACTTTTGATAAGAGTCTTTTTCTGCCAGTAGAAAATGTTCCTATGTGGATAACTTCAGCCTCTCCCTAACCCCCTTTCTAGTCACTATACAATGCTGTGGTTTGGGGGTAGAAGAAGAGTGTTCTTTCCACTGGGGAAGCATTGAGGCTTGAGGATATCTGAACAGCAATCCTTTTCTTTTGGGATATCTGCTGTGAACACATCAGCTCCTGACCGTTTCTGCCTTTGTCCCCTTTATGTTCCCCTCAGGTCTCGGTCCAGCTCAACTTCTAGCTCAGGCTCTAGTACCAGTACAGGCTCGAGCAGTGGCTCCAGT
>NW_004524597.1:9513974-9519575 GCF_000260255.1 Octodon degus
AGGATACAGCCAGGTCAGAGTACTTTTCCCATGCTGGATGTGAGGTTTTTCTTCCTCTTTCTTTAAACTAGGTATTGCTACAATAAAATTCAAGAACCCTCCAGTGAATAGCCTTACCCTGGAGTTTCTGACAGAACTCATCATCTGCTTGGAGAAGCTAGAAAATGACAAGACCTTCCGAGGTGTCATCTTAACTTCGGTAGGTGCTTGCTCAGGACCACTAGGAAAATAACAGAGAGTAATTCGGCAGCCCCTACCACCTGGAGAGGCTTCCAGGGGGCATAGTCCCTGGTCAGCAGGGATTTGATTTTACTGGTGAACTCAGGCAGGTTATTTTCCTGAAGCAGACCAAGCTCAAGGTCTCTTGCCAGGCCTTTAGTTGTCAGGGTAGACCTGAAGAGAGCTGTGCTGTTCCACAACCTAGGCCGGAACCATGTGGGAAGACCTGGATCTTTTCAAGGGGATTCTAGAGCCCATGGTGCTTCATAAGAAGCTGACCCGAAAGGAACTCAGAGATTCCTAGGCTGCTTTTTTTGCCCAGGAGTCTCTGGTGACTGAGAAACCCCTCATGTGTGTGTCTGGAGACCCAGGGCTCAGCTACTCTTTGGGTTGAACTTAGTTCACATTCTCAGGGGGCAAACTTTTCATCTGTCTTAACTCCAGCATTGCCCCAAGTGCTGTAGATGCCAGGAACTTCATCCAGAGGAATGTGTGACCTTGGAATCTAATGTCAGATCTGTCCCCTGGGGCATCTTGCTGATGGGGATAAAGGTGAGGAAAGGGTACAAACACCCTCTGGAGAATAGACTGCCCACTCTAGCCCTGGGGGTAAGAAAAGACTGTGGTATTAGGTAGATTAGTGATGTCAGAATGCCAAGTAGCAGCTTTGCCACGATCATAGCTTCCCGCTTGGATTGATCCTGAAATATATCATTCGAGATGCTATTTGTGTGTGTTTATGTGTGTGTGTGAGAGAGACAGACAGACAGACAGACAGACAGACAGACAGACACAGACAGACAGGGTTTTACTATGTAGTTCAGGCTGGCCTTGAAGAAGTCACTTTGTTGGGGCCAGGGAGATGGCTCAGTAGAATAAGTGCTTGCCTGGCAAGCTCAAGGGTCTGAGTTCAATCCCTGGTTCCGAAAAAAAAAAAAAAAAAAAAAAGTCACTTTGTAGCCCAGGCTAGCCTTGAACTCACAGTGATTCTCTTGCCTCAGCCTCCCAAGTGCACAATCATGCAATTTTTAGGATTGTTTTGTTTTGGTTTTTAAGCCCTGGGAATTGAACCAAGGTTCTTCACACTGAGCTATATCCTTATATCCCCCCTTTTTTTTCATTTTAATTTTGAGATAGAGTCTTCTAAATTACCTAGGCTAGGCTCCAGCTGCCAATATTCCTGCCTCAGCCTTCCAAAGTACTCATGGCTTCTGGCATCCCTAGATTTTAGAAATGGGCTAACTCATGGCCCTTGTAGTCTCTTTAGCAAGTGGTGTCCCCAGTAATACCTCAACTTTTTTTTTTTTTTTTTTTTTTTTTTTTTGAAAATACGTCTTGCTATGTAGTTCCAAATGGCCTTGAACTTTTGGTGATCCTCTTGCCTCAGTCTCCCAAGTGCTGGGATTACAGGCATGTACCACCATACCCCAGCTACTTTATTTCTTGAACATCCAGAAAGAAGCACTTTTTTTGTCCTGCCACTTGGATGTCATCGCCTCTACCCTATCCCTTCTGCCATCTTATACAATCAGCACAGGATGATGACTCCTGGATCCCTGAACCAGTCCCATTAGTAACAGCTAAATTTAATGTAACTGTCACTTATCTTTTCATCTCTATTGGGCCTAAGTTGTTTTTTGTTTTTTTTTAAATTTATTTATTGCATGTGTGGGTGTGTGTGGGTGTGTGGGTGTGGCCAGCTCAGCCCACCAGGGGGGCGGGGCTGGCTGGCATGTGGTGCTGGGGGATTGAACCGCGGTCCCTGTGTTTTTGCTTAGCTTAGCTTGTACTAAGTAGGTGCTTTAGACCACTGAGCCATCTCACCAGCCCCCGGGCCTAAGTTTTTAAGAAAAAAGAACATTATTCATAGAAACCAAAAAGAGATCAGCCCACAGTATTGTGCACACCCAAGCACAATGAGAACAGTGGGCATCCCGTGCTGCGTGCTAGGATTTCTTCACTGCATCTAAGGCCTTTGTTCTGAGCCTCCACACATGAGGTTGTTGTCCATCCTTGTGGCTGCAAACAGCGTGGGGCAAACACCCATCCCTATGCGTTCCTGGGAGTCAGGATAGGTGTAACAAATCCCAGGAACTCCACCATGGATGGAAACAGTGGAGATATCGTGGCCCATGGGAACATGGGTATGGGGTGTTCTCTCTGGGCTGCATTCCTAGCCAGCAGCACTTTAACCAAATATCCAGGATTTGGTGCTCACCTACTGCATCCCACTGGCCTGCTCACCTTTCCCACAGCCCAGCAATGCCTCTTCTCTGCTCTTCCCAGGTCCTCCTGGGTAGCTGTGCTTGAACCTGGTTATCTACCAGGGACATGTCTTCTGGATCATTCCACTACCCCAGCACCTCTTAGCTTTATTTGATTCTCTATAAATGAAAGTACCTGTTCCTGGGTCTCCAGAGTCCTCATTGTACCAGAGTTCTCAGCCTGGATGACAAAGAACTGGGCATAAAAAAAAAGAACTAGGCATGCAGCGGTGTACACAGGTGTGCAGAGAACAGGCACCTACCTGTCTGCCTTTTCCAGTTTAAAACTGGAAAGGGAAGACTGTCCTGAGAAGTGAGGCTGGGTCAGAGAGGTCTAGACTATGTCCTTGGAGTCCCCGGTTCTGGGCTTCAGAGAGGCAGCGACCTGCACCCTGAACCTAACCCTATGCCTGGTGATGAAATGGACTCCGATGAACACCACGCCCTGGCTTCTTCTCCTAGAACTCTCCTGGCATCTTCTCAGCTGGCCTGGACTTGAGGGAGATGTGCGGGAAGAACCCAGCACACTACGCTGAATACTGGAGGGCTGTACAGGAGTTATGGCTGAAGCTCTATGTGTCCAACATGATCCTGGTTGCTGCCATCAATGTGAGTGTCTTCACCCCATGGAGTCTTTTCTGAGACCAGCTCAGGGGCAGGGGCAGACACCAGCCTGAGCCAGACATATGTGTTTGTTTTGTTTGTTTGGCAGAACCGGAGATTGAACTCAGGCCTTTGCGCTTACCAGGGAAGCACTTATTCCACTGAGCTATCTCCCCAGCCCTGAGCCAGACATATAACACACAAAAGAGCCAGTGGGTGGAGACTACAGCCTGGCCTGCTAAAGAGGCTATGCCTTGAGCAGGTGGTAGACCAGGTCTGCTTCTTGGGAACCTTACTCTGGCCAGACATAGAAAAGTTGAGAAGCTGGAAAAAAGAGGACAGGTAGGGCTCTGGAACCGTGCTCTGAGCAGGTAGCCAGGAAAGGCTGCATGTCACTAGAATGCAGAAGAAAGAGATAACATGAAAGTTAAGGGCCTCATTTGAAATAACATAGTGAGATAGGATAGGGATGCTGAAGAGGAGACACTGATGATCTGCTGTCTGTTTAGGGCAGTGTAGGGCTAAAGACATGGTATGGTATTCCTGGGGCATCCTGCTGGGGTTAGCTGCTGCACATGGTTTGGGGTCCTGTGTTTGTTTGTAGTAGTAGCATGAGATGAAAACTATTAAAGGAAAAGCAACTTGCCATCATCAACAGCAGGTTTTTCTGGCCTCCAAATGCTGATAATCCTGTCTTTAGGGACCCCAGGTTGACAGGCAAATCCAAGCCCTTCTTGAAATGGGGTTGGGGGGAGAGGTTCCTTCTTTACAGTCCTTTTCCTCATTGTGCACACCCAGCCTGCATTGTGAGTGCATGCTCTAGGTAGTGGAGCTTCAGGGTATTCCCAAGAGCTCATGCTTACTCATTCACTCTTCCTGGGCTCCACCCTGACCCCTGCTGTCTGGGGTATACTTGGAACCAGTGGCACCTCCAGACCATGTCTTCCCTGCAGGGAGCTTCCCCTGCCGGAGGCTGCTTGATGTCCCTCAGTTGTGACTACCGGGTCCTGGCTGACAACCCAAGGTACAAAGTAGGACTGAATGAGACTCTGCTGGGCATTGTCGCCCCCTTCTGGTAAGGCCAGGGGCTGGGCCTAGGCTACACTTCACCCTAAACTAAACAGTACCTGCTGGGAGCCCCAGAGGCCAGAGGTGAACAAGCATTTGTATTCTAGGTTCAGAGACACTCTTGTGAACACCATTGGGCACCGGGCCTCGGAACGTGCCTTGCAGCTGGGCCTTCTCTTCCCACCAGCAGAGGCCCTTCAGGTGGGCATGGTGGACCAGGTGGTTCCGGAGGACCAGGTACACAGCACAGCACTCTCAGTGATAACCCAGTGGCTGGCCATTCCAGGTGAGGAGCTTGGAGAAGATGGGCATTTGCAGGTATCCATGAAAAAAGGGAATCCTCCCTAGCCCAATGATCCAGCCTAGTGATACCAAAAGTTCTCCACATGAAGATTCTGTGGAAGCCATAAATAAATATGCACAGAATAGAAGCCAGGGATATAGGTGAGCAGCACCTATACTTGCTACATAGTTCAGGCTCTCCTTACAAGTGCAAAGTCCTGAGTTCACTTGCTGGTACCAAAAAAGCAAAGAAACTCAACCATGCACAAAACAGCCTCACCAGCAGGGGGTGCCATAACAAGGTACCAGTCTGGTTAGTTGAAAGCCACAGAAATTTTCTTCTCAGTTCTTAAGAAACCAAAGGTCCAGATTCAAGGTGCCACCAAAGCTGAAGGAAGATCCCCTTGACTCTTCCAGATTATACTGGTTCCATCTCTCAGCTTGTGGCCATACTGCTCATCTCTGCCTCCTTACGTGTACTCCTCTGTCTCTGCCTCAAATTTCTTTTCACTTCAAAGGACACCTGCCATTGGATGAAGGCTTTATTGTATCCAATATTATTTCATCTCTTAGTTACATTTGCAGGGACTTTTTGCCAAAATAAAGCTACATTTACATGCTCTAAGGAAGTGGTCAGGACTTGAACATATCTTTCTGGGAACCCTCTAAAAGGACAGTTGGAAACTTGCTTATCTGTTTATAGAAACAAAATGATCATATCAACAATGATAGATTTTGTCTGTGAAGAACAAGGAACATTGTCAGTCTTGTAGGTCACAAGGTCTCTGTTGAACTGGGAGATGCCACAGGGAACACAGGAGTATGACCGTGCCCCAGTAAGAAGGTAGAGACACAGAAGCTTCACTGTCATCTTTTTTTCTTTTTTTTAATAGACAAGTACTTGCTACATAGTTCAGGCTCTCCTTACACTCTGTAGCCCAAGTTGACCTCAAATTTGAGACAACCCTGCCCCAACCTCCCAAGTGCTGGGATTATAGATCTGCATTGCCACACCCAACAAGTGTTGGTTTTTAATCACAATTTTTTTTTTTTTTTTTTGTGGGATTGGGGATTGAACGGCAAGTCCTTATTCTACTGAACTATCTCCCCAGCCCTCCCTTTTTTTTTTTTTTTTTTTTTTTTTTTGCTCCAAATACATTCAGGG
>NW_004524597.1:9519675-9528933 GCF_000260255.1 Octodon degus
TTTTTTTTTTTTTTTTTTTTTTTTCCTTTTTAAGACAGGGTCCCGTTATCCAGGTCAGGCTGGCCTTGAGCTCACTTTGTAGCCCAGGTTGGTCTCTGAACTTTTTTTTTTTTTCTTTAGCAGAACCAAGAATTGAACTCAGGCCCTTGTGCTTGCCAGGCAAGTGCTTATTCTACTGAGCCATTTCCCCAGCCTGGTCTCTGAACTCTTGATCATTCTCCTGCCTACAGCCTCCGTAGTACTGGGATCACAGGCATGCGCCACCTTGCCCAACCTATCAAATTTTTCCAACTAATTTAAAAAAAGGTGAATATAGCCAGGTGTGGCACATGCCTATAATCGCAGCACTAGAGAGGGTGAGGAGGAGGACTGCCATGAGTTTGAGGCAGCCTGGGATACACAGAGTTCAAGGCCAGCCTGAACTACATAGTGAGTACCCTATCTAAAAAAAGGGTGAAAACTGTTTATATCTTCCTCCTTGGCATCTTCTCTTGGGAAGCCAGTTTTGGACCCCTGATACAGATGAATGTTTGATGAGGATATTTTTAATAATATAAGTTAGTGAAAATGTTTAAAAAGGCAATTTTTATAGTCACCCTATGGTTTTCAGGGAAATCAGTGAGCAGTGGGGATAGGAGACTTTAGCCTTACCATATTTTCTAAGTTCTCTACCCAAGTTTCTGTGTGAATGCTTGAGAAAGATTGGGAATGACCCCACTGTCTGGGCAAGTGGGTTTTCATAGGTGGACCTCATTTTCTTTAGACCATGCTCGGCAGCTGACCAAGAGCATGATGCGGAAGGCCACAACAGACAACCTGATCAAACAGCGGGAAGCAGACATCCAGAACTTTGTCAGCTTCATTTCCAGAGACTCCATACAGAAGTCCCTGCAGATGTACATAGAAAAGCTCAAACAAAAGAAATCCTAAAGCAAAGCTACCTGCCTTGTAGGTTTTGCTGTGGTCCAAAGGGGATTGTAAACAAGGTAATTTTCAACTCACTCAGCTGTTTTCTGATCTTAAGGAGTGCCATCTCTTGTGTCCCAGTATCCCAAGGCCCCACTGTAACCCCAAGTGCCTCTGTGCCTTGTGGGAAGGCAAGAGGGTTGAAGAGCAGTACCTAAATTTTTGGATTTAATGGCTGGTGGGTCCTTGTGGGCCCAAACAAAATCAGTCTCCTTTCCCAAAGCAGAATTATGAATAAAGTCTTCAGGCTGTCCCATACCTAGCCTTTGGCTACTTGCTTGCTGGAGGCTTTAAAGACCAAGTAAGGCTCACAGGACCCTCCCCCAACCCCCACCCCACCTCCAGAAAAAAACTTTGGCACCATGCTTGCTAAGTTGGATGGAGTACACAGCTATTCAAAAGATCTGGCAGCATGGAGAGGGAGCCCCCAGAGCATTAGATGTCCAAGGCATGCACTATTGCCAAAATCCTGAATCTTAATTTTAGAAAAACCGAATTTTTTCTAACCTCTTGAAACAAAGACTCTCTTCCATATAATTTAGGCCAGTTTCCAAATTCTGCCCAAGTTGAACTATTTCAAAATCTGGAAATCTCATCAGACCCCTGTGCCCATGAAACTGCTTCTTTCTGCTCCTGAAGTAGTGGGCTCACCCCAGGCACAGAGGCTTACCCTACAGCAGGTCCTCGCCCAACCCAGGGCTGCTAGAGAGGAAACCACACAGACCTGTCTCCAGACAAGGTATGCAGTCTCTGGGTAGAACCTTCTAGCCTTGAGTCATATGTGTGGTATGGGAGAGACCCCAAGTAGCCTGCCCATGCTGAGGAGCTCCCCAAAAGTCCCAGGGCAGATGACTGACTGAGGACCTGTGGCCAGGTTCCCCGACTTCCCTTTGTAGAACTAAATGAGGCAGGACCTCTAATTCAGACAAGTCCCCTGGGGATCCCTAGTGCCAGGATGGATGTAAAAGCCTATTTTGAAATCTATCAAGGTCTGGAAAGCTCTTGTGTGATGCAGTACCATGCCAGCTACACTAATGGAGCAGGCTCTTGGAAGCACTTGCAGCTGCAGGAGAAAGAATGGGCAGTTTCTGAGCTGCCTTTGGAGCTAGTACAGTCAGAAGATTACAAGTTCCCACCAGAATAAAAAGTAGGGAGGACAGATTCTCTGTGTTCCCTAAGGAGGCTGGGATCATCAGCCCACTGGGTGGTAGATCCAAGGCTTGTACCCCAGAAGGGCAGGGTCCTAAGACAGGAGCCAACCTGTGTGATCCTGGCTGAGAGCAGCTTGTTTATTAGGCAGAGACTGGGAAGTACTGCACAGAGCACCATATGTAGCTGCTCCTCACAACAACCCTGAGAGGTAGGTAGTGTTAGCCTTACTTACAGATAGGGAAACTGAGGCTCTGAGTAGTCCCTAGAATGTGTCCGTGGACATGTTCCTGCCCAGGTGACCCCGTCCTGCATCCTCATGGGAGAATAGCCTGCCTGCCACCTGAATGGTGCCACATTTTGTGGCCAAAGTTAGATGACATTTCTGGCCAGATCTCCGGGCTATCTATGGGACTTGAAGGTCACCTCCACAGGAAAATGGTCACTGATGGAAAGAGCCTGAAAAGAGAAGGAACAGAGCCTAAGCAGTCCTGTAGTACAATGGGTCCAATAATTATACACAAACCACTGCCTCTATGGGAAGGGGACCAGTAAGGCCTAGGTGTCCACCCATTACTGTCCACAGTTGGTGTCTGTGGGAACAGCAGAGGACCCAGCAAACACCCTGGTGGCACGGGCTGAGGGTCTGTAGACCTTAGGCCATAAGCATTTTGCAAGGGAAGCAGAAACAGTATCCTAGCCTTTCCTCCTAGTCTGTGTCAGCAAGGCCCAAGACGGGATTTCTTCCCACACACCTGAGCCTGATCTAGGCCGAATTCCTCTTGAAAGTCGTGCACAGCCGCAGAATGGGGCTTTAGGCTCCTCCGCAAATGGGCACCGCACACCACAATGCGATCATAGGCACAATCTGAGTTGCCCACCGTGGTGTCAGCACTGTCAGGGATGAGCCATTTGAAGACTTCACTGCTACGTAAGCGGATGGCTGCCCAGTCCTGTGCCCGCACATAGTTGCAGTCCGCATTGAAGTCACCCAGAAACAGCATGTCCTGTGGGTGCCACTGAGGTCTGAGACTGGCTTGGTGACCCAAACCCCTGGCATGCACCAGTGGGACTCTGGGACCAAGAACTGGGTAGTGAGCTTACATCAGTGCCCCACTTGTTGATCACGTCCAAGTACACATCATAAAGGGCATCAATCTCAGTCACAGCCTGGTGAGGTGCTGCATGCAGTGGGATTAACACCAGCTCTTTGGCAGCTGCGAGGGCAAGAGGTGTTACGGGGGGATGGGCTGAGGAAGGGAGAGCTTTCCAAGTGTACCCTTGAAGATAGGGACTTGGGAGGACTGGAGCCAACCTCACCACAGCTGGGGATGGAGAATTTGACCACAAAAGGATCCCGGCTAAAGACATCTTCTGGGTCTGGGTACTGGTATGTCTCCACAACCGACACTGCATCTTTCCTGGGAGCAGAGGCCTGGTGGTCCACTAAGCCTGCCACCTGGGCCCTGCACGCCCCTCCCTGCAGGCCCCTGATATCACCTGTATATGTATAGGTACATCTCCTTGTAGTGGTCCCGACCCAGTGGCTTGCTGCTCACAAAGCTGTACTCATGCTTGGACTCGCTGTGAAGAGAAGGGCCAAGCTCTGTGTCAAGTGCGACACTGAGACAACTATCAAGATTGAGGGTTCACACAGGGGTCGTGTTCACCACACCTGTTGATCTGCTCCAAGAGCACTGTGACAGCACTCAAGTCTGGGTCCCGCACCTCCTGCACAAGCATGATGTGGTAGCCAGCCAGGATCTGGGGGAGGAGTTGTTAGGTCGAAGAGCTTGTCAAACATGCCCTGGATCCCAGTCTGCCCCCACACCCCAAGCTGTGTTCCTGGTCTTACTTGTGCGATGACACTGCCGCAGGCTGGGTCCGACACTTTTCTGTCCCCAAAGCTCTGGATGTTGAAGGCTCCAATGCGCAGCGCCACAGACCCCTCAAACCCCAGCACCCAGACTGCCACCAGCAGGGTGCCACGCCCACCCATGGCAGAAGCTGAGGAGTTGAAAGGGTCAGGAACAACCTGGGAGTAATACCCAACCACACCCTGCCGGAGTCTGCTGGGTCTGCCCCCAGCACTGGCCTTGGAAAAAACACATTCACTCCTACATTCGCCAGGTCAGCCCAGCCCTCTCTATCCCCAGTGATGCACCAGGCTCTCCCAACCATGGAGATTCTACTGCATAAGTAAAGTTAAATACAGGGATCCTGTTCCCAGCCAGCCAGCCTCCAGCTCAACCTAGTCTCAAGACTTACCTGAGAAGTGGATTAAGTTGTGGCAGAGGCTCTGAGGTACTGGTCCTACTGGGGACCTGAGGTCTGTCCTGGCCCAGCAGGAGCTCTAATGATGCAAGGCCTGGTGGGTGGGTATTTGAGGCCCTGCTCCAGGGAGGGGCAGGGCTCCCCTGGGTCCCGCCTCCATCGAGTACAGGGCAGAACTACTAGCTCCCATTCTCAAAGAAACCCCAGAAAGCAAGGGACAGATGTCCTGAGCCAACTTTAGTGTTCCAGGCTTATCCCACAGCCACCTAGGAAGCCCCTGGAGGCCACCTAAGGATAGCCTCAGGACTTCAGAAAAGGAGCGGTCACATCCATGGCCCAGGCCTTATTCTCATCTCCACTTCCCCAGAAAGTAGGTCACCTAGAATCTGCTCCTTGAGCCACATCCTCTTGGGAAAATAAGCAATCAGGAAAGACTAGTCCTATTCCAGGTCCGACATCCCCTGTTGCTTTGCCTATACCTGTCCTCACCTCAGAGTGAAAAGCTGTGGCTGTTCAACTTGAGGTTCCTGGGTCTCAGCCTCAAACTTTAACCCATGGCAGCCCAAGGTAGGAGGCTGGAAAGCAGAGCATTTCCCCAACCCCACAGGCCTAGAGAAGCTGGGGTCTTACCTCCAGCTGGAAAGAACAGTGGCAAGAGGCTGCCTGTCAACATGTCAGAGACACCCATAAGCCAGAGGAGCCACCAGGGCTGACAATACTCCTGGGCTGGTGGCCAGGAATCTGAACAAGTGTGGCTTGGGCAGGAGGTGCTGCCAGAAGTCACCTCCAAAGGCCACTTCCCAACATCACAAGCTCCAAGTTTCCACGTTTTATTGTAAAGCAACAAAAAACTTCCACATATTTACACACCATCTCCTTTGGATGCCTGCAAGTCTCAGCTGTCTTCTCTACCAGACCAGGTAGGCATGGGTGGACACTGAGGATCCTTACCTCTGCCCCTGCTGCTGCCCCAGCCCAATGGGATCCTGCAGGCCCCGTGCTAAACGATGACTGTCTGCACCTCAAGCGGGCCCTCTGGGGAAGCAATGACCAGCTCGCCTGCATGCTCGAGGATCTCGATGTCCTCTGATGACACCATTGTCACAGTGGCCTGTTCAGTGCCATTTGAGCCTGTGCGGGCTGCAAGCACAGTACCCTCACTGATAGCTGAGGCCAGTGTCATGGCCACTTGCTCTGTCAAGCTCTCAGGGGTGGCAATGGTGATGGTGTCTGCAGAGGCTGCCTCCGAGCCCAGCCCTGCCTCCTGGTCCATGGTCACATTCTGGACAATGATCTGGTGCCCAGCACTGGCCTGGTGCACAATCTGCTGTACCACCTTCATGATGTGGCTGTCCACCTGCAGGAACCACAGCTCAGCCCAAGAGACTGCTCAAGGGGCCAGACCAGCCTCCCACCCTTGCCAGACCCCTCACCTCTGTCTGGGTGCCCTCAATAACCTCTGTAGCTTCACTGGTCTCCGCATCATCTGCAGTGGCCTGGACAGATGGTCAGAAGTTAGTCTGGACCATGCTGGGCCCTGTCCTAGCCCCACCAGTTCCACACCCACCTCAATGATGTACTCTTGTGTGTCAGCCACCACAGATGAGAACTCTACCAACACAGTGTGGGGATCCTCAGACAGCACAGTGGCAGCTGCTGAGGGACTCTCCTCAGACACCAGCAATTCTTCCACTTCCACTAGGCAGCCTCCTGCCAGAGTAGGGAAGCTCAGTCATGACCAAGCAAAGCCCCCAGCCCTCATGCCTCTCACCACCCACTGGCCCAGACCTTTGGTACGCAGGTGCCGGTTGAGCGTGCCATGCTCAGCAAAACCACGGCCACACTTGTAGCACTTGAAGGGCTTCTCTCCAGTGTGGTGCCGCACATGCCGCACGAGCGACCCCTTCTCCCGGAAGCCTCGGCTGCAAAACTGGCAAACGTGTGGCTTCTCTTCCAAGTGTGTCCGGAAGTGCACCTGCTGGGCATTCTGTGGACACCAGTCCATGCCAGCCTGGTCTCAGCCAGAGCGGACCAAGGCTATCCCCACCCACTGCTGGGCCTGAGAAGCAGAGACTGAGCAGGCTGAGGATGGGGGAGGCAGGGATAGAAGGGGTCCATGTGGCCCCAGGGCTACACAACTAGTCAGACACCAGGGTCCCACCTTAGTCTTGTAGCGCTTGCCACACTGGGGACAAGGGAAGGGCCGCTCATCGGAGTGGACACGCCGGTGGCCACGCACATGGGCGATGGTCTTGTACAGCTTCCCGCAGTCCCCACAGCGGAAGCGGCGCTCGTGCACATGTACCTCCTGGTGCTTCTTGAGCAGGTAGGCCTTGGGGAAGGCCTTGCCACACTGTGCACAGGGGAACGGCCTCGGCCCTGGGACCACATACAACATCAGCCAGGCCTGCCACCCACAGCACATGTGGCCACCTACTGCAGAACCAGCCATCCTGGCTGCCCCCAGGCCTCTCACTGTCCACGGACCTACCTGCCCTTATACCACCCACCTGTGTGGCCTCTCTTGTGAGCCTCCAGAGTGGCTGCTGTTGGGAAGGTCTCACTGCATTGAGGACATGGGTGGGTCCTAGGCACAGTGGAAGCTTCACTGGACACCTGCTGGGGGACCACAAACAAGCCTCCAGCACTCACTGCAAGTTGTACCTCTGGCACACCAAGGATAAGACCAGTACACCCACCCTGGCCAGCTCCCTCATCATCCCAGGGAAGGTAGTGAAGCAGTGCTACTACCCACTACAAGGAGCACAGGCATCATTGTGATCCAACTCCTAGGTCCAGCCCCCAGGAGGAGAATGCCAAGATGAGACACCTACTGTCTCCATCTGCTCAACCTCCAATAGTGGGAGTTCTGGAGGTCCATCTCCCAGGGGCTGAGGACTAGACCCAGAGGTTGGGACTGGCTCGAGGGCACTCTCCTCTCCAGTGACCCGCTCAAGAACGATGCCAGAATTCTGTATAGCCTGGTGCAACAGGTTCTCACGGCTGCCCTCACTGGAACAAGGAAGTTCTTCAGGGCCTGGAGGCTGCAGAGAAAGCAGAGAGGCAGGTTGGCCCCAGCATACAACACACCGTACAGTGCAGACTCACACCAGGTCCATGGCCCCCAGAGGCACTGTGTAGTCTTAGAGCCCTGTGGTGCACAGCCTCTAGCCCTAGCTATTTTGCTTTCATTAGGTGAAGCCTGGTCCTCCTCACTCCTACCTTGACCTCTGCTCAGTCAACCCCAGGGCCCTTCCCCTGCCCTGCCTGCCCTCCACCATGCTACCCACCATCTAAGGATCTCTTTAGTTCTTCTGTAGGCAAACTGAGCTCCTGCCAGCAGCTCTAACTGCCTATTCCTGCTGGAGTCAGTGCCAGAGTAGAAAAATGGCAAAATGAGGGGTTGGGGAGATAGTTCAGTGGCATAAGTGCCTGCCTAGCAAGCACAAAGTCCTGAGTTCAATCCCCAGTACCACTACCTACCCCCCCGAAGGGAAAAAAAAAAAAGCAAAATGAGCAGAGGGCAGAACGGAGAGTGGCCCTACCTCTGGGGCCAGGGGTTTCATGCCCAGCGGCAGTTCCTGCATCTGGACGTGGACTTCATGGATGACAGTGCCCTTTGCATCTGTCACCAGATGGATTACTGGTGATGTGTCCATATGCTCACCCGTCACTGATGAAGACGTAACTGTCCCCATGGTAGAGGCACCTGAGGCTTTAAGGCAGAATTGAGTGAGTTCTTGAAGCATTTCCCTTGAGCAGTGGTACCTAGGCCAGAGGCCAAGTACAGGAACAGCAGCCCCAAATACCCAGGAAGATCCTACCATGCTGACCTGTAGGCATATCCTCTTTGCCCACAACCACGTCCTTGCTCATAGTGAAGCGAATTTTTTCTGTACATGGAGTGAGAGACTTGAGGTGCCTAGTCAGCGCACCAGACTCCCGGAAGCTCTTCCCACACTTAGCACACTTATATGGGCGTTCATCTGTGGAAAGAACAGTCAGCCTTCAGCAGACATCAGCCTGTAACCCTGTGACAAGGGGAAGGCAGCCAAGGAACCCCTGGCTTTTTATTTAAGAAACGGACACAGGCCAGGGGGTAGGGTACCCCCAAGGCCAGCTGGGAAGGTGAAGCTCACCTGTGTGCCTCCGGTGGTGCCGGATGAGTGAGCCCTTAGTCCGAAAGGAGGCCCCGCAGAGTTTGCACTCATGGTCCTTACGGCTACTGTGGGTGACCATGTGGGCCTTGAGGATGCTGCCCTACAGGGGAGGGGCAGTGAGGCTCAAGGCACTTCCCTGGGTAGAAGACAGGAAGCCTGGCCAGCCCTTGGCCCCAGGGGCTCACCGTCTTGAAGGTCTTGTGACACAGCATACACACATAGCGGCCATCCTTGTTCACCAGCAGCTTGGCCTGTGCCTGCTCACCCTCCACAGCAAGCTCAATTCCCTGATGGCTGGGACTACCTGGAGTCTCTGCCACCTCAGCGTCCCCTGGCTCAGCATCAGCAGCCACAATGACCTCTTTAATATGTCCACTACCTGAGGAAAGGCAAGTCACCATAAGCCTTGAATAGTACCATAAGACCTGCCTGAAAAGATCCGTACAGAAGCTGGGCATGGTGGTGCATGCCTGTAATCCCAGAACTTAGTGAAGGCTGAGGCAGGAGGATCGCTGCCAGCCTGGGTTACAAAGTGAGTTCAAGGCCATTCTGAACTACACAGTAAGATCCTGCCTCAAAAAGATAACCCCCCCCCCCAAAAAAAAAACCATCTGGGGGAAGATAGCTCAGTGCCATAAACACCTACCTGGCAAGCATAAGGTCCTGAATTCGATCCCCCAGTACAAAAAAAAAAAAAAAAAAAAAAAAA
>NW_004524597.1:9529033-9540461 GCF_000260255.1 Octodon degus
CTGTGCTCTGGCCCAAGTCCAAGTCCAAGTCCAACCTTGGCATAGGAAAATCAATGGAGAGGTCCTAGAGCCGGAGCCAAGTAGCTACTCGGTCTGAGTTAGACTGTTAAGATGCAGACATCCTGGACTCTGTGAAGCTGCTTGGAAAAACTCCAGGACTTCTACATTTTTTATTTTAATTTATTTTTGTCTTTCTGAGACAGGGTCTCACTATGCAGTTCAGGCTGGCTTTGAACTCACTTTGTTGCCCAGGCTGGCCTCAAACTTGCAGTGATTCTCCTGCTTCAGCTTTCCAAGTCCTAGGATTACAGGCATGCTCTATCACGCCTGGCACCTCTACATTTATGCAGTAGAGACACCCACCATAAGAACAGATGCCTCATCTTTCATGCCAAGAAGATGTGCAGGTTCTGCCAATAATGTCCCTGGGCACAGAGACAGGTTGGGCCCACCCAGCTGCCTGTGTCTATCCTGTACACAGTCCCCATCCCCAGTGCCACTAAACCCATGGAGAGAAGGTGTCTCTGGGGTCACCCACAGGCTAGACAAGGAGACCCTACTAGAGCCCTGTCCTGGGACAGGCTGTGAAGAGTCCCAGCAGGGTGTAAATTCTCCCAAGATACTTGGATGGCCTGAGGAAATGAAGTCAGGTTTTTTTGTTTCTCAGTGGTGTTGAGGAAATATGACAATGTATAAACTGAGACTGCAAACACTTCATTTTCTGCTCATAAAAGTGATGAGTGGGAAACAGCTGAGAAGCCACTTCTTGGAAACCACCTCCATCTGGCTGGCATCTTGTTCTCTCAAAATAAACCCAAACGAATGACTCAAAAACAATTAGGGCATCTCTCAAGTGTGATATGGCTGACATTCTCAGAGCCCAGAAGTGTCTTCCCAAGAACAGAGACCTGATGCATGATGACCTGGGAGACAGCTGCACCAGCCCATAAAGAAACTTGAGTCTGCATCCAGGGAAAAGGCAGGAGGGCCTGGAGGTGGTAACCACCCACACCACCCTATATACCCCCTATACTTAAGGCCTGCTCCTAAAGGACAGAACCCGGTTAGCCCATCTGCCTCTCTACATTTTTCTTCCTGAGATCAACAGGAACTCACTCTAAAGGGTGCAAGAGAAAGAGGAGGGTACTAAAGTATTATCATAGCAAGGGCTACCACGCCAGGCAAAGCCTGGGAACCACTAGAGGTCAAGGGTAGATGAAAGCACCCTAGCCGGCCAAAGGCCTGGAGCCTGGACATACTGCTGGAACCCAGGGAATTTTTTTCCTCCAAATGATACCACATACCCAAGGCAGAAAGTAAACTCTGAACCAGAGCTACAGCAAGGGGCTACCCCTAACAGCAACATTCCTAAAGCTGAGTGCCAACGGGGTGTCTTTGTTCTAGGAAAATCAGGAGAAAGGTAGCATGGAGACCAGGACAGGTGGCCTAGCTGCCTCCCTGGGCAGCTCAACCTGCTCAGAGAGTCCCCTTCCCAAGCCCAAGGCTGCATTCTCTCACAGATCCTCCCTGATCCTACTCCAGCCAGTCCCCACAGCTTCCAAGGCCAAGTTCTACCTGTTGCCCAAATCGAAACCCATTTTCTGTCCAGTTGCCTACCTTTGCTCCTGCCCCAAATAATGACTGTTTCCTTCCCAACTTCCCACAACATCAGGGCCAATCTGAATGCCCTTCCCTGGCATCTGCACATCCAGCCACTCATTCCAGTTCTTCCATCTGGCCAGGCAACCCTTTGAATTCCATTAATTAGAGCCTGACCCAATCCAGACCTTTCAATGCCCCCTTTCCCAGTGCACATCAGTGAGGTAATTAAATTTAAAACATAGACATCAAACAGACCTTGGCGTTGTATGCTTATAAAAACTCAATGACAATAAGGATAGGAATTCCAACATCAATGTAAATAAGCATTGGGGGTAAAACGCAAGGTCAGGGAGCAAGTTGGGGCCAGCTACAGCAGTAGGGTCACCCCAGCTGCCCCTTACTAACCAACCAAAGCTAACTGTTGGCCCAGGTGAACCTGGAGATGTGTGTCCACTGAGGACAGTGAGCAGGAACTAGTGGAGTGGCAGAGAAGTGGGAAGGGTCTAAAAAAATCCTGGGGAAACCTGCTCAGGATGGTGCACCTAGTGAAGACTCCCTGAAAGCTTGCAGGTACCTTAGGTTGTTCAGGCTACTGTGGATACGGAATGTATGGCTTTGTTCCCACAGAACCTGGTGTCTGATGCACCCTCCTCCTGTAGGCCCTGCCCAGGAGAGACTTACAGAAACCTCTAGCCCATCCATACCCAGGTCCTGCTCTTGGGAATGAAGGATGTGGTAGCAGAATTACCTTATCCTCCAGCCCCAGCTATAAATGGCTACCAAGTCAGTGACATTTCAGTGCCAAGACAACTGCAGGTAGACAGCTGACTCACCAACAAGGTCAGGAGCATGGCTGATGTCTGTTGCCAGGGAGGCTGTCTCCACCACAATGTGGGCCACAGTGATGGGTTCTTCTGGGCCTGCTGCTGTTGGCACCACCTGCCAAATGGAGGATGGGGACAGAAAGGACATGTCCATGGGCTCCAGAATTCCCAGAGGAGGGCCTGGGCTCCCTTGTCATAAAGTTGGGGAGGCGTAAACTGGGGAGCACAGACCTGGTTCCTGTCCTGCAGCACAACTGGGTTAGAAACTCCCATCTTGCCCCACAAGACTACAGCTCTGAACCTGACTCCTGCCTCCCTCCTCCAACCCATAGCTGGGGACTAGCCAAATCACCATCTCTCATTTTGGCCTGGACATGGCTCACTGGCACCCAGTCAGACACTGGTACCTATGAAGCTGGGCTGTGGAGCCCATGTAGATGCTGTTGTGCAGCATCTACACTACAACTCTAGTCAGGTGGTCAGAGTGAGATACCCCAGTTTCAACGTCATCTAGACCACTGGTGGCCTGAGGCCACTGACTTCTCCCTGAGGTGCCTTTCTTGGTTCTGGACAATGAGGATGGAATGAGCTCCCACCCAGGAGGGGTACTGTGAAACTTAGTAAGGCTGTGTGATTAGCTCCAAGCCTATCACAGGGACTCAACAAAAAGAACCATTTTATGACAAGGTGCTGCTTCATTTGTGGGATCTTCAGGACTCATATGCAAGACAGGAGACAAGAAAACAAACAACAGATAACACCTTGAGCTAAAAGTCTAAGGAAAGCAGGACCCAGTCCCTCAACTGTGCAGGATGTGAGAAGGCTGGGCCACCCAAGCCATCCAGGAAGCTCCAGTGCACCACCAGGATTAGTAGCACAGGTAGAACCTTCCGTCACCTAAGTCACTGGGAACCAGCTACATAGGTAGGTCTATCCTAGAATTCTTCCTCCTCTTCCTATCAGGTGAGCACAGGAAGGGGTGGGGATAGGGGCAGTAGGGTAGGGGCTCACCTCCTGGCCCAGGAGTGTGGTGGTAGCAGTGGGGACATGCAGGGCTTCCTGAGGGGCCCGCTGGCAGGCCTTCTGAATCTTGTGGTGAACAAAGTCTTCCAAGGCAGTAAATTCCATCTGGCAACGGCCACATCTGTGTATGTCATCCTCATCTGCAATGAGCCTGCTGTCAGAGGCTCCTGGCTAGGGAAGCAAGGCCGATCCATTCCCAAACCAGACTTGCCCAAGGATGGCATCAGAAGGAGAGCTCTTGCACCAGCCCTTCCAGAGACTGATGAGAACATGCTTGGGAGTCCAAAGCTAGGGAACGCCAGGTACAGCCTCCAGCCTCTGGAGGTCTTCAGAAATGAGACCCACCCAGGATAGCACTTACCACACACTCAGGCTCCAAAACCCACTGAGGCCATCATGCCCAAAGCTCCTATTCTAGTAATAAGAGAAAAGCCCAGAAGCAGCTGGGAAGCAAAGGGGAACTGTACAGGACTGAGTTTTACTTTTTATACACATGTTTTTGTTTTGTTGGAGGTTTTTTTGGGAGGTGGTTTTTGCTTTTGCTTTTGAGACAGGATCTCACTATGTAGTTCCGGCTAGGCTTGAACTCACTATGTAGCCCATACTGGCCTTGAACTCAGTTATCCTCCTGCCTCGCCACCCAAGTGCTGGGATTATGGGCATGGGCCACCATGTTGGGCTTATTTTTTGGTTTTGGTTTTTGGTATTTCGGTGGTTTTTTTGGGGTGTTTTTTTGTTGTTGTTGTTTTTTGTTTTTTTGCTACTTCAGGCTGCCTTAAGGGCAGGATTGTTTTGTTTTTGATGCAAGTTCTGGCTGTGCAGTTCAGACTCATAGTGATCCTCCTGTCTCAGTCTCCCAGCACTGGGATTACAGGCATGCACCACCACACCCAGTTTTGGTGGCCAGGACAAACTGCCCATGGTTATGGGACCAGCACAGCATGTGGTACAGGGATTGAACTCAGGACCTTGTGCTTGCCAGGCAGACACTTATACTACTGACCTATCTCCCCAGCACCACAGGGTTGTTTTCTGAGACAGGATCTCACTATGTGGTTTTTTTGGCCTTGAATTCAGTATGTACCCAAGGCTGGCCTCAAACTCTTCAGCAATTTTCTGTTTCAACCTCCCAAGTGCTGGGATTATAGGTGTATACTACTTTTAAGACTGTTAGGGGGCTGGGGATGTAGTTCAATGCTAGAGCACTTGTCTAACAAGTATCACCAAAAAACCCAAAAAAATTAAAAAAAAAAACAGACAAAAATAAGTAATTGTTGGCAATCAAAAGTGCCCTTGAAGGGCTTGTCAAATAGGTCAGTGGATTAAAGCATCTGCTTAGGCAGATGCAGCAGCTGGATTTGATCCCCAGTGTGTGGTGCCAGCCGCATCCCCAGAGTGCACTGAGACAGTAATTGAGACTGGGCAGCAATTGAGACTGGGCATGGTGGCAGCACAACTGTAATTCTAGTGCTTGGAAGGCTGAAAACAGGATAATTACTACAAATCCAATCTACATAGTGAGACCTGGTAGACCCTGTACTAAAATACAAAAAAAGGGGGCCAGGGAGATGGCTCAGTAGAAGAAGCGCTTCCCTGGCAAGCGCAAGAGCCTGAGTTCAATCCCTGATTCTGCCAAAATAAAAAAGCCCTTGAGAGCTGGGCTTAGAGAGCTGGGCTTATAGCTCAGTGGCACAAGCACCTGTCTGGCAAGTAAAAGGTCCTGAGATTGATTCCCAGTTTAAAAAAAAAAAAAAAAAATCACCCTTTTGGGCCAGAGGAGATAGCTCGGCCGTCTAAGCACCTGCCTGGCAAGTGCAAGGACCCAGATTCGATCCCTGGTACCACATGCCATGCCGGCCACGCACCAAGCCAGCCACAGAAACCGGGTACATCCCAGAGGGGCTCCACACCCAAGCCACTCCCCATCCCCAGGCCTGTCCTAGGACCCACAGGTAAGACTTCTTCGCTCTCTGAGTCCCTATGTAAGACAGGTGCCAGGGAAATGGCTCAGTAGAATAAGCGCTTCCCTGGCAAGCGCAAGGGCCTGAGTTCAATCCCCGGTTCTGCAAGAAAAAAAAAAGACATCCCTATGTAAAACAGGTACCTCTATAGGAATGTCATCAAATCTACCAGCACCCTGGGGAAATAGATGACTACTCCCAACCTAGAAAAACAACTTGAGGTTCAAATCAACCAGCTAAACCTGAGTGCCAACCCAGACACCCTGCTACCATAAAAGTCTGACTGTTCCTAGCATTTGCTATAGTCATTCATCAAGGTCAAACCCAGGTCTGGTACATGGGAGGAGCCCAGTCAAGGCTTTTTAAATTAGAGTAAATAAAGTGCCAGTGCCAGACAACAGCCTTGATCACCCACAGGCCACCTAACAGAGGGCAGTCCCCTCTGGTGGATGGCTGTCACAGACCAAGCATGAGGTTCTTGTCACCCTAACTCTCCCAATTCATGAAGTCTGATTTAGCACAACAGTGCCTAAGGCCAGTGAAGGAGCCTTAGCCCAGGAAGGACATACTACCACATTTCACAGAGACAAGGCAGACAGACCCAGCAGGGCACAACCTCCTCCAAAGGGACTCAAGTTGGTACTGCCTCTCTCCAAGCAGAAGGGGGGAAAATGTATATATGTGTGTATAGATAGATACACACACACACATACACACATACACATATATATGTGTGTGTGTATGTATACATACATATACATATGAATCTTGTGGGGACAAAAACCACTCTTACCACAATTAGAATTCAGAGAGATCTAAACTGTTCTGAAAAGCAGTGATGGGGACTTAAGAGCTTTCCGTGACACAAACACCCACGGCAACATGCATGTAACAGATTCACCACAGCTGGTTTAGTGTCTCAGTACTACTCTCAAACTTTTAAACACACAGTTATTTTTGCCATTCTCCCATGAATTACCAGACTTCAGAAACTGGAGTGGAGTAAAGGAGCTACATGGTTCTGGATCCAATCCAGTCCTTGCTACTTACTAAATGGGTGACCCAGCCACTTTCATACCCATGAACCTCAATGTTTCTCATCTCTAAAGTACTAATAAAAATAATAGCATCCACATCTCAGAATTGGTTTAACAATGGAAAAAGCTGCTGGATGTGGTGGTGTATACTTGTAATCCTAGCATTATGGGAGGCTGGAGCATCACAAACTCAAGCCCTGCCTGGGGTACTAAGTAAGACCCTGTCTCAAAAAAAAAAAAAAAAAAAAAAAAAAAGGTGGAGTCTCTGCTCTTGCTGTCTTGCTGTTTTCTGCTGCCATGAACTGCTGCTCTCTGCCATGTGCCACTCTGACTTGGAGCCAGCCGAACATGGATTGAAACCTCCACAAACTGCGTCCTAAAAAGGGCGGGGCGGGGGGTGGTTGCTAAAGATGTAGCCCAATGCTAAGGTCCTGAGTTCAAACTCCAGGGCCAAAAAAAGGACGGAAAAAGCTGGAGGGTGCGGGTGCAAGGCATATTTGGGAAGCTACCGCTACATTTTGTAGGGGAGGCAAATACACTCAAACGAGCCCATCCAGCTGAGAATCAGGCTCCGCCCCCCCGCAAGGACGCAGGGGCTGACAGGGGCCACAGGGCTGGTCAGTCCGGGGAGGGCTGGGCCGTCCGCATTTGCCTGGATCCAATCTGGGTCCTTGAGACTTCTGCGGGCACCTGCAAACGTGCAGAGGCCCAGTGGATGGTGGGCGCTGGCAGAGAACCCCGCAAGGGTCAGGAAGGCATGCGGAGCCCACCGGGAGCTTAGTCCAGCAGAGCCTGCACGCCCGAAGGTTCGACTCTCGGTATTCCACTAGCCCAGGCTGAGCTGCCCACCCTGGCCGTGTCAGCACAGTCTAGCCTCGTTACCTTCCTCGCCGAAGGGTGCTGGCAGGCTAAGGAAGCCGCCGGGGGCCGAAGCCGCTGCTGCGACCCCGCCCTCACCCACTTCACGACCGGCTTCGGCCCGGGCTTCTGCCGTATGAGCGGCCGTCACCCGCACTGCCATCGCTCCCTCCATGTCGCAACGCGCCGCAGGAAGATGGCGGATTTACGACCGTGTCGTCATAACAACGGGCCGCCGAGGGTGGTGTAAGGAAACGGCGAGAGGGGGCGGGGCAGGACGAAGTAGATTTGACAGGCAGGCCCCGAGGGGGTGTGGTCTGGAACCGAAGCGAGGGGCCGCTTGCTGAGGGCGGAGATCTGACAAGACGGCTGGAGGGGTGGGGCTACAATGAAGCAAATTAATAGGCAAAAAGTCGGAGCCAGGGGCGGCTCTTCTGGTTAGGCGTGGTCTCTGGGTTGAGGGGTTGCCCAGACTCCAGAAAACAGGGTTGGGACGGGGCTGTCAAAAAACTGATCTTTTGGCTTATCCACGCTTTTAAGTTTCAGGACTTGAAAGCCAGAAGGAAAAGTCCGGTGCGCCGAATGGAGCAGCCCGCCCGCCCGGCCTCCAGAGCACCTCCTGCTGGAGGTTCTCCTGCCAGAATCCGACACTGAGAAGGCTACGGAGGGCCGGGGAGATGGCTCAGTGGAATAAGCGCTTCCCTGGCAAGCGCAAGGCCCTGAGTTTAATCTCTGATTCCGGAAAAAAACAAAACAAAAACAAAAACAAAAACAAAAAAACGCTACCGACAACCTAGGTTCCCAGCTGAACTAGGGATGCGGTGCTCGCCCGTCCACCTCACCCCCTAGGGTGTAAGAGACTCTCTTCATGATTGCCCAGGTCACAGGAAACTACCAACCCCAGTAAGGGATGGCTCATGCACAACTTTGCAAAGTCTTTTATTCTTTTATATTTTAAAAAATTTGTGGGGGTCGGGGAGATAGCTCAGTAGAATAAGCGCTTGCCTGGCAAGTGCAACGGCCTGAGTCCAATCCCCGGTTCCGGAAAAAAAAAAAAATTGTGATAAATACAAAATTTACCATTAGTGACATTTAGTATACACACTGTGTTAAGTAAGCACCGTCACCGCTGTCTCTGGTTTCAAAACATTTTCATTATCCTTAAAGGAAATTTGTACCCATTAAGCAATCATTCGTTCTACCTTTGCCCCCCACCCTTCTTTGTTCCTGTAGATTTGCCCTATTTTGAATACATACAAATGGAATCACACGTTGTGCTTTCGTATCTGACTTCACTCTGCTTGTTTGCAGTTCATCCACTTTGCATTCCATGTCGGTGTTTCATTACTTTTTCTTTTTTTTCCCCTTTTTTTTTTGGCGGAACAGGGGATTGAACTCAGGCCCTTGCACTTGCCAGGGAAGCGCTTATTCCACTGAGCCATCTCCCCAGCCCCACTTTCTTTTTAGACAGGGTCTTGATACAAAGTTCTATGTAGTTCAGGCTGGCCTTGAGCTTACTATATAGTCATGGCTGGCCTCCAGCTTCCAACGATCCTCCTGCCTCAGCCTACCAATACTAGGATTACAGTTGTCTACCACGTGCCCAGTCATACTTTTTATAACTTAATGATATTCCATTGCATGGACAGGCTACATTTTACTTTTATGTATTTTTAGTACAGAGTCTACAGGGTCTCACTACATAGATCAGACTTGTAGTGATTCTCCTGTTTTCAACCACCCAAGTGCTGGGATTACAGGCGTGTGCCACCACACCCAGTCTCAATCACTGTCTCAGCACGCCCTGGGGGTAGGGCCGGCTGGACACACCCAGGATTGAACACTGGCCACTGTGCTCTGCCTAAGAGCTAAACTTGAGTCTACTGAGCTATCTGACCACCCCCCCCCCCCCCCCCGTTTATTTTTTGGTACCAGGGACTGAACTCAGGACCTTGGGCTTGCCAGGCAGGACACTTATACCACTGAGCTATCTCTCCAGCCCCATATTCATTTCTTACTTTTAAATTGTTTCCACTTTTTTACTATTTTTTAGAAATCTTTTATTTATTTGGTACACGGTGTCACTATGCAGCTCTTAGGGGCCAGTGTGGTATGTGGTATGGGGGATTGAACCTGGTTTCTTGTGCTTGCCAAGCAGGTGCTTAGATGGCCGAGCTGTCTCCCCAGCCAGTTTTTTACTATTTTGAGTAGAGCTATGCTAAGCATTCTTATACAAGTTTTTTGTTTATTTTGTTTTTAGGATAGGGTCTCACTATGCAGTTCAGGCTGATCTTGAGCTCACTATGTAACTCAAGTTGTCCTCAACCTTATTGTAAACCTTGTGCCTCAGCCTCAGTGGTTGGATTATAAGCCTGAGCTACCACATCCAGCAAATTTTTAAATAAGGTAATACTTAATTAGATATTTAAAAATAAAATGTTCACTTGGATTAAGGTATTTACACATACACACACAAAAAACATTTAGGCTGCTCCTCCCTTTTACTCTTGCTGTTTTTGCTGTTTTCTGCTGCCATGAATTGTTGCCCTCTGCCATGTGCCACTCTGCCTTGGAGCCAGCCCAGTATGGACTGAAATCTCCACAAACTTTGAGCTAAATAAACCATTCCTTCCTTAATTTTCGATGTCAAGTATTTTGTCTCAGCAATGAGAGAAAAGTGACCAAGACAGAATTGAAGGGAAAAAGAACTGCCTTCTACTTGTGATGCCACATACTCTCCTCTATGATGCTCCTCTGCCATGCTGTCCTGTTTAGGACCCAGCCCCTATGGACTGAGATCTCTACAAACTATGAACTAAATGAACTTTTCCTTCTTTAAAACAAAAAAATTATAAAGCGAGGAGTAGTGGTATACACCTGTAATCCCAGCATTTGGAAGACTCAAGCAACAGGATCACTGTGGGTTTGAGGCCAGCCTGAGCTCCATAGTGAGTTTAAGGCCAACCTGAATTACATACCAAGACCCTGTCTCAAAAACAAACAGTAAATAGAGCATTTACAATGTCAGTCATCCTTGTCTTGAAAAAGAAAATAACTGAGGTATAGAACTGACAGGATTTTAACCTAAGAGCCTAACCCAAGCTGGGAACCTATAGGGCACTCTCCTGAAGGTCTGTTATTCTCTGTGAGCCAGCCATATGCTAGACCTAAGAGATGCAGGTGGGAGAGAAAATGCCATACCACACTCAGTTTCTTTCTTTCTTTTTTTTTTTTAAGATTTATTTTATTTATTTGTGTGTGTGTGTGTGTGTGTGTGTGTGTGTGTGTGTGTATGGCCAACTCAGCCCACCAAGGTGCAAGGCTGGCTAGCATGTGGGGCTGGGGGATTGAACCGCGGTGCCTGTGCTTTGCTAAGCTTGTTCTAAGTAGGTGCTTTAGACCACTGAGCCATCTCACCAGCCCCACACTCAGTTTCTTAAGTGTTGAATTCAGACAAATGTGATTTGGTGCCCATAGGCTTACATGGCTGGAAGCATTCATTCCCAACCTTGGCTGAGCCTAGGAATGGTCAGGTTTTATTGTATTTTATTTCATTTGTGACCTGCTCAGCCCACCTTGAGGGCGGGGCTGGACAGCACATGGTGCCAGGGATTGAATCTCGGTCCCTGTGCTTCCCTAAGCAGACCCTTAGACCACTGAGCTATCTTGCCAACCCCATCAGGGTGTGTGTGTGTGTGTGTGTGTGTGTGTGTGTGTGTGTATAACAGTTATCTCTATGTACTCCCCTCTCAGAAGATAGCCTCCCTGAAGAAAGGCACACAAGCCAAGGTCCTTCAGTGAACACATGCATTTCACTGATTCTCATTACTTTTAACTCCTTTGGACAGGAACTTCACAATCTTCCTCCATTGGTTGCATGTACTTTATTTAACTAATCCCATATTGAAGAACATTTCAAATGCGTCCAAGTTTTTTTCACCACTTGAGTCCTTTTTTCAATAACTATGACAATCCTGCTATGTCAACTCTATTGAGTTAAGAACACCAACAAAGGGCTGGTGAGATGGCTCAGTGGTCTAAAGCACCTATTTAGAACAAGCTAAACTAAGCAAAGCACAGGGACCGCGGTTCAATCCCCCAGCACCACATGCCAGCCAGCCCC
>NW_004524597.1:9540561-9559441 GCF_000260255.1 Octodon degus
CCCAGCACCACATGCCAGCCAGCCCCACCCCCTGGTGGGCTGAACTGGCCACATACACACAAAATAAATAAATAATTTAAAAAATTAAAACTTTAAAATAATAGAAGCTTAAAAAAAAAAAACACCAACAAAGACCAGCAAGATAACTCAGTGGACTAAGCACCTGCTTAAGCGAGCACAGGGACCAGGTTTGATCTCCAGCACCACATGCCACATCAGCCCTGCCCCTGGGCTCACTAAGCCTATACCAAATACATTTAAAAAATAATAACAATAAGTAAATAAATAAAAACACCTAGGGGCCAGGGAGATGGCTCAGTAGAGTAAGTGCTTCCCTAGCAAGTGCAAGGGCTTGAGTTCAATCCCCAATTCCACAAAAAACAAAACAAAAAACAAAACACCTAGCAGATTAGTAAGGCACTCTCCAGGGTATGTTTGGGTGGACTACAGAGGCCCACTATTTCACAGACCCCCACTATGCTGAGAGAGGCAAGTTGTGCAGGCTCCTAAGAAAAAGCATCCCTGCAGTTCATGCCTTTCTAGCTCCTTGTACAAAGAAACTGGAGGATTCTTCCTCTCCCATTCATTCCTATGGGCACCAAGGCGTCAGTACATTTTAAGGCCTCATGTTCTCTAAGTACAGTGATTCTTTCTGCTCTATGATTTGTGTTTCTAAAACTGACTTTGGTTGAGCAGGAGGGTTGCAAGTTTGAGCCTAGCTTAGGCAATCTGCTGTGTAGTTCAGGCTGGCCTTGAATACACTATGGTGCCTAAGCTGGCCTTAAACTTGCAGTGATCCCCCTGCCTCAGCCTCCTTAATGCTAAGATTACAGGAATGAGCCAACACAACACCACACCCAGATCAATTTAGCAAGACCCTGTCTCAAAGTAAAAAGAGCCAGAGATATAGGTCAGTGAGAAGAGCCTGAGTCCAATTCCCACTACACACACACACACACACACACACACACACACAGACTAAGGTGTTTTCTACATGCAGGAACATCTTACAGGTGATATACTCTTGGGCTACAGTCCCTGTCCTCCACAGGTTTCCAGGCCAGCAAAGACCAATAGAAACGGGTTGTTATATAAACAAACAGGGCCTGAAGTTTGCTGAGGCCATTGACTTTGCCTGATGAGTTTTGAGAGTGAAGGTGAGGTAGATCCAGACTTTGTGGATAGCTGCGGCCCAAGAAGGAATGGGGAGTTTAAACACTGAAAATAGGGGTCCAGATGGCCATCAGGACAGGCCTTAAGAAAACTGGAGGTGTGGGCAAGGAGATGGCTCAGTAGAATAAGTGCTTCCCTGGCAAGCACAAAGGCATGAGTTCAATCCCCAGTTCAAAAAAAAAAAAAAAAAAGAAAGAAAGAAAGAAAGAAAAGAAAACTTAGGGGGCTGGGGAGATAGCTAGGCAGTCTAACTGCCTGCCTGGCAAGCACAAGAATCAGGGTTCGATCTCTAGTACCACATGCCATGTCAGCCCTGAAACCCAACATGGTATCACATGCCTACAATCCCCGTGCTGGGGAGGCTGAGAGAGGTGGATCACTACGAGTCTGAGCTAAATAGAAAGACCCTGCACAAAATAAAGAAATAAAAGTTTTTTTAAAAAATTAAATAAGAAAGAAAACTAGGAACCACTACTGTTCTAAACCTGGCCCTAGTGAAAGTGATACTGATAAACAGTCATTTATCCTATGACCCAACAATTCCACTCCTAAATATATACCTGAGGAATGGGTCCATGTGTCCATATATGCTTACATAGGAACAGGAATGTTCTCAGGGGCATTATTTACACAGGCATAAACTGAAAAAATACAAATGTCCAGCAACAGAAGAATAAGCAAAAGAAGCATGTAAAGCAGAAGGCTGTGTGTGTGTGTGTAAGTCTATGGCATCACAATTGCCCATGGGACAATTAAATAAATATAGAAAATAACCCAAACAGCTCTTGGGAGGCTGTAAACAGTGGGTCACTACAAGTCCGATCTAGTAGTGAGACCCTGAACACCCTATAGATCCTTCCCTAAAATACAAAAAAAAAAAAAAAAGAAAGAAAGAAAGAAAGAAAGAAAGGAAAAAGAAAATAAACCACAAAGCACAGATTTCAGACATTATATTGAGCCAAGAAAGCAAGACCCAGTAGCTGGACTTGGTAGTGGATACCTGTAACCAATAGCATGGTGACACATGTCTGAAACTCCAGTACTATGAGGCAGGCAGATCCACAGTCAGTGACAAAACTGGACTACACAGTGAGACCCTGTCTAAATAAACAAATGAAGCCTACGTAGCTCAGGGATAGAGTGCCTGCCTAGTATGTGCAAAACTGCACTTGATCACCAGCGCTGGAAAAATGGCCAGATGATCTAGAACAAATTAGGCTACACCTATTTCTAAAAGAATTCTGAAACATGACTGGGAGAGGGTATCTACTGTTGACTGGATTAGGACATGGGTGTGGGGGCTTTCTGGGGTGTTGGAAATACAAGGGATGATGGAAAACTACAATGAATGTTTAATTTAAAAAGAATCACAGGGGGCGGGGGAGATGAGTAAGTGCTTCCCTGGCAAGCGCAAGGGCCTGAGCTCAATCCCAGGTTCTGCAAAAAATAAAAAATAAAATAAAAAGAATCACAGGAGGCTATCTTGACTCTTCATAGTGGCCCACCCTGTGCCTCCTAGAACCGGGTGTATTTTTATTTTGCTCTTTTTCTCTTTCCCTCTTTTGTTTGGCCCAAGTTTGCTCTGCAGAGCCAGGTTCTCCCTTAACCCTCTACCACTTACTTTTCAAATAAACCTGTCACCATTTTAAAAACAATAAATAAAACATTACAGTAACAGACACATTTTCAAGAGCCAGCCATGGTGTCACATGGCTCATTCCTATAATCCCAGCACTGAGTAGGCTGAGGCAGGAGGATCACTACAAGTTTGAAGCCAGCCTGGGTTACATGGTGAACTACACAGTGAGGTCCTGTCTCAAAAATAAAAACAAAGAACAAAATAGATATTGTGGGCTGGGGAGATAGCTCAGTGTTCTAAGTGCCTGCCTGGCAAGCACAAGGACCTGGGTTCCATCCTTGGTACTGTTTGCCTTGCCTCCTATTGCTGCCAAAACTGGGTATGATGGTGCACACCTGTAATCCCAGCGCTGCAGAGGCTGAGACAGGAGGATCAATAGAAATTTGAGCTCTGTAGTGAGACTCTGTACCAAATAAATAAAAGATTAAAAAACAAAAATGAAAAACCAGACATTGAGAAGACACCAACGCTGACACAACAGTGCAACTAGACAGGAAAGAGAACTTCCAGAACTGCTTCAGAGATTGGCAAGAACAAGTTCCTTCAAAATGACTAAACTGGAATAAAACACTGAATCACAGCTATTAACTATCTTATCCTATTTAACATTAAAATAAACTTAGAAGAAATAAAATGGCCTTTAAGCTGGGCATAGTGGTGCACTCCTGTAATCCCATAACTCATGAGGCTGAGGCAGAGGATTGCTGTGAGTTTGAGGTCCCTGGGCTACAAAGTGAGTTCTAGGCCATCCTGAACTGCATAGTGAAACCCTGTCTTAAAAAACCAATAATAATGTTAATAATTTTATTTAATTATATTTGTGTGCATACATACAGAAATATAAAAATTTCATACAGTACCTAGGCAGTAGCACGCCCTTGTAATCTATTGCTCTGGTAGGCTGAGGCAAGAGGATACAAATTCAGGTCTAACCTGGGCAATTTATCCACTTAGAGAGGCCCTGCCTCAAAACTTAAAGAAACAAAAGCTGGGGATGCAACTCAGTGCAAAGTCTATGGGTCTAAGCTCCAACACTGGAAACGAAACCAAGCAAAACCAAAAAAACACTTTACTGCATGTTATGTGTCAGTATAAATTAGTATCTAATAACCGATCATGATGATAATATATTTAGGAAAGATCTTCCCTCTAAACCCAATCCCATTGCCATGAAATCAGTGGTTCATGTTGCCTAGGCACAGGGAACGCCGTTATTTTTTGTTCCGTTGGTAGTAAGGAATAAACCCAAGAGTCTTCGCATTCAGCTACATCCCTGGGCCTATTTTTTATTCTACTACTTATCTAGAGACAGAGTCTCTTTAGGCAGTTTAGGCTGGCCTTAAACTCACTATGTAGCCCAGGGTTGCTCCCAAACCTCAGCAGCCCTCCCGCGACAGCCTCCAGAGCGCTGGAATTACAGGCTTGCAACACACCAGCCTGGAAAGGTCTGGGGATAAGAGAGCCAGGCCTGTAGGGAAAGAAGGCCTAAGGATGACTTCCAGGCCTGGGAGGTACACAGCTGACGCGCCGACACCACGTCTCGCACCTGTCCAAGGATAGTACACAGCGCCAAGGCTTGATACAGCCCAACCGCGGCGCTGACGTGACTTCGGTCCTCTGCGGCCGCAGCCTCGAGTACGCAAGAAAACCCAGCCAATCAGCAACCGGCTTGGCGCAGGGTCGCTTGACCGGCGGCTTCCGTCACCTAGGCTGACCACGCACTTCCAATGGGCAAACTGCCCCCTTGCCGCCAATGAGCAAAGACCTTACGTCCTGCGCCACCTCGGCCTCACCTTTTCGGCAACTAGCGCTCTTTTCCGCATGCCGGTTGGCACCCTGCCAGCCAATCGTCAAGCGACTCAAGGTCAGCAGCCAATGGCTACTCGCCCCTCCTCTCCAAGCCAAGGCGGTTGGTGCTCCCTGCCAGAGACGGAGACGGATTGGCTCAGGTGATAGCCAATAGACGATGCGCGCGAGACGCGGGGCCAATGATCGTGCTGAGAGGAGACGGGCGCCGGGGCGGGCGCCGCGGGTAGCGGCAGAGAGGAGAGGCCGGTGTCAGCAGTGGCCGGTGGTATCTGCGGCTGGCGGCCATGGCGGAGGCCGGCGGCGACGATGCCCGCTGTGTGCGGCTGAGCGCCGAGCGAGCTCAAGCACTGCTGGCCGACGTGGACACGCTGCTGTTCGACTGTGACGGCGTGTTGTGGCGTGGCGAAACCGCGGTCCCCGGCGCGCCTGAGGCCGTGAGGGCACTGCGGGCCCGCGGCAAGCGCCTGGGCTTCATCACCAACAACAGCAGCAAGACGCGCGCCGCCTACGCCGAGAAGCTTCAGCGTCTGGGTTTCGGCGGCCCCACGGGGCCGGGGGCTGGCCCGGAGGTGTTCGGCACGGCCTACTGCGCTGCACTCTACCTGCGCCAGCGCCTGGCGGGCGCGACAGCCCCCAAGGCCTATGTGTTGGGCAGCCCGGCCCTAGCCGCCGAGCTGCAGGCCGTGGGCGTCGCCAGCGTGGGCGTGGGGCCTGAGCCGCTGCGGGGCGAAGGCGCCGCTGACTGGCTGGCCTTGCCGCTCGACCCCGAGGTGCGTGCGGTGGTGGTGGGCTTCGACCCGCATTTCAGCTACATGAAGCTCACCCAGGCCGTGCGCTATCTACAGCAGCCCGGCTGCCTGCTCGTGGGCACCAACATGGATAATCGGCTCCCGCTGGAGAACGGCCGCTTCCTCGCGGGTCCGTGCGCCCCGGGGCGGGAGGCCGGAGGGCACACTGCCCCTGCCCCGTCCCCACCCTCTGACCCCGGCGTCCCGTTCCTTCCCTCCGCCCCGCAGGTACCGGCTGTTTGGTGCGCGCGGTGGAGATGGCCGCCCAGCGCCAAGCCGACATCATCGGAAAGCCCAGCCGCTTCATCTTCGACTGCGTGTCCCAGGAATATGGCATCAACCCGGAGCGCACTGTCATGGTCGGGGACCGCCTGGACACCGACATCCTCCTGGGCGTCACCTGCGGCCTGAAAACCATCCTCACCCTTACAGGAGTCTCCACACTAGGAGACGTGAAGAGTAATCAGGAAAGTGACTGCATGTCTAAGAAGAAAATGGTTCCTGACTTCTATGTTGACAGCATAGCCGATCTCTTGCCTGCCCTTCAAGGTTAAAGATGTAGTGTCTTTAATCTCCAGAATAAAACGTAATTGAAAATGTTAGCCAAATTAATAGGTGGGGCTTAGGCATTGGCTCAGCGATGTGGTCGGAGAGTGTAATTGGAGTTAAGTGGAGGCAGTAGTTGTTAGCCTTGTAAGTAAATGTTTCGGGGACGATGTTGTTTACAGATGCTTATATTTTAATTTAAGATGCACTTTTTAAGCTTGGAGGGCATCGTAGGGGTGGGTCCTGGTCTTTGGATATGTTGTCTAGGGCAGGATTGGCACCTGTCCAGGATTCAGGTAACCTCAGGCCTTGCAGGTCTAGAGGTGTGTGTCATGTATTTAAAAGTTTTGTTCAGGGATCAAGCCCTCTTGGAGGGCAGAGAAAAGAAGGGCCTGATTATAGTGACTGTTGTGAGTCATTTGTGCAGATGGAAGGAGGTCCTCTGCCCCGCCCCCCGCCCCCCACCCAACTGTGTGGTAATGCAGCAGATCTGACTGCTGTTGCTGTGTCCCAGCTCCTTATCTGCAGGGAGTAAGGAGGCCACTCCTAAATGGTATCAATCTGTCCTTGAGTATGGGGTGCTGTGCTTGTCATCCCTCCTGTTTCCTTTGAAAACCACTTTGATGTCACAATTGTCTGTTCCGTTTCAGATACCCAGGGCTGCAGCTTCTTGTGTACAGCTGCCCCATTCTGTAAACTCAGCCCAGAGCCCAGCTAAACTTCAGCTGTCTCAAGTGTGCATTTAAATCCAGGTGACTCAGACAGGCAGGTGTGGACACCCTTCACTGAACTGTGCAGGGATCTCAGTGTTAGTACTAAAAAAACCATTTAACTTGTGAACAACTTTGTCAAGTGGTGGAACTGAATCTTAAGTATGTGGATTAATAGCTGTGCTCTGTCTCATAGGAAAAATCACACTGAAGAAATCTCCATGTCTTGTAGCCAGCAACATGGCTAAAGGCATGTGTTGGCCAAGGACTGCCTGTCACCCTTGGTGCCCTCTGGGTGGAGGAGGAAAGAGATGTCTCAGATAACAGGAAGTTGTTTTACAAAGTGTTCAGTCTCCCTGCCTGCCTGTACCCTGGATCAGGGCTGGGGTTAGATATCATTGGGGGTTAGGCGAGAGGCCACTTATCCTGGCCTTGGGTTCACTAGATGGTAGTAGGACTAGCAGGACCCACCTGCCAACTTGGGAGTCCTCTGCAGGGGTTCTGGCCTTTTCTGTCAATTCCCTAGGGCCACTGAACTTTAGCAACTTGCTGAGCAGATCTGGCAGCACTTGCAGGGCAGAGCCTGGGAGGCTGTTCCTTTTGGCTGACTCCTTCTCAGTGCCTCACCCTGTTTCCAGTGGCTTCTTCCAGCCCTGTGATCACAGTGCTCCTTCACCTGTTCACTGAGTTCTCAGAGCAATAAAGAGTACACCTGCAGCTGCTTCCAGCTAGGGTGGCTGAGATTGGGATGGTGCCACATGGCAACAGGAGGGCAGCCATGCCTGTGAGGTTGGTGGTGCTGACCTTGGCTCTGCGAGGTCGGCTCAAGGTGGGTCTGGATATTGAGCAGGCCTGTCAGGGCGTTGTCACCCACACCAGGTGCAGCGGCCAGCAATGCTTCTTCAGCAGCTTGGGAGCCTGTGTGAACCCCATCTCTGACCCCTTGCACTGTGTGACCTTACATGCACATTAAACTCTCAAACCTGCACTGACTGGACCTTCCTTCCTCTCGTCTTTATGGCTAACCCCAGTGGCAGCTATCTAGCTGGGTGTGTGGGGGCAGGATGGGAAAACCGAAAAAAAGCTGGGCTAGAGTTCCAATTCCAGAGTAAGGACTACTGCAGCACCACACCATTTTAGACCTGCTCAGAATTTTTTCTTAATTTTATTTTTATTTTTTTTAAAATTATTTATTTATTTTATTTATTACATTTATTTATTGTGTGTGTGTGGCCAGCTCAGCCCACCAGGGGGCGGGGCTGGCTGGCATGTGGTGCTGGGGGATCGAACCGCGGTCCCTGTGCTTTGCCAAGCTTGTTTCAAGTAGGTGCTTTAGACCACTGAGCCATCTCTCCAGCCCCTAATTTTATTGATACAAGGTCTCACTATGCAGTTCTGACTCATGATCCTGTCAGCCTCCCCAGCTCCGGCATTACAGACATGTGCCCCCTTATCCAGTTTTGGGGCTATTATGGCATGCGGTACCAGGAATTGAACTTGGGACCTTGCACTTGCCAGGGAGGCAATTATGCCACCGAGCTATCTCAGCCCCAGAAAGTTTTGAAGAATCAGGAAAATTGGGACACAAAACCAGAAAATGGAGCCATGGGATGAAGCATACATGGTAGCCTAGACACATCTGGAGATAGACCAGAAGCCAGGGTAAGTGAATATAGATGAATTAGAAGCAAGCCATTCTGGGGAGGGGGTGGGATACAAAAAGCCAAACTGAACATCCTCAGCATGTAAAGGCTCCAGCTGGGTGCCAATTTCTAATGCAGTCTAGAACCTTGGTGCTAAGCCTGTGTGCTTTGCTGGATGGCCACAGCCTTAGGTGGTAGTGGTGGCTAAAATCAGCTAGGGTTGGAAAAAAAAAATGAGAGCTACAAAAAAAAAAAAAAAAAATCAGCTAGGGACACAAGGGAGAAGAGGAAGGTGATACACAGCCCAGTACAAGTGTTACTGGACAGGTACTTATTGATGGGTTGCTGTGTGCCAGGCTCTGCTCCTAACTGTGGAGTCTAGAGGTAGCAGATGGGAAGATACTAAATCTGCCCCAACCAATCATTCAGGATAGGCCTGAACTGCCCCTGCCCCTGATCAATTAACTGGACTGGTTCTCCCTGAGGCCTCAGTTCTCAAGACCCTGTACTCTAGTATGTACAGCCAGCTGTTAACTTGGCTTGTTGGTTGGCAAACCCTGGTAGGGGAGGGAATTGTCCTGGCTCTGACCTAGATATCAGATACTGAGGTAGGGAGGAGGCAGTTGTCTGGCTCAGAAGCATCCTGAGGTTTCCTGCTGAATCCTCCAAGGGGCTGCAGACAATCAGTGTATTGTAAGCAGGGGCTGCAGCATGGAGGACAGAAGCAGCCACACGGAGGGCTCCAGGCCTGGTCCTGCAGAGGTGAGTACTTCTGCCATTTCCTGGACAAGGATGTGGTCAGGAATTAGGAAAGTCACCACTTACTATACTTTCCTTCCCTGGGCAGGCTTGCTTTGGGGTCTTTAACCCAATGGCCCCACTGACCACCATATGCCCTTAGGTGCAGACTAAACCCTGCCATGGGAGCTGGAGAGCCGCAGGTCTGCTGCTGCTGCTGCTGGCCCTAGCCACTGCAGGGGTTGTGACTGGAGGGCTTCTTGGCTTCACCCACGGCCCTCCCAAGGTGAGCCTATCCTCAGAACACAGCGGAAGGGGACAAGAAGACTAGCACATGCCAGTCCTCCAGAGGAGCCAAGGCTCTGAGCAAGCCATGACATTGGCCTTGCTGCAAATGACGAAAGAACCAGAAAGGTCAAAAACCCATTTAGATAATGCAGAAGTGCAACAGCCCAGGGCTGGGGACACTTGGGACTGTAATTACAGCTCGCCTGGCTTAACTCCCACTTCCCATTTTAGCCTTTGCTGCAGATGCTCCGACTGACTCTCCCAAGCCCACCAGTACCCTGGTCCAACCAAACCACCCTGGTAGACATGGCCCGGAACATGGCAACCATTATGGTGACTCCGCCGCAGAGCAACCGCAGCTGGGCAGTGCTGTTTGATGGGCAAAATGTGAGTTAACAAGGGGGAAGGGGGGTCAAACTTCAGGTATTAGGGAAAGCCCCACTTTACCCACCTGCTTCTCCAGGGCTGTATCTGCTACCGTCCAGCAGAGCACCAGGCCTGCTTCCTCCACCTGATGGAGGCCCAAGATCGGGAGACCCTGCAGCTGATAGTAAACACCTCCAGGGTGAGCAACCCCACTCGGCTCAGCCCCCAGGACAGGAATCAGACAAAAGGTCCTGTGTGCAGCCTGCCTTAGCCAGCTGGGGCTCTGGTTTCAGAGAACAGAGAGTTCTATCTTCCCTTAGCTCAGGCTGATAACAGATGGCTGCGCTGTCAGGTTGGGGTGGGATATGTGGCCCCAACCCAGCCAGAAACAGGGAAGTACCCCATGCTATGGCCTACCAGAGCCTTTTTGCAGGCTCAAGAGTCCCACGCCACTGGCCAAGCCACCCACTATGCTCAAGAGCTGCTGGCAGTGCATGGGAGCCATACTGTGGATCCTGCCCAGGTGGGAGCTTCAGTCCAACAGCTCTGTGCAAAGACTCCCATCTATTGGGCCCATCGAGTGGAAGGTGAGTTGGGGACTCTGTGTGGAGAGCCCTGTGGAAGTCCTTTGGGAATTAATGACACCGCCCCTACCTTTCCCCCAGGGCCCCAGAGACAGCGGCTGATCTATCTCTGCATTGACATCTGCTTCCCAAGCAACATCTGCATGTCCGTCTGCTTTTATTACCTTCCAGACTAAGTCCTCTGCCTGACTCATCTGGACTTGTCTCCACAGGCCAGTAGTTGGCTGGTCAGCAGCACCAATGGAGGGCAACTGCTGACAGGGACAAATAAAACCCTTGCACCTGGCTGTAGTGGTGTTCTCTGGGTCCTGGGATCTGATCAGGGCAGGAAGGGGAAGAAAGATGTGGAACTAGGCACCAGCTTCAGTTTTCCCAGCAGCTCCAGGCCCATGGATTTAGTCTCTCTGAGGGGCATACAGGCTCACCAAGCTCAAGCATGTATATCCTGGCTTGATGGGTCCTGATAAGCACATGGGCACTGATGGAGTTCTAGAGCACACAGGAGGTCTAGGCTGGCTGACTGGGGCCAAGGTGACCTGTTCACATACAGTGGACCTAGTGGGCAGAGGCTAGCCCAAGGGTTTGCTCTGACCAGGTGATACACAGATACATTCAGCTGTAGACACTGCACAGGCAATTCCTCCAAGGTTAGCCCCTGGGTAGAGGCTAACCCAGGACACTGTCATTGAAGGCCAAACAAACAACAGCTTTCTGGTGGCCACCATATTCTCTCTTGATCTCTCCAGTCTCCACACACCAAAGGCGGGCCAAGTTGTCAGATGAAGCTGTAGGGAAAGATTAGGAAATAGCTCAGGGCCAGATATGGCTCTTGGCTGGGACTAGGCCTCCCAGCTGCCTCCTATAGGCAGCTCTTGAGGTGTCCACCTGTGTACCCTAGCCAGGGTCCCTATGTACATCCCCAAAGTGCCCCTCTCTGAGACTCTGTTTTCAAGTGACTGTCCTCCTGCCCTATGGGGCACTTGCTGTGTCTGGAGTCTGACACAGGTGGCCTGAGGTAAAAGAGGAACAGCATCTGGACTGGCCCATTTCACAGGTCCAGGCAGGAGAGAGGAAGCTGGGTTCACCTGTGACAATGTACTGAGAGTCTCCTGAGAAGGCACAACCCCACATCCAGCCACGTGATGACTCTCCAGGGTTGCTGCTCTTAATGCTCAACTCTGTCATCAGGGAAAAGTTGGATGTTCTCCAAATCTTGCATGTCTGGTCAGCTGAGCAGGTGGCAAGAAGCCTGCGGGTAGAAATAATAGGAGTCTAAATGTTAGTCAATTTTACCCACCCTGTACCCCTTTGCCATGCACCACACAGGCGTAACCCATCAAAGCCCAGCTCCAGGCAAACCCCTTCCCAGGCCAGCAGGCCTTGCACGCACGTGGAGTCAGGGCTGAAACGGCACTGCAGGGCATAGCGGGTATGGGCTGGAATCTTGGTCTTGGGAATAAGCTGGGTCACCTCATCACCAATACCCCCAGTCAAATTCCACACATAGCAGTTTCCCTATTGGGTAGAAGGGAAGTCACTTGAAACCTGGAACCTCAGAGAAGGGTATCTTGGGTGTTGAACCTGGACCCAACACTTGGAAGCTAAGCCAGGGCATACAGGTAGGGTATGGCCCCAACCAATGGCGATGCCTTGCCAACTAAGTCCAGGAGGCCACACTGGCCAAGGGCTCACAGATACATCCCTTGAGAAATACTTCTGGCCAACAGAGATGTGTAGAAGGAAAGGAGGGCATCCAGATACAGATGTGGCAGACCAAAGCTGAGTGGAACAAGTGATACACTATGATATGCGCTAGAAGAGAAAAAAATAAGGTCAGAGGGGAAATCAGAACCCAATCCAGGACATCTTGGGGTCTCCCCAGTAGAATGATATAGTGTGGAGAGTAAGGCTGCTGCCAAGGAAGAATGGACAAAAAAGCAAGGGGAGTTCAGCAAGAAAAGTAGGCCACAGAAAGACTGTCAGCATCAGAGAAGATAAGGGTGACTTGGGCCAAGAAATGACAGGGTAATGAGGGGAGGCTGATATTCCTTGGCCTGCTAGATGGGACATGGCAGGCAGTGAAAGACATCAGGAGTGGTACCCATATTACTAGCTCTGAGGGCAGGTGGGTGTATGAAAATGGGGTGACTGAGAGGCACTGGAAAATCAGCCCATTTGTAGGGAGGACAGGGACTCACGGTGCTATTGACTGCTGCCATGTAGCTGGCGTCAGGATCAATATGGGCAGATGTGATGGAGACCTCTGGCTCTGGGATCAGCTGCTCATTGTGATCTGTTTTCAGGTCCCAGATGTGGATAGCACCGCTCTGGTCACCCACGATGAGTTCTGCCTGGGGTAGAGGCGAAGTGAGGTAGAGTGGAATCCCTGCCTTTGACAGTCCCTCACCCCATGGGTAATTCTCACCTGATTGGGGTGCAAGCACACACAGTTAATGGGTGCATTCACCTGGAAGATCCGCTGACACTGCAGATTTCGGGACCTGAGGGGTTATCAAACACCATCTCTAGGGGACGCTGTTGGTGTCCCATCAAATGCCCTCTACCTAGAAAATCTCCTCCCCATTCCTCAGAAGTTTGGCTTTTCCTCCTGGCAGTATCCTAAAGCCAGTGACTGAAGAGGAGGGAAAAGCGAGATCCTGGCACCAAAGCACTGCTAGCTCTTTGATGTAATTCACTCCACTAGCCTTTTCTCTTACCAATAAATCACCCACAAAAAGCTCCCTGGCCCAACCTCTCCTTGGATTGAACCTGCCTGGCCCTTGCCTGACCCACCCTCACCCCAGAGAGCAAGCCCCTCCTGCCCAGCACACAGCACCTGAGATCCCAGATTCGGGCTGTGCAGTCCTCCCCGCCTGTGTACATCCAACGGCCGTCCTCATGGAAGCCAACAGATGCAATGTTCTTATTGACACCATCATAGCTAATGATGGGGTTGGGATTATTGGAGTTGAGATCATACATGCGGATGTGCTGATAACCTAAGAACATAGAACGAACTGAAACATGGCCATCCCCAAATCTAGGAGAGGTCGGGGGTCAGGGGTCAAGAGTCACAGGTACCTGCAGCAGCAATCATGCTTCGGTCTGGAGTGATTTCCAGTGCATTCACCTGCTGGGGTCGGTTAAGGAGCATGACAGGAAGGGAGTCTGGGGCTATGGTTCTCTTCCACTACCTGGCAGGGGCTGCTATGTCATCCCCACCCACTGGCCTGCCCAGCACCACCCTGCCCACCACTCAGGTGGAGGATACAGAATCCTGATGCTGCACAGTACGTGTACAGATCCCGCTGTGGGCCTGCCAGAACCGCACAGTGTGGTCATAACCCGCAGTGGCTAAGATAACAGGGTCACTGCCCACTGTTCCTGGAGAGGTGTTCATGGCGTAGCTGCCAGAAAGTATGTCTCGACCAGGGCAGGAGCACTGATGGAAGGGGTCAAAGGTTAGACCATCTGGAAAGGACAGAAGTGTTAAGGATTTGGGGGATGCTGCCCGGATACTAAGTAAATATCTGCCGCTCTGTGATAGGTAGTATCATTCCCAGGCTAGAGGTGGGAAAACTGAGGCTCGTCAAGGATTCGCTGATTACCATCGACCAGGGACACTAGCCTCTGAGACCCTAACCCACGCACGCACTGGCTGGCTGAACGCCACGCCACCCGCGACCGGGAGAGGGCAGTCACGCGAGGCGCCGGCTGCCGCAGGGGCAAGACGCGCATGCGCAGGCGGCGGGCGGGACGAGGAAAACCGAGGGCTTCGGCTGCGCACGCGTAGTTGACCGGTCGCTAGACCGGATAGAAGTGGGCTGTCTGGCCGTACCTATGAGCTCCGGGTACTTTACTGACCGTCCTGGGTCCCTTCTGCCGGAACCTTCCCTTGGCTGCACCGTCTTAGCCACCCAGCAGCCGAGTCCTGGCCTTTGCCCGTGGCTTCCGTACCTTACTCGCGATCCGCACTCTGCTGTGACCCAGGATGGTTAGGGGAGCCGGAGCGAGTCGATAGAGGCAGAGGCCGAGCGTAGAGTTATCGATGGATCTTCAGGGCTATACCATAGGGCGCCAGGAGGGGTGGTGGGGCGAAACCAAAATTCTGGGACGGTGCCTACGGAGAGTAACGGTATGTAATGGACTCTAGCCGGCCCACTCTGGCGCGGCTACTTCTTTTCCAGGCCGAGTCTCAGACAGGGTCGCACGGTCCTCATTTCCTCCTTGACCCGCTACGGTGTTACACTGCCCTTGTTCACAGTTCTTGAATTTCGGAGAAGCAACACATTTTTAAATACAAATATATTTGTACTAAATATACATTTAGTATATATACATTTAGTACAACTCGTTTACAATGCATTCATGTGTATTTGGGCATTCTATAGTTTTATTTACTACATCTGACAAGCCTTGGCCCAACACTTTCAGACCTGAAAAAGTCCCCAACCTGAACTTAGGGTACCCTCCCTAAGGCCCAGGACCCTTTTCAAACTGTCGAAACAGTTTTTCCATTCCAGTCTTCTGAAATCTTTTTTGTTTTTGTTTTATTTGAAAGATAGTCTCGTTATGTAGTTCAGTCTAGCTGTGAGTTCTCTGTGTAAACAGGCTGATTTAAAAACTCACATCGATCCTGCCTCAGCCTCACAAGTGCTGGGATTATAAGCATATCCTGCCAAGCCGAGTCCCTGCAAATTCGTGAGACGGTCTGCCAGTTTCTTTCCACTGTGGGAGGAACATGGCTACAACCACTCCTTGCTCTGGCGACACAATGAGTGGATCTGGTCCCCTGACTAATGCCAAGACTGGCCAACCACCCAGGTCCTGGGTCCCAGGAACCTTCCTACTTATACATTCCTCCTCTCTTTTGTGCCATTTAGCTTTATTATTTATTTATACTGGGGATTAAATTCAGGGTCTCCACACTGAGCTACATCCCAGCACTTATTTGTTGTTTATTTTGAGGCAGCGTCTTGCTGAGTTACTAAGTCAATTACGCTGAGCCAAACTTGAAAAACTTACAAATTGGTATGCACCACTATCCTTGGCTCTAGTCTCACTGTGTAGTTCAGGTTGGCCTTGAACTTTCTAGATAGCCACTGAGGCATGCCTGGAACTTGCGGCAGTCCTCCTCCCTCAGCTTCCTGAGTGCTGAGATTATACACATGGACTACTATTGGCTTTCCCCTTAGCCTTTTTTCTTATTTTTAAAAAATATTTTATGTATTTGGTATAGGGTCTTGCTACATAGCTCAGACTCACAGTGATCCTCCTGTCTCATCCACCCCAGCAATGGGGTTAGAGGCATGTGCCACCACATCTGGTTTCAGTGGCCAGTATGGTGCACCCGGGGCTCCAGAGCTGGCATGACATGTGATACCAGGAATTGAACCCAGGTCCTTGCACTTGCCAGGCAGGCACTTAGACCACTGAGCTGTCTCCCAGCCCACACCCCTAGCCTTTTAACACCATAAAATAATTCTAAAATTTTCAACTACCACTTTCCTTTAAAGAGTTGTCTTTAAGCCAGCCATGCATGGTGGTATAAGCCTATAATATAATCCTAGCCCTTAGGAAGCTAAGGCAGGAGGATCACTGAGAAATTTAGGCCAGCCTGAACTACATAGTGAGTTCAAGGCCAACTTGAATTAGAAGGATTTTTTTTTTTCTCTGAGTGCCTTCAGGGCAGGTTTGGCTGGCTTGAGTTCTGGGGATCGAACCACAGCAACCTGAGCCTGACTGCTTTGTTGAAGTAGGCACTTAAAGAACTGAACTAAGGGGCAGGCTCCCTCAACTTGAACTAAATAGAAAGGCCCTGTCTCAAAAACCAACACAAGGGCTGGCAAGATAGCTCAGTGAACTAAAGCACCTGCTTAGGCAAGCTTAGGGAAGTGCAGGGACTGTGGTCTGATCCTGGCACCACAGCTGCGCCAGCCCTGCCCTGGGCACGCTGAGCCATCACCCAAGTCCGGGTGAACTTGCCAGTTCAACTTCCCTGCCTCCCCCTCACTCTTCAACTTTACCCCCCTCACTGAAAATTTTTTAAGGTCACTGGACAACTTCACTTGGCCAAATCTAGTGGATACATTTCCTCCTCTCTCTCTCTCTCTCTCTCTCTCTCTCTCTCTCTCTCTCTCTCTCTTTTCATGTATTTGGCACATGGTCTCACTACGCAGCTTCAACTCATAGTGATCCTCCTGTTTTCAGCCTCCCGAGTGCAGGGATTACCGATGTGTGCCACCACACCCGGACTTGGGTGGCCAGTTCAGTGTGCCCAGGGGCAGGGCTGGTGTGTCATGTGGTGCCAGGGATCAAACCCTAGTCCCTGCACTTGCCTAAGCAGGCACTTAGTCCGCTGAGCTGTCTCGCCAGCCCTCCTACCTCTTGACATGTCAGCTCCATGATTAATGGCTCCTGAATATCTCCCGTCTCCACAATCATGCCCCCAAAGTGCATCTGTCCTGTATCTTCCTCCAAATATGGGAACCTTGGGGCCGAGGAGATTGCTCAGTGGAATAAGCGCTTCCCTGGCAAGCATAAGGACCTGAGTTCAATCCCCAGTTCTGAAAAAAAAAAAAAAAAAAGAATAAACTCAAATATGGGAGCCTTCCCACAGGATCCCTGGAGGCTTGTGACCACTAGTTCCAGAGCATCCAGTGCCATCTTTGCTCTGGGATCTTTCCACACTGTCTCCAGCTCTGATGGCTTCCAGAGTCTCTGCCCGTTGGGCCCCTCAAATGTCCCACAGAGGACACCATCTTCATGGCCAAGGCAATTCCTCACAGCTTACACTTCTGTGACCAGTACCCACCCATGTATTACGTTGGGCATCATCTGAACACATCCCCATCTCTCACCCTTCCATTCTCCTGTCAGTTTTTCTTCTTCTGACCTCCCTGACTTCTGCTTTCCCCCTTTTTCCCCCCATAACCTCCCCCTGTCCCACATTCACTATTTTTGTTGTTTTCCTTTTTCTTTTCGTTTTTCTTTTTCTTTTTTCTTTTTTTTTGTGGCTGGCTCAGCCCACCCTGGGGACCAGGCTGGCACAGGATGTGGTGCCGGGGATCAAACTGTGGTCTATGCGCTGCCTAAGCTTGCCTAAGCAGGCACTTTAGACCGCTGAGCTATCTCTCTGGCCCCTGTTGTTTTCTTGAGACAGAGTGATTGTCTTGCCTCAGCCTCCTGATCACTGAGATTACAGGTGTGCACCACCCCATGGCTCTACACCCACTTTTGCATAGTGGACTCTTACAAAAGTTAGGCCTTACCACCCCATTAAAGCCTTCAAAGAGGGGCATGGGGAGATAGTTCAGTACAGTAAGCACTTGCCTGGCAAGCACAAGGGCCTGAGTTCAATCCCCAGTACTGCCAAAAAAAAAAAAAAAAAAAAAAAGGAACTTAGTACAGTGAGACTGGTGTGCAACCACTACCTCTCATTAGCTCTAAAACTTTGTCGTCATCCCAGAGAGAAGACATCCACCTCCACCAGCTCCTAGTAGCTATTAATCCATTTCCTGTCTTTATAAATTGGCATATTCTGTATACTTGATATCAATGGAATCCAATAACTTGTGGCCTTTTCTGTCTGTTTTCTCCTAGCATCATGTTTTCAAGGATGTGTCAGTGCTTCATTACCTTCTGTGGCTGAATAATACTCCATCTTACAGATGGACCAGATTTTTATCTGCTTATGGATATGTGGGTTATTTTCTCTTTTTGGGCGTTTATGAATAGTATTGCTACAGACATTCATATGCAAACACCTGTCACATGAGTTTTTACTTGAGTATATTCCTGGAGTAGAATTACTGGGTCATATGGTAACTAAGTTCAGCTTATTTATTTATTTATTTATTTATTTTTTATACATGGTCTCACTACATAGTTTGGACTCATAGTGATCTTTGTGCCTCAGTGTCCCCAGCTTTGGGATTACAGGTGTGCGCCACCACGCCCAGTTTCAGGGCTGGCACAGTGTACCTGAGGTTCTGGAGCTGGCACATCATGCTATACCAGGGATCGAACTTGGGACCTTGCACTTGCCAGGCAGGCACATAGACTGCCAAGCTATCTCCCCAGCCAAGTTCAGCTTTTTGAGGAACTACCTAACTGTGATTATGATTAATTTCTCACAATGACTGATGAGAACAATCTACTACATTTGAAGACAAGAAAACTGAAGCTTGAGGCTCAGGTGTGGTAGCACATACCTGTAATCTCAGCACTCAGGACACAGAGGCAGGAAGATCACTGCAAGTTCAAGGCTGGCCTGAACTACATAGAGAAACCCTGTCTAGAAAAGAAAAGAAAAAAGAAAAAGCTGAGGGTCAGAGTTGTACAATTGCTGTCAGAGACACATGGCTGGAAGACGGTGAATCCAGGTTTCCTCTAGCTCCAGGTTCAGGCCACATCCTGCCAGGCCCCACTCTCTCTTGCTCCTTTTCTGTCTGAGAAGAAAGCTCCCTATTCTACACATCTTCCTCTCCAGAGGGACAAGAGTGCCTAAGGCAGTTCGACAGCAGGCTCAGGGCAGCAGGTGGGTACTGAGCATGGCGGCAGGACAAGAAGAGTCCTTCAGACCCCAGCTCTAGAA
>NW_004524597.1:9560106-9561631 GCF_000260255.1 Octodon degus
CCACAAGAATGATAAGTGAACAGATGTTGCATGCTTGTAGCAGCCTATGGAGAAGGCACACTCACCATCTTCCTTTTGCATCTGAGGGGCTGGCCTCAGAGGTTCTGGAGGACCTTGGAAGCTCCTCAGAGGAAGGGCCCCAGGAAACACCTGAGCAGGCCCTGGGCAGCCAGTGAGCAGAGGCAGGGCTGCAGGCTGGCTAGTGGTGGCCGTGCATCTGGGAAGAAGGCCAGCTGGGGCTGCAGTGGAGCTGCCGCTAGCACTACTCCAGGCTCAGCCTTAGCAATTATGCTGGCTCAGCGGCACCTCCTCCCAGGATTGCCCTCAGAGCTCTGACTTCTTGGTGGGCTGCCTGGAAACCCCCCATCTATCCTCATCCTCTATGCTTCCTTCATCTGCAGGTTGGGGGAATCCCAGGCAGGCATGCATCTTTATTTTCATGTGGACCTTCCCATGTGACCTGGGGCCTGCCACTGAGGTGGATACTGATTCTTGAAGCTACTTCAGGCAGAAACAGAGCCACTGGAAGGCTGGTGTTGCCAGATGGAAAAAGAGACCAAAGAGGTCAACCTCTCTGAAGAAGATGGGTGCTGCAAGGATGATGCCCTGGGAGAAAAAGGATACAGCCACAGGGCTGGTCTCCAGCAGCTTTGGGCCAGCTAGCCTCAGGACCTCTGAATGGGAAGGGAGTCAGGTTCTGCAGTTGGGCCAGTTTTTATGAGCTCACTTTTCTTTTTGCCAGCCACCAACATATATAACCGACCACTTTCCGAACAGCAACTGCTAGTTGTGAAAGCTGTAGGCACAGCCTCATGTGGGTCAGGACTGCAGGTACAGCTGCTGGTCTATTTGGTAGAAAGGCAAATGAGTGCCCAGAACTTGTCTGAGGTCATGGGTGGGTAGTGTCTGGTCTGTGGCTTCTGCACTCCTCCTGGATTCTAATTTTGTCTGACTCTGCTCCTTCCATATTCCACCCTGTGGGGGAAGGAATCTTGTTATGGTTTGTGTTTAGGTGTCCCCCCAAAGCCTCATGCAGTTATGGGGCAGGCTTCTAGAGTTTGTCTAATGCTGGGATTATGGGTGTGATGCTACACACACCGTAGGGTAGTAGCCTGCATACAATATAAGGGAAGGAAAGAGGCTTGCTCTTGCTCCTCCTTTTTTTTTTTTTTTGGCGGAACCGGGGATTGAACTCAGGCCCTTGTGCTTGCCAGGGAAGTGCTTATTCCACTGAGCCATCTCCCTGGCCCTGCTCCTCCTTTTTTGCTCTTGTTGTTTTTGCTGTTTTCCAATGCCAGAACTGTTGCCTTCTGCCATGTGACACTCTGCCTTGGAGCCAGCAGAATATAGAATAAAACCTCTGCAAACTGTGAGCTAAATAAACCTTTCTCTTTTTAATTTGGATGTTGGGTATTTTGTCCCAGAAACAAGAGAAAAATAAAAAAGACAAATCTCTGGAGCCACCAGGAGCAGACCACTTGGAGCCCAGGTGCCCCATTCTAGACTACACTCTGGAATTTCCTGC
>NW_004524597.1:9561806-9563415 GCF_000260255.1 Octodon degus
TCTTTTTGAGACAGGGTCTAGCACTATGCAGTTCAGGCTGGACTTGAGCTCATCATGTAGCCCAAGCAGGCCTGGAACTGCAACAATCCTCTTGCCTCAACCTCCTGAGTGACCACACCCAACCCCTACTATAACTAGTGCCTTAGGGGTGCCTGTTGGCAGATATGGATAGTGTCAGAGCTAGTCAGGGAATGAGTAGGGCCACTTCAGGTAAGGACTAATTCGTTACCCAAAAGGAATCCAAGAATTCCAAATTTAAATGTGGCCTTTCAGATTATACTGAAGGCATATTTGTTGAAATAGGAGAATAGACCACATTTTATTAAATAGGTTATTAGTGTGCTTTAAAACATTTAAATATTCAACATTTGATGCGTGGACCCCTATATATTTAAAAAATTTCCCCAATACTGGGGATTGATCTAGGATAGATGGTACTGCTACATCCCCACCCTTTTTATATTTTACTTTGAAAGAGGTTGTCTCTAAATTGCCCAAACTGGTCTTACCTTGCAATCTTCATGCCTCAACCTCCTAAGTAGCCAGGAATACAGCCTGTGTTGCCACACCAGGCCTTTATAGAACAGGGACAATAAGTCATCTCCATCTAAAAAATGCCTAATACAGCATCTGACCTGGCAGTGGAGGAGAAAGGTCCTTGCACTTAGGAGCCCCTTGTACAGAGTCTGGTACATGCCAGAAGACCTAACATTGCTCCTTAATCTTCACAGCAGACCTCACAAAGGATTATAAGATTGGGGGGGGGCGGTCGCTGGGACTGCTGCTTCTCCTTTCCCACCCTCTGGCCACCCTCTTGGGATCTGCTTAATGGGTCAGGCCACAGAGAATAGGCATCAGGCCATACATCATATGTGTGACACTCACCAAATTCTCTCAGTACCCTTGCTGGACTGGAATGTGGCTCTTAGCAAGAAGGCAATGAGGACACTGAGCCTAAACCAGGATATAAATCTGTGTCTAGCATATTGCATGCATTTGTAAGGACAGAACCTGGCCTTCAGGCAGGAGATGAACAGGCTCTGGGAGTGCAGGGTTCCAGGATCTGTCCAGCAGACTCTATTGCCTGGGGCTGATGGAACCTGTGGCTGGAGATTGGAGAGTAAGGGTTGGGACTAGGGTTCAGTCTGATACCGGGTTTTGAACTTTGAGCCCCCTTCCTGGTGGACATACAGAGCTACAAACCAACTGGTGCCCAGTTTGGAGGAGTCGAGATCCCTCTGGGGCCACCCTGGGGGGAGAGCTGTTGTCCTGTATTGTTTGTGGAAAAGAGCCAACGGCTGCCAGAGAAGAAGGTGTAGTTGGGGGAGGGGTGTGGGTTCCCTGACACCGAATTCATTATTTGGAGATTCCACTTCGCAATCCCTCGACACCTCCTAAGGAAACCACGGGCCAGAAATGTCTGACAGCCTCTGGCGGGCAGACTCCCGTGCCACTGGTGCCCGGGTCCCCGCCCGCCCACTGCCGCCGAGTCCCTCCCCTCCGGGTCCCGCAGCCTCTGGAAGCCTCTCCTCAGCTCAGCTTCACGCCGCTCCCGCCGCTGCGTCGGGCTCTGTGGCCAGCCCCCCCCCCCCCCCCCCATCCCCGGCCG
>NW_004524597.1:9563847-9566624 GCF_000260255.1 Octodon degus
GGGGAAGGAGCAGGAGCTCGTGCAGGCGGTAAAGGCGGAGGACGTGGGGACCGCGCAGAGGCTGCTGCAGAGGCCGCGGCCCGGGAAGGCCAGTGGGGGGGGGGGGCGCAGCGTGGGGAGGGGGGTGCTGCGGGTCCCCAGAGGCGGGGCGGGGCCGGCAGCGCCGGGACCCACTGTCCGCTCCCCCTCCCGTCCCCCATTCCCCCAGCACTGGAGGAGGGTTAGCCCGGCACACGACTATCCTTGAGCCCCTCGGCGGCGGGCGGGCACCTGCGGCACCCATTCCCAGGCAAGCCGGCGGCGCAAGCATTCGCATCATCCCTCCCTAACGATGCTGTCTTCTTCCCCAGGCTATAAACTGGCTGGGGGTTGGGGGTGGCATCTCAGCTGGGCAGACGCCCCCTCCTGTAGTGTGGAGGAGGGAGCCTTCTAGCAGGGGCTGCGGGGGGGGGGGTGACAAACTGGGGTAGACACCCCTCCCCATTCCATGTTTGATAACACGCTTTGCAGGGAAGGGGGGGGCAAGACCACACTGGGGGTGTGGCTGCCCAGGCATGGCCTGTGAGGGTCATTTACTGATGAGGAAGCTGAGGCCCAAGGTCGAGAGCCCAGGGCAGGCTAGGCTCTGGGCAAGGGTGGTCTAGAGAGCAAGGGTTTCAGGCCCGCTCCTCAGGCTGGCTTCAACAGACTGATCCTCCCTGGCTTTTTTGCTGGGAAAGGGGACTGTGGATGAGTGGAGGTTGCTTCCAGCCATCCCTAACCTGCACTGTGGGGTTCTCAGGGAAGGACCTGGGGCTTGCAGCCCTGATCCTGGCACTCATCCTGGCTCAGCCCAGAGCCTCCCTGGGGGCCACTGAAGATAGATGGATGGGTGTGTGGACCAGCTGTGAGCTGCGTGTGCGGCTGCGCACGTATGACCGTGTCAGTGTGTCAGGGCACTGGTGCAGGCACAGGCAGGGCTCTGCAGGTCAGCACGTGAGACTCTGGGTGCCCTCACTTTCCTCTCACCCCACAGACTGTGCTAGCCGGGGACCCTCTTCTCTTTCTCCAGAGGGATACTGAGATCTCCAACTGCCTGGGAGGGGGTAGGTTCTGGAGCTCCAGGACAATACCTTTTCAGCAGCCCTGCCTGACCAACAGCAAAGGGCATCCAACCTTGCAGATACAAGGTCTGCTGCTTCCACAGACCCAGATGAGGCCCTGCAGGCTCCGTTCACTGGGGCTGGCTTAAGGGCCTCAGAGCTGAAAAAGGGAGGGCTTCCAGGGAGAGGCAGAAACAGGCATGGTATAGGCTTCCACCTAGTGGCCAGTGTCCTCTGGACCTCTGTCTCTGTCTAGGATGGAGTACCCATGGTCCCTGGCCCACAGCAGTGTCTTGAGAAAAGTGCGTACACCCAAAGCACTTACACCCATAGTAAGTGCTCAGTAAACACTAACCAAGCTGGCTTCCTGCCACAGCCAGGAACCCATGGGCCTCAGGTTTGGGGTTTCCTCCTTTCTTTTCTTATGCCATCCTGGGCAGGAATGGAGGCTCTTACCTTTACCTGGATTTCTGCCTCTTTTTTTGCCTGGTCTGGCCTCTGGAGCAAGGGAGACACCTGCCCTGTCCCCCATGTCTGTGCTCTGACTCACAGGGGCGGGCATAATAAATCAGATGGAGAAATCCCTCCATGAATTAGCTCAGTCGTCATAGCAACACTGGCCTGCTTTGGAGTAACATGTATTTTGATTCAACAAAGTACAGCTGGAGTTTGGAAGTCCAGGGAGTTGGGGGCTTCAAGCAGTGTCCTTGAGAGTCTCCCACCCCTAGATCTAGAAGGGTTCCCAGGATCCTGTGTGCCCTCTTAGTTCCGAGCCCCTTTCCTCCATCCCACAGGGCCTGTCACCCTAGGCTGTCAGCCCCCAACTCTGCCTCGAAGGGAACCTTCCCTTGCATGTGTGCACGCACACACACACACACACACACACACACACACACACTTAGTAGCTGTCCTTGAGGGAAAGAGACTGTTCTGCAGGGAATATGCTGGGCCAGGGCTTCTTTTCTGTAGTGAGGAAGAGGCTCTGCCCTTCTCTCTGGTCCAGCCTTTCTCCTTATGGGGCTGAGGATACTCCCTGAACACTGAGCCAGCCCCACCCTAAGTTCCCTCCCTGCCTGTAGTTTGCACTTGGTCTCAAAGGTGGAGGTAGTGGGCCAGGGAGATAGCTCTGTAGAATAGGTGCTTGCCTGGCAAGTACAAGGTCCTGAGTTCAATTCTCAGTACCGCCAAAAAAAAAAAAAAAAATGTATTTGGTACAGGGTCTCACTATGCAGCTCAGACTCCCCAGTGCCGGGATTACAGGCATATGCCACCACACCCAGACTCAGTGGCTGGCTCAGCTTGCCTGGAACTGAAACAGTATGTGGTGCCCACAGCATTTGGTGCCGGGGATTGAACCCTGGTCCCTGCACTTGCCTAAGCAGGCACTTAGTCTGCTGAGCCATCTTGCCAGCCCTAGTATCCCATTTCAAGAGTGAGAAACACAGCAGAGTATGTAAGCGGCTTGCCCACATTCACCCAAACATGGGAACCAAACTCAGATGCAACCTGATTAACACAAGAGGCACGGTCTCAACTACAGGGCCACATGGCCCCCAGAGCCAGTGGGTGCTGGTGCACAATTCAGGCGTGCAGAAAGAATCTCTCTTTGGGGCCACAAGGACTAAGTCTAGATCCTATGCTCTCCTAGACTGCCCTAGACCCTGCATTCACCTCCCCATCTGTACAATGGATATA
>NW_004524597.1:9566724-9609743 GCF_000260255.1 Octodon degus
TGTGGCCCAGGCTGGCCTCAAACTTTAAATGATCTTCCTGCCTCAGTCTTCCTAGTGCTGGGATTACAGGCCTGTACTGCCACACCCAGCTGTACTGTTATTATTGATGTAGAATTGGGAGGACTTTGTAACCTGGTGGGAAAGAAATGGGTTCTTGCACCCTTAGCTTGACTCCCACCTCATTGCCTCCACCATAGCTGTACCCTGCTCCTGGTTCACTCAGGGAAGCCATCTTCCTGGAGGACCATCTCCCCAGTCCTAGGCACTCTTGAGTTCTGGGCCCTTCCTAAGAACCTAGTGCCCCTTGGGGGCATAGTATAGAGGATCTCCTGAGACCTCCAGTTGCCCTCCAGTTTTCCGCTCTTTTCCTCCCTGAGACCATATGCAGATGACTTTAGTAAAGAGACTCCTTGTGTCAGGTAGTACCCTTCCTGATGGGGGAATCTCCTCCAGTCAGGTCATTTTCTGGGCCTGGAGGCCCTGTGAAATGTCAGCCTCTGCAGGTGTGGCAGATAAGCCCCTGGGAACTTAGAGGGCCTGTGGTGGGAAGGAGGAAAATGGTCTGGCTTGGCAAGTCTTAGGAGATGCTAGGAGTGGCTACATTGGAGTGAGAAGAGTTGGGAGCAACACATTTGATGGGAAGGTAGATATCCTGAGCATGGCCCTAGAGGGGATGCAGTGGTACAGTGACATAACCCTCCCTTCAACTTGTGGCAGGCCCAGGCATATAATTTTCAGGACCCCAAGCAAGATGAAAATATAGGTCACCTTATCCAATAATGAAGAATTTCAAGCATGGGGCCGTTCTGAAGAACTGTGACAGCCACATGGCCATGCAGCTGGTTGGACAGTGCTGGAGATATGAATACCAATTCCATCATCAACTCAATACCTCAAAGGTAGAACAAAGAGTCCAGCAGTGAGCAAAGTTGAGAGCCCTTGTCCTCTAGAAATGTGTAGTTCAGTATTGGAAATAGACTTATACAATAAGATGTAACTTGGTCAGGCTGATGTGGCAGTAAAGAGAAAAATACAGCAGATATGGGAAGAAAACTTTTTTTATGTATTTGACACAGGGTCTACAGGGTGTTCAGGATCTCACTACATAGATCAGACTTGTGTTAATCCTCCTGTTTTCAGCCTCCCTAGCACTGGGATTATAGGCGCGCACCACCACGCCCAGTCTCAATTGTTATCTCAGTGTGCCCTTGGGGGAGGTAGCATGGCACACAGGGGATCAAACCCTGGTCCCTGTGTCTGCCTAAGCAGGCACTTTAATCCACTGAGCTATCTGGCCGGCCTGGGAAGTTGTTTTGGATGAGGCCTCCCATCCAAAGTGACATCTAGATAGAACCTTAGAGGAATGGGGAGGGTATAGATAATTGGGGGAAAGTAGCCTATGCGTATATGCATGTTGTGTGCGGAGGCCCAGTGGCAAGGGGGTTTCTATTTCCGAAGAGCACCAAGAGGCCCATGTATCTGGATCAGAGATAATGGAAGTAGAGGATGGAGAGGTCAGAACAAGTTAGGGAGACATGTCTCACAGAGTCACTGTTCAGCTCATCCTTCAACGCAGTGAAATGGACACTGCAGGTCTCCAAGAGAAGAGTGAGAGGAGCTGATGTATACTTTAACAGGGTACATTTCTTTTTTTCGGGGGAGGGTTGAGACAAGGTCTCAAAACAAAAACACATACACAGAAACAAAACAGGGTATCAACTGCTGGCTACAAAGGACAGACCAAGGGGTACAGGGAGGGAGTAGGGATGCCAGTGGAGAGGCCTTAAGAGCTAGGGTCCTTGATGCAGGTTGGTGGCCATGGCATGGTGAGAACCATAGGATCCTAGGTGTTCTTTGAGCAAATCTTGAGGTAGAATCAATAGAGTTTTCTTTTCCTGAGGACATGATTTAGATGTCCAAAAATAAAAAAGCCCTGGGGCCTACTTCAGGGTTTGACCTGGGTCACCAAAGGGAAGAGAGCCTTTGCTGCTAACCAAGATGGACACTCGTAGTAGCAGCATCTGAACAGGGGGTAGTGGGTCAGGGAGGTGGAGAGGTCTCTGTTCATTTGCTCTTGGAAAAACCCAGAGCTCATGGATTCCTGAATAGCTGGAATAGTAATTTAGGAAAAATAATTTAGTAAAAACTTAGGTCTGGAAATGCTTCATACCTCAGGTCATTCTTATTAGTGTGTGTGTGTGTGTGTGTGTGTGTGTGTGTGTGTGTGTGAGTGAATGTGTGTGTGGTGCATTCTTTTTTAATTGCTTAAAATTTTGAGATAGGGTCTTGCTAAATCTCTAAGTTGCTCAGTTTATAACTTGTTTGAATTTATTGTTCTCCTGCCTCAGCCTGCCAGATGGGATTACAGGCATGCATCACGAAATCCAGCTCTGTTAGCCTCTTATCAGGTCCAGGGAGGAGCCAGAGGCCATACCCTCAAGGCCAGTGAGCTATAGAGTATAAAGATTTGAATTTGGATTTCTGACTACGTAGGTTTAGATGATCCTAGGGCAGCCATACCTTTTACCCAGTGGTAGAGAGAGAGAGCTGGAGTAGAGCCCTACAGCCAGCCCTCTGTGACTCGACTCCCTTGGCTCTCCTGCCCTTGGGCTCCCACCCCCACCCCTCTTCTGGGCCTGGACAAAGGGGCTTCTGTCCTGCCAGCCCCAGCTCACAGAGCAACTGACCCACAAATGGGTTATGTAACCATGGCCCAGACAGGCCGGGGGTTGGCCCTAGGCCTTGTGGATTTGAGCCCACTGGGAGGATATCGGTGGGCTCCCCTCCTCTGGCTGGCAGCTAGGGGTGGCTACAGGCGAAAAGGTCTCAATAACAGGGTGTGGGCTCCTTGGGCTTCAGGCAGTCTGAGCCTGGGGAGTATGGCCATATCACTCTGAGACAGTGGCCTCCTTACCAGCCACTCCTTTATGTCCTGTGAGGGTAGTGACCATCTACACTGCAGGTCTGTGTTGACAATGAAGGGTTGTACAGTGGAAATGCAGCTCTTTCCCTAGAGATACCCCATTTCCGGTGTTCCAGCCTTCCTGGCCACCCCCGGCCCCATCTGGGTCTTTTTGAGAGACAGATTGGGTGGCTCTCTCCCACCCACAAGTGGCAGGTGCTCAGCCAGCATCTCGAGGGAGGGGCTGTCTGTGCACATGTGGGAACCCATGTGGGTGCATTACCTTGTCTTCTGTTCTCAGATGGGCACAGGCCAGAGCTCATGGCATGGTGACCCCTACACATACTCTGTGCAATAGAAAATTCAAAGTGCTGGCATCTGAGGTTGATCGGATGTTTATAGCCTGAGAATGTGGCTCTAGGCCACAAGGAGCCACCACCATCCACCCATGCTCTTGGCCTGTCTTGAAGGAGCTGGGCAGAGCTTCTCCTCATTGTGTTTCCCTCTTTTCCTAGAGCTCCTGGGTTCCACTAAGAAGATCAATGTCAACTTTCAGGATCCAGATGGGTGAGTTCTCAGCTGAAATGATAGTGACTAGTGTGGGGATTCCCTGGGGAAGGCCAGGGGGTCATGTCCTCTCCTAGACTTGTCTTTTGCCTGCCCAGCTTCTCGGCTCTACACCATGCGGCTCTGAATGGCAACACAGAATTGATATCCCTACTGCTGGAGGCTCAGGCTGCTGTGGACATCAAGGACAACAAAGGCAAGACTGGTCGAGGGCCTTGAAGCTAGGGGCAAAAGATCAAGGGCAGCGGGGTGGAGTCCTTAACCTGGATAGTCCTTCTGCCCAGGGTTTCAGTCTGGGCCAAGCAAGCCCTTTATGGGATTTGTGTCCTTGAGATCAGGGTGGATTCAGAGCCAGTATCAACTCTCAATGGCCCGCCTGCCCCCAGGCATGCGGCCCTTACACTATGCAGCTTGGCAGGGCCGGAAGGAGCCCATGAAGCTAGTGCTGAAGGCTGGCTCAGCAGTGAATGTCCCATCTGATGAGGGCCACATCCCCTTGCACCTGGCGGCCCAGCACGGTCACTATGATGTGGTGAGTCTGGGTGGGACGATGTGGTGGGAAGATGCCAGGGCTGGTGCTGTGGGAAACTGATCTTGGTCTGGGTCTGCAGTCTGAGATGCTGCTGCAGCACCAGTCCAACCCTTGCATGGTGGACAACTCGGGGAAGACACCTCTGGACCTGGCCTGTGAGTTTGGCCGCGTTGGGGTAAGTCTGCCTTGGGAGCTGAGTGGGACTCCTCATCTGGGGAGAGGGGAGGGGTAGTCCTAGGCTGGGCCTCCTACCCGGCCGGATCCCTCTTCCAGGTGGTCCAGCTACTCCTGAGCAGTAGTATGTGTGCAGCTTTGCTGGAGCCTCGGCCTGGTGATAGCACTGACCCCAATGGCACCAGTCCCCTGCACCTGGCAGCCAAGAATGGCCACATCGACATCATCAGGTATAGCCGGGGATGGGAGGGGGGGACCTAGAAGCCACGGCGATGTGGTTAGGCCTTCGGTATGGGAGGCTCAGGTAAAGGGGGACCTAGCAGGGTCAGAGAGAGCTTTTATTTTTGTTTCTGTTTTCTTTTTTTCAAGACAGGGTCTCAGTAGGTCACTACATTGCCTAGCCTGGGCTTGAATTTGTGATCCTCTTGCCTCGGTCTCCCAGAACCCATTAGCTTAGGTTCTCCATTTGGTGGGTGACCTTGTAGAGACACTCAGCCTCTTTGAGCCGTAGTTTCTCCATCCATAAAGCAAGGCTCACAAACATGCTCGTACTAGGACTGGATGATGTAGTAACATCTATAAAGGGCTGTGCAAGGGATAGGCCTCCTGGCAATGGCTTGCCAATTACAAGACACTGTTGTAGTCAGGACAGAGAATAGTGCTAGCCCATACTTCAGCCTAAGCAAGGGGTGAATCAAGGCCTTACTTAAGGGTCAGAGAGGACAGATTGGCTGAAAGGCCCTATCCACCCTCCCCACCTTCCCACCAGACTCCTCCTCCAAGCCGGCATCGATATTAACCGCCAGACCAAGTCTGGCACAGCCCTGCATGAGGCAGCACTCTGTGGGAAGACAGAAGTGGTTCGGCTGTTGTTGGATGTGAGTCTGGGGGCAGGGGGCAGCTGGGGCTGGGTGGGAGCGAGGGGGCCCCTGACGGGGTCCCACACTTTCGTATGTGCAGAGCGGGATCAATGCCCAGGTGCGGAACACCTACAGCCAGACGGCACTGGATATTGTGCACCAGTTCACCACATCACAGGCCAGCAAGGAGATCAAGCAGCTGCTACGAGGTGGGCCCAGACAGCTGAGGGTGGGATGGGGTCAGGGCTGGCAGCTCGCAGGACTGGGGGGTCCACCTCATATATTCCCAGAGGCCTCAGCGGCCCTGCAGGTCCGGGCAACCAAGGATTATTGCAACAATTACGACCTGACGAGCCTCAACGTGAAGGCCGGGGACATCATCACAGTGAGAATGGCCCTTGGGGGCTACTGAGGCAGGGAAGGGTGGGACCCAGGCATGCTCACCCAGAACATGCTCTTGCAGCAGTTGGGGTGGGGGGCACAGGGCAGCAGGATCCACCTAGAGAGGCAGCTCCCTAAGGATGCTGCCCTACTTATTTGGCCAGGTCCTGGAGCAACATCCAGATGGCAGGTGGAAGGGCTGTATCCATGACAACCGGACAGGCAATGACCGGGTGGGCTATTTCCCATCCTCCCTGGGTGAGGCCATCGTCAAGAGAGCAGGCAAGTCCCACCCAGCTCTGGGGGGAAGCAGGGAGGCACTTGGCCTGAGCTGGGGGGCCAGGAAGCAGCAAATGTGCTTTGCTGTACTGGTGATAGGGTTGATTTCTAGCCACTACCAAGGCTAGGGTCCAGCGGTGTGTTCCACCAATCATCTCATCAGCATCCTGCACATAGTCCTTTATTTCATGAACATTGCATGCCTGCTATGCTCTAGTTCTGAGCCAATTGCTGGAGATACATGGGGACCCAGACAAATGTTCTGGTTTTCCAGAAGCTCACCATAGAGTAGGAAGGCTGAGGGACAGTGAAGTAGACATGAAAGGGAGACTACTAGTCAGTGACAGGGAGAACTTGGACATAAGAAATGGCCCTGAGCTAGGTGTGGTGATACACACCTATAATCCAAGCACTTGGGAGACAGGCAGGAGAATCACCTCAAATTCGAGGTTAGCCTGGGCTACATAGCGAGTTCAAGATCAGCCTAAACTATATGCAGCAGTTCAGACTTTGGGATTCTCATGTACAAAAGCACTAAGATAAAGAGCCTGGCACATGAATAGACAAGGTAGGCAAGTGTGGCTAGAGCAAAGTGAGGGGCATGCAGGAGCAGGATGGAATGCTTCATGGACTTGTTTCAGAAGGCTGGGAGTGGCTTACCTTTTCTAGAGGCTATGGAGACCGATAGGTAGGGCAAGAAGGCAGAAGGTACCAGTTAGGAGGCATGTCCAAGAACTAGGTCATTTAGTTCCTGGGATGGAATTGTTGGCATCAGACTCCTGGGAAACTTCTTACCTCACCCTCACATAGAAATGATCCTCCAGAAACCCTCAGCTCTTTAGCCTATAGGACACCTAGCCCTAGGCACCCTCAACCACTCTCCTAGTCTCAAATGTCTGAAGTGGAGAGGAGCTCTCCTGAGGGTCTCTCAAATTCCTAGTGTTAGCCAGAAAGGAAGCTATAGTGTGACCTCCAGAGGTATGTATGTACCTCTTCTTTGTCTCTTTTCCATGCCAGCTGCTAATTGGGCAGGTACAGGACTCAGAAAGACTTCCTTTTTTTTTTTTTTTTTTTTTTTGCGGAACTGGGGAATGAACTCAGGCCCTTGTGCTTGCCAGGCAAGCACTTATTCAACTGAGCTATCTCTCCAGCCCAGAAAGACCATTCTTACTCCTTCTCTGTGCCAGGCCCCCCTGGGCAAATCAAGAACTCAGAGAAGCTGTACTTGGCCTGCAGGTTCCCGGGTAGGCAGTGAACCAAGCGCAGCCCAGGTAGGAAGCTCATCAGGGCCCTCTGTGCCCTCTGAGGAGATCTGGGTGCTGAGGAAGCCTTTTGCAGGTAGGCCAGGGGCCCGAGGAGGGTGGAGGTGGTATAACTTAGACCATACAGGAGTTGACACTGGCCTCACACTCCCTGTGTGGGCAGGTGGAGATCGCAGTGGCAGCATGAGCAGTGTGGCTGGTGGCAGAAGTGGTGGGGGCCACACCCTACATGCAGGCTCTGAAGGGGTCAAGGTCAGTGAGGTGGTGGCCAGGGCTGGGAAATCTGGGTGGCCAGGCCTGGAGCAGCTTAGATGAGCTGGCCTTTCTGGGTTGTAGCTCCTGGCAACAGTGCTTTCCCAGAAGTCTGTTTCTGAATCCAGCCCAGGGGACAGCCCTGTCAAGCCTTCAGAGGGCACCACAGGTGAGGACCTAGTTGCACTGATCTGGTTGGGTGGTGGCTCCTGAACACATTTGCCCTGCCACCTCCTTTTGTCACCAGGTACAGCCAGGTCCCAGCCTCCAGTAGCCCACACTGGGCAGGTCTATGTGGAGCAGCCTCCTAAGAAGCTAGAGCCAGCATCGGAAGGCAAGGTACAGACTGGGCAGGCTCCTGGGGCTGGGTTGGGGGCAGGGGGAGACAGTCTGACTGGCACCCAGACAGTCTGCCTGGCCTGGCCACAGCAGCAGCTGGGGGCTTTTGTAAGGCCAGATCCTGTCCTTCTGTCTGTCAGTCTGTGAATGTGTCATGCGTGCATACACGTGAGCATATAGGCGTTGTCCACTATGTAGTCTGTGAGCTAACATGTATGTGCTGTGGAGGCATACAGGGTGACTGATATGTGTGTGTGCAGTAGTGTGATTGTGAGCTGGGTATGAATGGGTGTACCTGCATGCATGGAAGGGAATGGGTGTGAGACACATTGGTGTATATTTGGGTGCAAGGGGTTGTGTGTGCATGTACCCATGTGCTGGGAGGTGTGAGCTGCTGGCTGGATCCTGCCCAACAGAGGAGGCATAGTGTTCCTGCTTGTGGGCACAGAGTCCACCCTCCAGGGAGCTGGGGGCAGCACTGAAGAACCCAGCCCAAGTCCCATTCCTCAGAGTCCCCTCACATGCGGTCACACCACCTGCCTCCCCAAGATGGTATGGGTGTCCTTGGTGCAGGAACGGGGGGAGGGGAAGGTCAGGAAGGCTATGACCTGAATGGTTGTACCCTCCAAGTGATCACAGAAGAAGGCTGGAGGGCTGAGGATGCTCAGTGTCCAGGATGGCAGATGATGGAGCACCAATGTCAGGCTTACCAGGTCCTGGCTGCGATGGACCATGGACAGCAGACCCAGCGCTCCGTGGCCCACCAGTTGAGCAGAAAAGGAGGTGCTGTGGTGGCCGGGGCACAGACCTGGTAGTGGGCGGCCTGCAGCCGGTGCCTTATGTCTTCCAGAGTGCTGAGGCGGTCAGCCAGTGGCTTGCCACGTTCCAGCTGCAGCTCTATGCCCCCAACTTCACCAATGCTGGCTACGACCTTCCCACCATCAGCCGTATGACTCCTGAGGTAAGCTGCAACAGGCTGGTCGCTGGCTGCTATGCCTTTCCAGTGATGGGCCCCTGCCTCTTGCTTATGGGCCTCTACTCTGCCTAGGACCTCACAGCCATAGGTGTCACCAAGCCAGGCCATCGGAAGAAGATCACAGCAGAGATCAGTGGCCTGAACATCCCTGACTGGCTGCCTGAACACAAACCTGTAAGGCTCCTTGCATTCTGGTGGCTGAGCCGGGACCAGCAGACAGACACAGATGACTACAGCTCTAACCTGCTCTCTGGGGTTCTAGAGAGCAGAGTGGAGGATGGCCCACCAGCAGGGAGCTCCCAGACAGTCTGTATTTGTCTATCCCAGTCACTGGGTCCAGCCTTCCTGGGTAGGAGAGAGGTGACACTGGGGGATGGTAGGATGAGGGGAGTCTGAGGCCAGGAGTGTCCTTTCCATACAGTGACACCCTAGGGCACTACTTACATGCAGAGTGTAGAAGGCCCATTTGGGAACATCTGGCTACACAGCTGCATGTATATGCTAAATATTCTCCAGGCTCCCATAACAGCTCCACATACACAGTGTCTGCCATAAATGCTGACCTGTGCTCGTTCAGTTCAGGAGTTAACACCCAGATTCTGGTGGTATGTGCTCAGGCCATGGCTTATGCTGTTACAGGGATTTGCCCACATGGGGGCAACTTCTGGGCCAAGAGGAAGTGGGCTCAGGGATGCCCATCCTGTGCCTGGCTTTCTGGTCTGCTGAGCTCCAGGCTCCTACTCATCTATGGGAGAGGCACTGGTGGCAACCCAACCCCCCCTTAACTGCTGGGTCTATTGATGGGGGAGTTCTGCACTTATCACCCCACTTTGTTCACTCAGTCAGCAGCTCAGAGATCCTCCCAGGAGCCTTGCCTCACTCTGTCACTGGTGAGACTGAGGGTGGTGAGTGTAGGCGCATGAGTGGGTCTGACTGGGTACATAGAAATGATCGGGTGTTGTTGGGTTAAGACTGCTGTGGACATTTGCACAAGTGCTGATGTGGCTGTGTGGTGAATATGTGGTATGCGAGTAACCACATCTGATGTAAGTGAGAAAACAGCAAGAGAGTATGAGTGTTAGGCAGGGTGTGTGTATGCCTATGTGCTCCGGACATGCAGGGTTTAGGGTGTATGTGTGTACGTGTATCCAAAGTGGTATTGTGCATCTGTGTCTGTGATGTGTGGGTGCATCCCCTTTGTGCACTGCACTCATGGCTGCCTGACGAGGTGAGGAAGTACTTTCTCCTAAAACCATGTCCTGAGTATAGATCTGTGTGTGTGTGTGTGTGTGTGTGTGTGTGTGTGTGTTGGCTCCTGTATATACCAGTGCCCTGTGGGTGTGCTAAGGAGCTGTCTTGGGCTCCTGCTAATGCTGTCTTCAGTAGTGACACTTTGGGTGTATTTGTTTGTCCTTCTGTTTGTCTGTGCCCTGCTGGCCCAGTACTTCTCCAGTAGCTCCAAGCAGGCAGGCAGGGTGTCGGCAGCCGGCTTGGGCTGCCCCTCTGTGTCCCCTGCTCCATAGGCTAATCTGGCCGTATGGTTGTCCATGATCGGGCTGGCACAGTACTACAAGGTGCTGGTGGATAACGGCTACGAGAACATTGATTTCATCACAGACATCACCTGGGAAGATCTGCAGGAGATCGGCATCACTAAACTGGGTGAGGCACCAGCCCTGGCCCAGCCCTTCCCTACCTCTAAGTTTATCTGACCTGTCCCCATGTCCCATCCAGGCCACCAAAAGAAGCTGATGCTGGCAGTGAGGAAGTTGGCAGAGCTCCAGAAGGCAGAATATGCCAAGTATGAAGGGGGACCCCTGCGTCGGAAGGCACCCCAGTCGCTTGAAATGATGGCCATTGAGTCGCCACCCCCACCTGAGCCTGCTCCAGCTGACTGCCAGTCCCCTAAGATGACCACCTTCCAGGACAGTGAGCTCAGTGGTGAGCTTCAGGCTGCCATGACCGGTCCAGCTGAAGGGGGCCCTGCTGAGAAGCCCTCCAACCACCTGCCACCCACTCCAAGGGCCACCATGCGGCAGGAGCCCAGCTTGGGTGGACGGGCTCGGCATATGAGTAGTTCTCAGGAGCTGCTAGGTGAAGGGCCCCCTGGGCCTGGCAGCCCCATGTCACGAAGCCAGGAATACCTGTTGGATGAGGGGCAGGTCCCTGGTACCCCACCTAAGGAGGTCCGGCCCAGCCGCCATGGCCACAGTGTCAAGAGGGCCAGTGTGCCCCCAGTGCCTGGCAAACCACGGCAAGTCCTTCCGCCCGGTGGCAGCCATTTCACACCCCCTCAGACACCCACCAAAGCCCGACCAGGATCCCCTCAAGCCCTCGCAGGACCTCATGGTTCAACCCCAGTCACAGCCAAGGTGAAGCCCACCCCACAGCTGCTGCCACCAACGGAGCGACCCATGTCACCTCGTTCCCTGCCACAGTCACCGACACACCGTGGCTTTGCCTATGTCCTACCCCAGCCTGTGGAAGGTGACACGGGGCCAGCTACTCCAGGGCCTGTGTCCCAAACCATGCCTACAGCTGTGCCCACACTGTGCCTGCCTCCTGAGGCTGAGGCAGAGCCTGGGCGGCCCAAGAAGCGTGCTCACAGCCTGAACCGCTATGCAGCATCTGACAGTGAACCAGAGCGGGATGAGCTGCTAGTGCCTGCTGCGGCAGGACCCTATGCCACAGTCCAGCGGCGTGTGGGCCGCAGCCACTCTGTGAGGGCACCTGCTGGCACTGACAAGAACGTAAACCGGAGTCAGTCCTTTGCTGTTCGGCCCCGTAAGAAGGGGCCCCCCCCACCTCCACCCAAGCGTTCCAGCTCAGCTATGGCCAGTGCTAACCTAGCTGATGAACCAGCTCCAGATATTGAAACTGAAGACGACCAGCTGGGGGTCCGGGCACAGCGCCGGCGGGCTAGTGACCTGGCTGGTAGTGTGGACACAGGCAGTGCTGGCAGTGTGAAGAGCATTGCTGCCATGCTCGAGCTGTCTTCCATTGGGGGTGGTGGCCGGGCTGCCCGTAGACCTCCTGAGGGCCACCCCACACCTCATCCTGCCAGTCCAGAGCCAGGCCGGGTGGCCACAGTGCTAGCCTCAGTGAAGCACAAGGAGGCCATTGGGCCTGATGGTGAGGTAGTGAACCGGCGCCGCACACTCAGTGGGCCTGTCACTGGACTTCTGGCCACTGCCCGTCAGGGGACCGGGGAGCCAACAGATCAAGGCCACTTTGTGGAAGATGGTAAGGCCCGGCAGCGGCCTCAGGGTCCAGGCAAGGGAGAGGCAAGTGTTGATGGTCCACCCCTGGCCAGGGTGGAGGCCAGTGCCACACTAAAGAGGCGTATCCGGGCCAAGCAGAACCAGCAGGAAAATGTCAAGTTCATCCTGACAGAGTCTGACACAGTCAAACGTCGCCCTAAAGCCAAGGAGCGGGAGGCTGGTTCTGAGCCCATCCCATCACTGTCTGTGTATCAGAATGGCACAGCCACAGTTCGCCGACGCCCAGCCTCAGAGCAAGCTGGACCCCCAGAGCTGCCTCCCCCACCTCCACCTGCTGAACCCCCACCCACCGACCTGGTACACCTGCCCCCACTGCCCTTGCCAGAAGGTGATGCCCGAAAGCCAGCAAAGCCGCCTGTCTCCCCTAAGCCTGTTCTGACTCAGCCTGTGCCCAAGATACAGGGCTCACCCACGCCCTCCTCCAAGAAGGTGCCCCTGCCTGGTCCTGGCAGCCCAGGTAGGTGCAGGGAGCCTGCTAGAGTATTGCAAGATCATCCCATAGTTTGGGGGTTTACCTGTTTGGACTTGATGAGGCCCAGGTGAGTTAGGGTGGGAGTGGCCGCACTCCTTCCTCCATCCATCTACCCTGTGACTTTGGTAGTCTAAGACTAGAAGCACCCAGGTGCAGGAGGGGGTAGGGGTGGATAGGATGGAGGTGCAAAGGCCCTGAGGGATTCAAACAACTGGAGGCCCACGTGGCTCCAGCAGGTCACACATAGGGAGGAGGGAGTTGGGAAGCAGTGATAAAAACGTTGGGGGGCTGGGGAGATGGCTCAGTAGAATAAACCCTTCCCTGGCAAGCGCAAGGGCCTGAGTTCAATCCCCGGCTCCACAAAAAAAAAAAAAAAAAAAAAAAAAAAGAACGTTTGCCCTGGGGAGATAGGGTAAGGGTGGTTTCTGCTTCCCGGTGTGCTTGCACTGGCTGGGATGCCAATGCAACCCTCTCCACAGAAGTGAAGCGCGCGCATGGCACGCCGCCTCCCGTGTCACCCAAGCCACCACCGCCCCCCACGGCACCCAAACCGGCCAAGGCCACGGCAGGGCTTCAGTCAGGTAGTGCCACCCCGTCACCCACCCCGTCGCCAGCGCGCCAGCCATCTGCTGCCCTTGCCAAGCCGGCCAGCACACCGCCTTCACTGAGCGCTAGCCCCGCCAAGCCTCCGTCCCCCGGTGCGACTGCGCTGCACGTGCCTGCCAAGCCCCCGCGTGCTGCTGCTGCTGTCGCCGCCTCAGGGGCTCCCAGCGTGCTCGACGGAGCTTCACCAGGGGATAGCGCGCGGCAGAAGCTGGAGGAGACCAGCGCTTGCCTGGCAGCTGCGCTACAAGCAGTGGAGGAGAAGATCCGGCAGGAGGACGGACAGGGCTCATGGTAGGTGGGGGCATGCTGGGACTGGGAGATCTGACTTAGCTCGGGATGGGTGGAGCCTTGGGCGAGACCATGGGTTGGCAGAGTGACCTCTCCCAGGTAGGCGGGGCACTGGTCTAAGGGGCGGGTCCTGTGCAAGTCGGGCCTCATTCACACGGGGCCTGTCCCCAGCCCCTCTGTGGCAACGGAGAAGAGCACTGGCAGCATCCTAGACGACATCGGCAGCATGTTTGATGACCTGGCTGATCAGCTGGACGCCATGCTGGAGTGAGTGGCTGTCCTTGCCTGACTTGCCGCCCCCCGGGCTCCAGCCTGCACACTGACTTTACCTCAGGACGGAACCCTCCGGGCGCGGGCGGGCAGGGCTGCCCAATTCTCGGCACAAGCACAACTCTTGTCCTGGCCCAGACCGGTGCCCGCCTGCAGGACCGCCTGGCCAGGGGCTCCAAGGGCTCTGGGTGGACACGCTGCCCTGTGGTGCCCAGCCCTGTCTGCTGCTCCCTGTGCAATAACTGCTGGGCCATAGCCGCCGCCTCGGAGTGGAGAGCTGCCCTCCCCCTGATCCGTGTAGGTGAGGTGGGGCAGCTGCTGTCACCACCTTCCCAATCTGTGGCAGAGCACAGGCCTATGCCCAGCACAGAACTGCCCATTGGGGAACCTCTGCCAGCCGTTCTGGCGCAGCACAAGGGACAGGGGGCTAAGGTTGGCTACCCCACTGCACCCCAGAATATAAGCTATCAAAAGTATTAATTTATTGGGAATGAGCTAAGGCAGATTTCCCCAGAGAAACAAAAAGGTATAACTTTAACAAATATATATTTAAAGAAATATTATTGATTATATTAGAAAACCATTTACCAACTGAAAGGACACTGGTGCCCAGCTTGAGACTAAAGCTGTCAGGGACCCAGGCCATCTATCTGTGTGTCCTTCCCTCCCTGTATCTATGAGTGGCCATGTCCTGGCCATGAACACACCTAGGAGACTGTCTGGGGAGGGGCTCTGCCCAGCGTCTCTCCCCTGCTCCTCTCTTGTAACTTCTCTGCGTTGGAAGAACTTGAAGGATGTGCCTTGCTGGCTGACAGGCTGTGTCCTCTGTGCCCGATTGTGAGAGGGCTTTCTCCTCTTGGGCTGGCCATGCCCCGGGGTTGCTGATAGGAGTGCCCTGGGGCAGCATGTGATCTTGGGCATGTCAGCCAAGTGACAGCAGTATGGGTGCAGGGGTATGCATGCCAGACTGTGGGTAGATATGTGAGGGAGTCTGACTCCCTCCCCAGGGCCTCATTCAGTTCCCATGGATGCTTCTGCTCATGGTCCAGGCTGTGTTATGTGGTCATTTTTCGTCCTTTCTCTCTTCCTCTTTCCTTCTTCTAAAAAGTACTGACTGGTCTCCTCTATTGTGTTTGCTGATCCACAAGTGTTGGGCACAACTTTGACATTTCTTAAAAAAAAAACACAAAACTTTAAAACCGCTGAAAACCAGCAATTGTGCGGCAGGCTGATGGAGGGGGCCAGGGAGGGTGACATCTGGGCATGGGTCCTCCTCCAACTGTCACACCTGGGGCTTCCTGGTGAGTTGACCAGCCAGCCATCAGTGGGCAGCCCAGGCTGGGGCTCTGGCAGGTGGGGATGGGGGATCGTCTGGGCAGGGAACTGATGTCAGCTGGCTGTCAATAAACAGCAGAAATCAGAGCTGCTTGGTTCACTCTTTGAGGCTGTGGTGTTGGGGAAATGGGACTAGAAGCCAGGAGCCAAGTTCATTGCACCTCCTCCTGCATGCAAGGAGGGACCCAACTTCCCTCACATGCTGCTGGTGCTTGTGCACATTCCCAGGGCCACACAGAGACCCCTGGCCCCAGGATCTCTCCCTACTCAACAGCCACAGTCTGTGCCACTTTTATTTCAATCAGGAAGTAATCAAATCTATATACAGTCTAAAAACAGTAGAAAAGGTGAGTAAAAAGGCTCTTAGTTCATCTGGAGTATAGATGAAGGGTGGGTTGTAGTGTCGTACCTGGCACCCAGAGGGTCCTGGGCTTTGCCCTGGCAAGAGTGAAGGCAGGGCCAAGTAGAGGGAGGCTTGCTGGAGTGTGGAGTAGGGTGGACACTGCTTGGCCACTTGAGCACATTTACTTGCCCCCACATGGCAGGCAAAAGCCCAAAGACCACTTTGTGTGGCCAGCCTGGCTCGGGCAAGGTCCAGAGAGAGTTGAGGCCTGGCTTGGATTCTGTCAGCATGTCCAAACCTGCAAGGAAAGGGGCTCTGTTTCAGGTAACCCTGCGTTCCAAGTATACCTGGTGATAACATTTGCCTTCCACTGCCACTTGCTTGATGCTTCTAGCTCCTTGTCCCCAGCCCCCTGCTCCATCTGTCAGCTTCTTTAGGTGGCTTGGACCATAGGCACTGACCTTTACGGTACTATCCACAGCCCCTGAAAAGAGCCGGCCCCGGGACACAGCCAGAGCAGTCACACTGCCCTGGTGGCGGAGTAAGGTCTGTGTGCAGATCATGTTGTCCATACTCCAGACCTGGGGGGTACACAGGATGTGAGGGTATGCATAGGCCCAGCCACCCTCCTTCTGGGTCTCCTGCTGCTGCAGCTGGGCTAGTACATACGCGGAGGGACCGATCATAAGATGCACTGAAGACTTTGGTCTGGTCTGGTGTTGAGATGACTGCCAGGGCGTACACAGTGCCTACATGGCCTGTGAGGGTCCGCACTTGCTCCTTGGACTCGATGTCCCACACCTGAGAGGGGGCAGGCACAGGCCAGTCAGAGACCCAAAATGAGGGAACCCAGTCAGTCCTTCCCTTAGGCATCTAGCCCTTACATGGATGAGGTTCTCATAGGTGCCACAGACAATGTGGTGATTTGTCACAGCAATAGAGTAGACACTGCCACCAGACGTCTGCAGGACGTGGATACAATCAAGGGTCCGGATGTCCCAGATCTATGGGCAAATGTGGTCACTTGGTCACAAGGCCAGGTAAATACCAGGAGGCAGCTCACCCATGCAGGAGTCCATGCATCATGAGTACAGAGCAGGGAAAACCTTCAAGGGCCATCTGAGAAGTGAGGAAGAGGGTGTGGCCCTGCCAATAGGGTGGTTCTGTGTACCTTGATTGTCTGGTAGGAGCCACTGTAAAGGTAGCTCTGGGCTGCTACCAGGGCCCGCACCCAGTGGTTGAGGCCTGTGAGCTCCTTCTTCAACTTAAGCTCAGTACCCACGATGTCCCAGACCTGTGGGAATGGCTATGAGCAGGGGCTGAGTGGGCACCCAGTGGCCCAAATGTGTGTGCATGCCCTCTGCCTGTACCTTGATGGCCTTTAGGGAGCCACTGAAGAGCATGTTGTGAGAGGATACTAGGGTGCACACAGGGTTGTCATGGGCCCGGATGGTGTTCACCTTCTGCAGGTTCTGGATGTCCCATACCTGAAAGGATGAATAGCAAGCCTCAGGGGGCCAGGTAGGGTGACGTTATGTGGAGTTTACAGCACTAAGAAAAAAAACGCTTGCTGGGTCACCTCCCACCCCTGCCTGTCTGTGGGCCCTACTCACGATGATGGTACAATCTGCAGAACCGCTGTATAGTTTGCACCTAGGAAAGCAAAGTCAGTGTGTGAGGGCAGGGGAAACCGTGATCCTGGCTGACATAATCCTGTCCAGGGCACAGGAACCAACAGCTTGGCCCAATATCAGGACAAATGCTGCTTCCCTGAGCCAGGCTTTATTTGTGAGGGAACTTTGGAAGTGGTGGCCTAGCTTCTGATCCCTGCCTAGACAGCTTTTGACCACTGGGAAGGAGTCCCTGCCCTTAACACTAAGTCTCAGAGCTGGCTGCTGCCACCCATGCTGCTGCTTCCATTAAGTGAGCAGCCTTTCCTTTCCACACACGAATGCTTATATACAGTCTCATGACATGAACCAAAAGGGCAGATCTAGGGAAGAGGACATCCAGAGCAAGGAAGTAGCTGGGGGAGCTGTTCCATGGATACAGCTACAATGGTGACACTATGCTACACCCGTCTCAGCCTTCCTAAAGAGTTCCGCTGCCAGCCTTTGTGAACACACAATTCTGGAAATGGAGCCTACAAGGGCCTACACAATACCATACAGAAGACCAGCACTGCTCAGGGTTCAGGGACCTCTACAGGGTGGGAGTCAGATGTGCAGCTACACAGGCTCAAGTTCATGGCTTATGACCCAGGGAGTAGCAGCACATTTTCTCTTGTCTCCAAGGTCAGGAGGAACAGTGTCCAGACTCACCCCTGGATGCAGAGAGCCAGCACGATACCATCATGGCCTTCTAGTGTTTTCTGGCACTTATAGGTGGTACACGTATCCCACACCTGCAAAAACCAGAGTCAAAGTAGGTTCCAAAAGGGTCATCTCAGTGCCAATACCAAGATAAGGATGGCAGCCAGCCAAGAGAAAGAGCTCCATCTCAGAGGGCCCAAGTTGGCAAGGCTGGCATGCAATGTCCAACCCAGCCTGGCCAGGCTAGAGACCATGAGGCAGGATCCTACCCACCTTGATAGTCTTGTCAGAAGAGCCACTAAAGAGTAGGTCACCCATGGAGTAGACACAGAGACACCAGACAGGACCCTGGTGGCCCACAAAAGTCCCTTTGCACTTGAAGATCTGCTGAGGGTCATAGGCTGCAGAGTGAAGAACACAGTGAGGGACCCAGTAGGGCCCTATGGACAGCAGGTGAGAGTAGCAGTGGTCTATACTCACATCCTAGGATGCCCATGTTCAACCGTGCATTGATATGGGACAGCTCATCCTGCAAGGCCAAGAGCAGTGAAGGGCAAATGGGTGAAGCTGCCATAGCTACCAGTACAGCCACAGAGCTCAGAGGCCTGACACTGGCCAGGGGTAGCAGCAGCTCTCTCCAGAACTCAGGCCCCTAACCCCAACTAACGGGAGCAGAAGTCAGTGGGGGAGGGCTGCCCATTGGGGCCCAATCCCGTCCTTCTGTATCTCAATCACCCTTAGTCCCGAAGCCTGCTCACATTCAGCATGGATGCATCCCTCCGGAACTCCATGAGGTCCTCACTGAGTTTGCTCTGGTTCTCATCCAGGACATCTGAGCAGCAGGAGAGGAGGCGTCACTGGGGTCAGACACAATGGCTGTACCCTGTGCCCTCCAGGCTGGTCCTCACCAAACTTGAGCTCAAGGCTCTTCTCTAGTTGGTCGATCTTCTCTGAGAGCTTGCCCAGCATAGAGCGCAGGAAGGCAATCTCCTGGTCCTTTTGTGCCAGTGCTACATGCATCTCGTGGAAGCGGTCATCTGTCTGCTGCAGGAATTCCTTCAGGCCCTCAAAGCGGCATGTCTCCAGATGTGTCTCATATGTGTCCTGGTTCCCAATGAATGTACACCTGGGGGGCGGGGACAGAACATCTGCCCACCTGCCTGCCCAGGAGGACCCTTCTTATCTTCGTAAACCCAAGAAGCCCTTGAAAATCTTCCACTGCCAGGCCTTCCACCCCAGATCCAGCTGCTCTGCCACTTGCCAGACCTCTGCCACCCAGTAGTCAGCAGCTATTTTATTAGAAAAATTCAATCATGAGTCCTTTAAGTACTCTACCCTGTGGGAATAAAACCAACTCACTGGCCTCCCTGCCCTGAAAACCAAGTTCTTCCTCTCTGCTCTCAACTGTTTACTCAAGCTGCTGTGCTAAGCCAGACCCTGGCACATCCTTGTGGACACCTTCCCCAATATCCCAGCTCCCCATCCTGTCCAGTCCCTTTTCTATAATGCCATGGGGCTTGAATCTCTTGGGCCCCTAGATCTCGGTTGTGCTGATGGGGACAGACCTGACTCCTGGCTCAGGTTCATCCCTCCAGCCCCAGCACTCAGGTTCTCTCACCCAGCAATGCCGAGGAGAACTTGGGATCCCACCCACCCTCACCCACTCACCCGTACTTGGAGTGGGGACACTTGATATGCTCGCATTCCTTGAGGTGGGCCTCCAGGTTCATCTTGAGGAGGGGAGGACAGTTGGGGTTGTTGGGGCAGCGCACTGGCCTGTAGTCACAGCTGCCTTCGTGATCCCTGTGTGAAGATGGGACTCAAGGTCTGAACCAAGGCCCAATAGTGAAGTCAGGAACTGGGGACGGAGGGTACTTACTTTCGGGCACTGAGCTTTATGGTGAAGGGGCACCCCCGGGGGTCCACCTCAAAGACGCTGGGCTTCCCCACACCTGCCACTCGACAGCCGTGCCTGCAGTGGATGAAGAGCTCCCCAATCTGCTCAGCCACCGCAATGTTGTTCACCACCACTGTCAGCTTGGCGTTGTCCACGGGACATTTCTCTGGGGAGGGGCAGCATGCTAATCCTACAGCCTGCCCCATCACCCCCTCCCTGGTTGCAAGAGCCTTCTAGGTGCCTGATTCACCCAGCCATCTGCCCCACTGAGGCACAGGACTATGTGCATAGGTGGGTCAGCCAGGGATGACATGGTCATTGAAGTCTCTCAGGTAAGCTGGAAAGGTACTGGGAAAGGTCAAAGGGACAGAGGACAGGGTGGGAAAAGACAGTCAAGTGAGCCTAACAGTGGCATGGAGCCAGCCAGCCAGAGGCAGGAGTAGCTGGGGACAGCATCTTTTAACAAAGTGTAGGTACCAACACTGGGAGGTCCCATCCCATGCCTGTCATGGGGGCGGGGTGTCTCTCAGTAGGGAGACAATGGGAGTTCTGGCTCTTAGTGCCCACTGTGGAGGCTCTGAGCTTGGTCTGAGTGCCTGTAGTCCTGGCCCAGGCCCACAGGAGGCCAAGGGTGCTGGACATTGTACAGGCTATACACCTTCTCCAACCTCCTGAATCACAATATGGAGCAGAGGCCTGGAACCACACCTGAGAACCCCACAAGACCAAGGGTTAGGAGCCTGGGGTTAGGAATGAGCCATGGCCTCTGCTTAGCAGCCTGGGACCCAAGTAAGACTGAGACCACCCACTCCCACTCTATAACAAGGTAGCCAGGCCCAGATGGGAAGGAGGGACCTACCTGACTTCAAGGCACATCTTCTACAGAACGTGTGCTATGGGGACAAAGGACAGGCATAGGGTATAGGCACAGTCTTTACTTCATGGTTTTTTTTTTTTTTTTCTTTTCCCCATGTATTTGGTACAGGGTCTCACTACACAGCCCTCATAGTGATCCTCCTGTTTTCAGCCTCCCCAGCACTGGGATTACAGGTCTTGGTGGCCAGCTCAGCGTGCTCAGGGGTGGGGCTGGCACAGCATGTGGTGCCAAGGGTTCAACCCTGGTCCCTACGCTTGCCTAAGCAGGTGCTCAGCTTTCTTGCCAGCCCCTTTACCCCATGTTAAGTCCAGGGGTGGCTCAGGGTTTATCACCACCCTATGCCCAACGCAGAAGGCACCAGCTGGGTAGCCAGACCAGCTACATGACAAAGGCCCAGGCCTACAGGAAGTGGGCCGTAGCCCACTGCCCCAAGTTAGGGTTAGCAGCCTAGGTGTGGGAAGGAGCCCCATAGGGTGGCCTCACCCCACATGTGGTGATCACAGGGTCCTTGAACACGCTACAGCAGAGTTGGCAGCACAGCTTCACTGAGGGCTGCTCAGAAAACACCAGTGGCTCCTGAAATAAGCAGAGCAAAGGAAGGTAGAAGGGAAGAGGGTCAGGATGCAGACATAACCAGGGAGGCCACTTGGCCCATCCCAACCAGTTGAGACCTATCCTGGGAGGACACTGAGGCTGGGGGAGGGGGCTGGTTTTAGAGGGTCAAGGAGAGGAAGCAGGGGCTCTGGCCAGAGGCAGAGCTCAAGCAGAAAGGACTGTGTCCAGCACTGTGGGCAGCGGGTCCACTACAGCCTTCCCCTGCTCTCATTTGCCCTTCCTGCTAGATTTAAGAGTACAAAGAGCCTCCTAAGATGGGGGACAGGGGTGTGTCTAGGAGACCTGGCCTGGTCCCTCAGTCCCAACATGTACCAGGGAGGACCAGAAGCCCTGACCAGAAGCCTGAGAAGATCCCACAGCACTGCAGCACAATGACAACCCTGGAAGACCCTCCACAGCCAGCTGCCCACACCTACCGGCTCCTCTTCCTCTTCAGGCAGTGAGAACGTGGAGCGCAAGGACATGCTGGACTCGGAGTGCAGGGAGCGCACAGAGATGGCTGAGTCGGAACGGCGGGGAGTGTTGATAGGGGGCTGCACAGAGACAGGCAACCCATCAGAAGGCTCTGTGCAGTGAAAAGACTGGAGGGTGCAGCAGCCCGGGGCCACCTTGCCCCAGTAGGTACTCTCAAGGACCACAGAGGCTGTGGCCGTCTGTCTGCCTGGGCCAGCCTGGGCCCTGGTGCTGGGCTGCTTGCTCTCCACTGCCAACTTTCTTTGTGTAAATGGAGAGACTTCCTGCTATTCAATTCTACGAGGACACACTCAGGCTGCTTCCTGCTTCCTGTGAGGGAACATGGCCCATAGAGGGGGTGCCTCTACCAGCCAATCCTGGAGTACCCATGGGCTCCTGGATTGCTAGATGGATGAGAATGGAAAGCAGACCCAGGAGAGGCTGCTGGGTTCCTGATGCCTGCCTGGCATCACCATCCAGGGGACACTGGGCACAGGCTGGAGGCTCATAGAGGAAACAGGGACAGCATTCCCACTGAGCCCTAGCTTAAGCATCTGAGTACGAAGGTGAGGGCACGGGTGCCTGCCTCTTCCTGAGCCACAGTGACGGCTTGGAGGACAGTAGGGGGAAAAGGCAGGCACTCTACTTTCCTGCCTTCTGACCCTAGAAACCTCCAAGTTTCTTTTTTTTTTTTTTTTTTCTCCAAGTTTCTAAGATCTGTTAATTCCCATAGCTTCTTCCTTCAGCTTCTGATAAAACTGGCAGCCACACTCTTAAGCCACAACCTTTGAAAAGCAGCATGTAAACACTTTACCCATCCCCCATGCCACAAACAACTTGAGGGAAAGAGCCCAGTCCTTGCCAGCCCAGCTGTGAAGCTCTATAGTGCAGCGGAATAACCAGTCCCAAGAATGGGTATCCCTGAGCAGGTAGCAGAGAAAAGGAACACGTACTTTCCATACCAGGATGGTGCCCAATCTCCTGCCACAGTGCCCCATGTGGGCTGTTCACATGTAAATACCACATGAGGGTCAGAGGAGAAAGTAAGGGGCAGGGAGTCAAATATCCCCATGGCTGGTGATGAAAACAAGAGGGGCAAGAACAAGACCAGACAGGAGCAAGAGGGGAGCTTCACTCACATCAGCCCACCAACCAGGAGCTTCTCCTGGGATCACACTGTCCTAAACCAAGGGCTAAGGGAGAAGAAGGTCCAGCTGCCTCACATGGAACAGTCGGAGGTCTTGGGTAGAGATGAGGCAGGCAGAGGTTAGAGGGAAGGACACTGGTCTACCTAATTCCCTGGAACCACATGGACAACCCATGTGTTCGCTCACTTAACTAAAAATGGGTTATCTTTCTATTAAAAAAAGAAAAGAAAAGAAAAGAAAAGAAAGGTCTGGCCTCTGAGGATAAGGGGTTGCCTCAGTCCTGAGGAAGCCTGCCTCTTCAGGAGAACCAGCTAAAGTCACCAGTAGGCTGCCATGCCCAGCTCACCAGGTAAAGCGAGTGCGAGCACAAAGGTGTCGTCTGTCCAGTTTCCCTGCCTCTCAGCTCATCTGCCCCTCTGCACCCCAGGGCTTAGTCCTACCAGGGTCAGCCCCTAGCTCCGAACACCAGCAACTCCACTGCCAGAGAATGGCCACCAGGAGCCTATTCACGGGACTCAGGCACCAACAGCCAACCAGCAGCCCAGAACCCTTCCTTTCTCTCACAACCAGAAGCAAGATGTTCTCTAGCTCTTCCCAGGACTTAGCAGAGGCTCCTAAGCCCCACTGCCCTACTGACACCACAAACTTGGGCCCACCGCTGTGTTCCTATCTCCTAGTCAGGACTCCCTCTTCAACCTCCTGCACTCCCACTTACTCTCTCCTCAGTAGCAAAGGAAACTTTTAAAACATGATTTTTACCAAAATCAAATGTACCTTGTTCTGATCTTCAGATATACCTTCTAACGTAGCTCTGCAATCTGGTTGCCTGCTGCCTCCATTACCAGGCCCAGGGGCCTCCTAGGAGACTCACGGTCTCACTACAGGGGCTCAAGACTGTGCCCTCGTCCCTTAGCCTGGAATCAGTTCTTTGCCACTGGCCTATAGTCAGCATCCCCTGGGCCTGGTCTACAGGACAGAGGGCAAAGGGGAAGCCAAAGCCTACCATGCTGTCCTCCTCATCCCTTGGGGAGTAGGCAAGGGTGCTGGAGGAGGAAGGTGTCCTTCGGTGCTGTTTGTACGTGCTGCTTCCATCAGCTGTGAGAGAAGAGAGAAGGGGAAGGCCAGGCACCATGAGCACAGGTTGTACAGAGGACTGGCCCAAACTGTGGGGCAACAAGCCGCGTGGTGTGTAGACAGAGGGCCCAGCTGGTAGAGCCTGTGTAGTATGTGGGGCCCTGTGGCTATCTCTAGCTCTTGACCCTCTGTCTCTGGCAGGGATGGGAAGGCAGTGCTTGGGTTCGGTCCCAAGGTGAAGCTAGTGCCAGGAGTGTGGTTGAGAGGTTCAGCCTCCAACTGGATAGTCCTGGGCCCCTACCCTGACTACTCCAGGAGATGGGGCTGCTGCTGCTTTTTTCTGTACTAGAGAGCCTTAACATTGAGCTATATCCACAGCCTTTAATGTTTATTTTATTTATTTTTAAGACAGGGCTTCACTAAGTTGCTCAGGCTGGGCTTGAATTTACAATCCTCCTGCCCCAGCCTCCCAGAGTGCTGGGATTTTAGGTATGTACCAATGTACCACCATTCTTGGCTCAGGAGGGGCTTTTGAGCTCTACACGTCCAGCAACCAACCCTGGCCTGGGGCACTCTGTACATAGCTTAGGTGCACAAACAATAGCAAATGAAATGATGACACCTGAGTGAAACCACATCTTGCGTGACCTTCAGGGTAACTTCCAAGTAAGTTCACTGACAGTCCATGGGCTCATGGTTCTCAGCTGGTTCATGGCATGCCCAGGACCACATCTTGTTGGTCTAGTCTTCTTGCCTCATTCCCTGACACAGCCAGAACCACCAACAGTTCACAGCCTTCCTCCAAGGAAGATGCTGAGGTGCTCTCCCTTCTCTTCCCCATACTACCCCTCGTCAACCTGGCCAGAGAGCACGGCAGCCCTGTCATTTCCATGTGGGATCCAGACAGGCCCACATCACTGGTACTATAAGTAACCGCTTTGGGGACAGGAGACTCACCCCTTCAGCCAAATGCCCCAGGGTAAGGCCACCAGGCCCAGCCAGGTCCAGCATCAAAACAATTAGACCCAAAGGCCTGAGCTCAAGATCAGGGCTTCAACTGCCTGCCCTCTCACTGGGCCTTAGTTTCCCTATCTGTATAAGAGGGGCCAGATGAGGCATCATTGGTGCTTTGCTACTCAGCTTTCAACATTAGTGACAGGTGTCACATGGCCTATAAAAGTAGATGCATGAAGCCGGGCATAGTGGCTTTCACCTGTAATCCCAGAATTCAGGAGGCCAGAGGATCTCCAGGAGTTTGAGGCAAGCCTGAGCTACATAGTGAGTTCAAGGCCAGCCCCTGAAATACTGTATGTGATGAGACCCTGTCTCAAAACAAATAACAACAAAAAAGTCTCTTCTGTGGGAAGGGCGCCAACTTTGGATGATTTTTTTTCCTCAGAAAAAGCCACATAAGGTCAGGCTGCACATGCAGCAAAAGGAGCTGGTATGAGTGGGTGTATCTGGTGGCAGGGAACCTTTGGCTAGATTTAAACAGAAGAAACCATATCAAGGCAATTAAAAAGCCAGTTAAGGCTGGGGAAATAGCTCAGTGGCATAAGTGCCTGCCTGGCAAATTCAAATTCCCAAGTTCAATCCCTGGGTACAGGGTGGGTGGGGGTGGGAGCCAGTTAAAAGCAGGTGAACTCCTGCAGTGGCCCTGTGCCTCCAGGAGGAGTACAGTACGGTCTACCATTTTCTCCAAACTTCTAGACAACAGTGGAAGGCTGAGGCCTAGTACTACAACTGAGAGAAGATACCACAACCTCTCAGGGGTTAGGAGCCTAGGGTTGGGAATGAGCTATGGGTCACTATGACAAGGGATAAATATGGCTGCGGTGCCAGGAAAGTCAGTACAGTCCTTGATGAAGAGGCGCTAGGCTGGGTATCAGGAGGAGGTGATAGGATGATGCCAGGACACTGGGGAAAGACAGCAGCAGGGGCTAAGGCACCACAGTGGCATGACTTGGCTCCTGTCCAGCAGGGGACACTTCAGAACTGGACACAGCAAGGAAGAGGTCAGAGCCAACTACCCATTCTCTAACAGCAGAAGTGAGCATCCACCACACCAGTAAGTGTCTCCTAGGGCAGGGGGCCCAGCTTCTTCCCACGCACAGGCTCACTGGCTCACCTTTGGTGATGGTGGTGACAGCAGAAAAGGCGGGCCCGAAGGTCGTTTCCATTCTGGTCTAAGAGAGAACATGGACACGCTAACATGCTTTCCCATGGCCCAGCCATACGCATGCACTGCAGGGACCCACCAACAGCACATATACACCCACCCTAAACCCCTTAGGTAGGTACGGGACTGCTCTGGAAGTTCCACAGTTTCAAGTTACCAGAGCACGCTGGGGCAGGAGTGTACAAAGAGGGTAGCCCCTTACCCCGGTGCTGACGTCTGGGGAAGGAAGGTTGGTGGGCCCCCCAGAGAAGCGGTTGTAGCGGGTGCTCTTGCCTGAGCTCATGCTCTAGAGAGGCATGCGGGGTCCTTGGGCAGCATCCCCTGCAGATGGGACATGAATGGGGGGCTTGACAGGCAGCACCATGCCCTGGCTGGTCCACTGCAGGGCTCACGGTGGCCTTTTCCTATCCCCACTTGGTGGGATAGGAGAAAGCCTAATTTGGTGTGCCCACAGTAGGCAAGAGTCCTCCTTCCTGCCCAGGTCTGCACAAGTCCCAGGATCGGGCAGGTGGAGCCACGAGGGCAGCCAGCCCTCAGCTTCACCATCCCTCTAGGCTAAGCCCTGAAGAGGCCACCCAGCTCTCTACCCCAGAGGTGGGGAAGACTCCCACCTGTGCTGTCTGCTCTTCTGGGTTGTGAATCATAGCTGGTCACTTTCAGGCCTGCCCCTCTGCAGGCCAAATGTCCCTGAAGCCAAGGTTGGGCCTCTGCAGGCATCTCTACTTGCTCACTGGACCTGTTTCAGATATGGTACATATCGGGACAGGACCCTGTCATGCAGGGACTACCCAGGGTAAGACAAATGTTTCAAGCTACAGAATGTACTGTTATGACCTGGTCAGACTCAGTCTATAAGATGGCAGGGCACTGGTTACACCTTAAAGAGAACCCATGGGTTAAAGTACTGGGAGCCCAACTTCTAAGCATAGTCACACAAAAAAATTCATAGGAAAGAGTGGAGCCCCAACTTTTGACTCTATGCAGGTCACTAGTGCCTCAAACAGTACAGCTCAGGGGCTCAAGGACTGGAAGATATGGGAAGCACACAGGGGTCACAAACAATCTCCACCCTCCCCCAAAGAAAGGCTCTGTGTTGGGGCAGGGGGACTGTGCCCTTTGGCAGGCCAGGCCAGGGGCACCTGCAGGAAAAGGAAAAATAAAGAGAAAGGGAGGCTGGTCACACTCAGGACAGGTTCCAGGAATGGAGCTGTCCACTGTTAAGACAATCACTTTCTGCCCTGCTGCACAGCACACAGCCCCTCTGAGTTGGTGTCCCCAATCTCAAAAACCAGCAGTTTGCAAGCTACCAGGGTGGGACTGACTGAGATCGCTCATCCTGCCTTCCCACATATGATCGATTTCCAGCTTTGGCAGCTCCCAACAGTCATAGTTACAAAGGAGCTCTCCATGGGAAGGCAGGCCACATACACACCATGACTCCTGCCATTAGGTCTCTGTGTACCATTCCACTAGCAGGCGACTGCAGCACCCAGTAATATGCATTCCAAGTTCCCTACACAAGGATGGAACCTCAGAACCAGTTTTCTCCTGGAGAGGAGACTGGTAGTAGAGTGCCTAGCCCAGTGGCCTATACCAAGCCTCTGGAGGATGGGCAAAGAACAGGAGAGGAACAAGCTCCAGGAAAGTCTGGCTTGGTTACCTGTTACGGCCCCACTCTGCACCAAGAAGTGGGCATGCCTGTTGTGGCCCAGCCCTGCAGAACACAGCATGGAGACAGCCTAGCTGCTTCTGGCATCTTCTCCAACAGGCCCTTGATAGTGTATATCCTAGCATATACACTCTAGGATAGCACTGTCACCCACTACCATTGCCACAAAGTAAGTCTTGGTCCACTGAGTAGGCCTCCCCTCAGCCCGCAAGGAGGGGCTGGCTTCTACTCTGTTCACCATCTCTGTTAACTGCTTGTCTTTTTCTCCTTACAATGACCACACTCCACTTGCCTCCACAACTGCCATCTGCAGTGCTACCCACCTGCTATGGGGTCTACTCAGCCTTCAGGGCTCAGGCCTCAAACAACCATCCTGCAGATTGGGGATGGTTCTTTTTTAATTTTTTGTTTGTTTGTTTGTACCGGGGACTGAACTCAGAACCTTGCACTTGCCAGGAAGGCAGTTATGCCACTGAGCTATCTCCCTGGCCCCTGGGGATGGTTCTTGAGCCCTGCAGGCCAGAACTGTTTGTCACTTGGCTCCTGGTACTAAGCACCCTTAGGTCTAGGTGGTTGGGTGGGATCCCAAGAGCTTACCCAAGACTTTCTTCTCTCAGCTCCAGGCCCCTGCCACACTCAGGCTCCTGCCACATTCAGGCCCCTGCCTCACTCATCACTGTGGATCATCAGTGTACACATTTGGCTACACAACACTGGCTTCTTCCACCCCTGCACCAGCCTCGGCGCCCAACAGAGGCCACTCCACCTATATCCCTGGTCTGACTGTGATTTCAGGGCTTGGCTGTGCGCCCAGAGGAGATGGTCCTTAGGCAGAGATGTGAATGTGGCAAGTCTGGAAGCAATGTTTTGATCCTGCCTGTCTCCCTCCACCCCTCAGCAGGAAGGTCCAGGATGGGTGGCCAGGAGATCTACCTGCAACCCTGAGTGAGGACACCCCTGCCACTGGAAGCCCCAGACAGCCTGAAGCTGAGAGCTCCAGGACTTGTCCACCAGAGGCAAAGTTTCATCGCTTTTGGGAACTCAAGGCTGGCTCACAGGAGGCCTTAGAAGACACTGACCTCAATTTCACAAACCCATGTGATCCTCTCACTGTTAGCTGCCAGGGCCACTAGGCCAGCTTGAAGGTTCACCAAGTGATGCCAAGCCCAACAGGCAGGACCCCAGCCAACACTCCCCCTGGGACATTAAGACAGGGGGAGCCCAGCCTAAGCAGCTTCAGTTTGGGAGAGCAGTGTCTTCTCTTTCCCTCTGAGATGAGGTAAACAGAAAGGCAAGCAGGGTAACATGCAAATCACCCAGAAATCCTGAATAGGCCAATAGCAGCCAGGCCTGCAACAATGACACTGGAGTGGGTGCACAGGACCAGCCCAAGAGCCAGGCTGAGCAGGGAAGGAGGTAAGCAGACCGCAGCGAGGCCAGTTTCCTAGTTCACATGCCTATTTCCTGCCCAAGAATGGACAGGCCCCCACAGACTGGAGTCCATCAACCCCATTTGTGTGGTCTGCCCACAAAGCAGTTATTCATTCCCAACATTGTCTTTTTTTTTTTTTTTTTTAAAGACAAGGTTTTACTCTGTAATCTACTCATTGTCTTTCTGTTTTGTTTTTTGGGGTACTGGGAATCAAATTCACAACCTTGGGTTTGCCAGGCAGGTGCTATGCCATTGAGCTATATCCCCGGCTCCTTGGTCTGTAATTTAGGCTGGCCTTCAACTAACAGCAATCCTCCTGTCTCAGCTTCCTAAGTACTGCGATTACAGGTATATATCCTCAGCATTTTGGAACATAGCAAGATGCCTAAAGCCTCCCCTCAATCATGTTCTCCAAGCACTGAGTTTTTCAATAATAATCCTCCCTGGTGTTCTAGGCCCAGGCCCAGACAGGAGGGTGTATGCCCCGCAGGCCAAACCCCCTAGAAGCATCCCTGGAAAGTACAAGCTCAGCAGCTTAGCACCAGTTGTCCCCAGGAGTGCCCAGGCCCCCCAGAGTAGGAATAGAAACTTCTACCCCATCCCCATTCTGCCGAGGCTCTGGGGTAGGAAGGAGTCAGTGAGGTTAACCATTTTCTAACCATTCTCTGTACCTTGGAAGTCTACCTCTTCTGTCTTATAGTTCCCTGTGCTGGTATGTATAGGGAACAGCCTTCCCCAGGGTTGGCACCCTTGTCCCTAAGTGGGAAAGGCTATGTGGCTGAAAAAAAGCTTTCCCCACAGCTCCCCCGTTCCTCCTTTCCAAGTGTAACTGACACCACCTGCCTGTCTTCTGGGGTAAGTGCCCCCAAAGACAAGGAGATAGAATCTTTTAGAGAGCAAAGGTCCTAAGAAAACAAAACAAAACAAAACGAGTTGTCCACCTTGGGTGTCACAGGTAAGTGTGATCCAAGGGTACTCGGTCCTCCAGAGCAAGGCAGGGTAGGTTATAGGAAAAGGCAATCTCTCTCCCTAGCCTACTCTACCATCCCTCTCTACTTGGCGACAATGCAGTGCAGCCCCTTACCCTACTTCATCTGAGTCTGGGGCCAAGATGCAGGGGTCTTCGTGTACCCACATCCATAACCCAGGCATTCCTGAGCCCTGCTACCTGTCCAATGTGGAGTGGAAGAGATTATCTTCACCATAAGCATGGAATGTCTCAGCCTCTTTTTTGAGAATTCTGAGCTACTTCCTCCTCTGAGTAGCTCAGAAGAGCAAGAATTGGGTAGGCCCCAGAGCATAAGGTCTTCTGGGGTATCACTGTTGGAGGAAATGTGGGACACAGTCTCTTCCCTTTTTCTTTTAGGACATACCTCAAGAAGGTCTGAGTTAAACTTGACCAGGGTCCCTACCCACATAGGCCCTGTGGCTGGCAGCCAGAGGAGTAGTCAGCTCAGATGGCTCTGCTAGAGTCAGGGATGGAGGGAGTCTGCAGTTGCAAGTACCAGCTAGGACCAACTAGCTCCATGCAGGTGGAGTGTGCGGAGACATCCTCTGAAGGATATACACTAGGTCTTTAACAGGGCAGGATCACCCTAGATGCCTCACTAGTCCTAAGTCCACCCTGGGAAGAGCTTGGGAGAACTCAGCCCTGCCTGGGTGCTCAATAGGCTAGACTATAGCCAGAGCTCTAAGCACGGCTCTTGGTATTATGGAGCCAGCCCTAGGGAGCTGCAAATGACCCAGCTGCTAGCTCAGCCCCATGTTGACACCTTGGCTCAAGCCCAGGCCTTGCAGCCAAGTCCTATAGAAACAGGACCGGTTACCATAGCAAAGCCACATGTACTTCTGGCTGTTTCTCTGATGTCCTCTTAACACATCTTGTTTTTGCAGAACCGGGGATTGAACTTGGGACCTTGTGCATACCAGTCTGGAGTAACCCTGGCCTCTGCTTCCCTTGGTCCTAAAGTCCCCCTTACAAGCTCAGCAGATCCTGGGCAGAGGACTGGTCAGCCTTGCCCACTTCCAGCACCCTAGCCCAGCCACTGCTCTTTCCTCAACTCTCCCCTGCTTTCTACACCCATAGCCAGTTCTAGAGAAGCTCCTAACTTGCTCCCCCTTCCTAAGCTTCTGTTTGTTTTGTTTTGAGACACGGTCTCACTATGTAACTTAGGCTGGACTTGAACTCACTATGTAGCCTAGGGTGGCCTCCAATTCATGGTGATCCTCCTGCCTCAGGTCTCCCAAATACTGGGATTACAGGCGTGTGCCATAAGGCTTGGCTAGGCTTCCTGCTGGCACTTCACGCCCAGCCTGCCTGCCTAGACTGAGACTCTCCGGCATCCATGGCTCCCCCTACTGGACAGAAGGAGTCTCTCACACTCAACTCCACCACCCAGCAGCAATGCGTTTCACTGCCCTTGGTGCTCGCCTCATGTCTCTGTCCTTCCTTTTCCAGATCTCATATGTATCTATGCTGCAGGGATCAGACCTAGTCTACAGGAAGTCAAGAAGGCTTCCCAGAGCGAGGACAGGCCAGGTCTAAAGTGGGCAGACAGCACATTCTGAGGCATAGGAGAAGAGGGCATTTGTCTTCCTGTTCCAACACCCAGCCAGAGGGGGCAGAACTAGGAAGCATGCGGTTGGTTACCTCAGATAAATCAAGGTAGTCTCAAACTCCTGGGAACAGATTCTGGACTTTCACCTGAGAGCTAAATACCCAGCCCAGTCCAAACCGAGCCTTTTCTTTCAGGACCTCTCAGGCAGCTTTCTCACTGTTTCCTGCATGACTTCAATTTTTCTTCTTGCTGCCCCAAAATAAGCTGGGAATGTTGTGGGGCAGTTCAGGGAATGCACAGGGCCCTATGCTCCCCCACCCCCAATATGTACTATTACTGCCTCCTGGCACTCAGAGTCCCTTAACCCTCAGTCCAGGGTTTTGCAAGGCTGCCCCCTCCACTTTGGCACTCTCTGCTGGGATTGGCTCATTCCCACTCCCCAGCTTCCAGACCACATTCTCATCCTAGATGAGGCTTCCTAGTGGCTGTTCTTCATCTACCCCTACCTGGCAGCACATTTTTCCAGGGAACAGCCACACTTCTAGGCTCAGGGACTGACATTCTGGGGACACAGGAAGCATTTGTCAAGGGATAAAGGCTTGGTGGGTCCTTCTCCAAGGGTCTTTTCTGAATGAGCCCTCCAGAGAACTGGTAAAATATAAGGTATTCACCTACTAGTAAGACCAGGTGTGAGAACCATGATTCAGAGCAGCCACCAGCTCTAGGCACACGCTGGCACTTTACACACACACTACTGTGGATCCCATGAAGTGTCTGTCATAGACACAGTGTAACAGAATGGTTAAGGCTATGGTCCCTAGACTCAGACAGACCTGGATTCAAACCTTACCTCTTCCTCTTAAACAGATGTGTGGCTGGTTGAGTTGCTTGGCCTCAACTTTCTTGGATTTCTCTCTACCATAAAACAAAGTAGAGATGGACACAAATCCAGAAGGAGCGGTGAGAAGTGATAAATATGATAAATAGCGACAGTTTTTCTAACAGCAGCTTGTCACTAAGAGCTCAAAGTGGAACTGGGCATGGTGATCTACATCTGTAATCCCAGCATTCTGGAGAGTGAAGCAGGAAGATTGCCACCATCCCAAGCTACCCTGAGCTATACAGTGAGTACATGGATAGCCTGACTTATAGACGTGTCTCAAAAACAAAGAAAGAAAAAAGCTCAAAAGGGTGGCTGAGAGAAGCTGAGAGGCTGGCCCATGCACCTGATCAACAGGAAGTTACATCAAAGCTGACTCAAACTCTATTTTTATTTTTTTATTTTTTATTTTTATTTTTTTATTTTTTTTGGTGGTACCGGGGATTGAACTCAGGCCTTTGCGCTTGCCAGGGAAGCACTTATTCCACTGAGCCATCTCCCCAGACCTCAAACTCTATTCTTTCTGGTTTCTTCACCACTATCAGGCAAGCCTAGAAGCCCGGCCCACTGTGCCCTTGAGCCAACCCTTTGTCAATCCAAGGCAGGAAGTGGCTGAATCATAGAATTGGGGCTCTCTGTATGTCCAAACCACCTTAGTCCCTTTAGCTGCACCTTCTTCCCATTTCTCACACCTGGCATCTCTTTGTCCAATTGCAGACCAAGGTTTACAACACTTGGTGCTAGAAACTGACGATGTGGTAAGCTCAACGTGAGTTCATCCTGGAGGAGCTGAGGGCCAAGGGAGGAGACAGAGAGGGGTCCCCACTAATCTTCATTCCATCTGTCAGAAGTACTTTTCCATGGGTACTTTAAACCCTGACCTTTTCATTTCATGAAGCCACTTCAAGGAAACCTTTCACGTTGGATTGTCACTCCTGGCCACAGCTTCGTGGCCTGTCACCTCAGCCAGGCTGCACACAGCCCAGCTTCCCTTCAGAATGAAGTGCTGGGTTCCTGCAGTGACTTCAGTGAGATGCCACAGAGAACCGTAAATGCCCAGAGAGGTAAATGTAGAGATTTATAACAGATAGGCTATGCTTGTCACATGTGAAAGAGTTCTGGGAAGGAGAGGCCCAAAGAAAGAATGAGGAAGAAAGAACCATAGGCTTGTTGAAAGTCAGGGGTTAGCAGCCCAGAAGAGAGAAGGCCTATGTGTACATAGAGAAGGGGCAGTGGGTGAGACAGGGCAGCAGTCAGAGAAGGCAGATGGAGCTCTTATTTTGTATTTTGTGTTGTAGGTGGGGTTTTTTGTTTGCTTACTTTTTTGTGACAGTCTTGCTATCTAGTGCAGGCTGGCCTTGAACTCATTAATGTAACCCAGACTGTCTTCAAATTCAAGGTAACCCTCCTGCCTAAGCCTCCTGAGTGCTGGGTCTGGAGCCATGTGGCACCATACCCAATTCAGATGGAGCTCCTGAGCAAATGAGATAGCAAAGTAGGGTGCAACTCCAGAGCCCTGGATTCTAGCCTCAGCTGACCACCTGGATCTACTCAGGACAGCCTCTAGTGTTGAAGTCTCACACGCATCCACTACACACAACCAGAAGGCTCCAGACTCTGACCTGATCCATCTCCTGTGCATCAAGTCCTCCACAGCCTGTTTCAAGCACAGTACAATCCCTGGCCTATGCCTTGCGGAGTCCTCAACCTCGCTTCTCCACCAGTACTCGTTGGAGTGCGCCAATCCCTCTCCATTGGCTCCAGCCTGGAATCTCTTCTGGCAATGTCCCAAGACTGGTTGCTTCTCTGTCAGGTCTTTGCCCAACTCTAGGGCTCTCCACCAAGACAGAGGCCCCCGGTACTCACTTTCCCAGCAAGCTGTTTCTTTTATAATACATATCTTAACCCCTCATGATTTTGTCTCTATCGTCACTCTCTTCCTTCTCTCTCTAGACCAGGGATTGTGGGGAGATATTGGGCAATGTCTGCTGACACTGTTGTCACAACGGGAGGGGGAGGTTACTGGCTTCCGGTGAGTAGAAGCCAGGGAGGATGCTCAACATTCTACAACGCACAGGACAGCCCCTCGCTTCAAATAACAATCCAGCCCGAATTGTCAACTCGGGTTTGGGGGACCCTGGACTAGACGCGATTATAAAACTGGACTAGCGTTCTCTATAGTCTCCCTGGCGCTTAGAACAGTGTCTGGCACCGAAGCGGCGCTCAATAAAAGCAGGAAGAAAGAGAATGAAGCAAAGGAGCGACTGGCGGACAAACTGAGAAATACGGACGTCGGGATCCGGCCCCCTCTAGAGCCGGCACCCCCAAGCCTGGCTCGAGAAGCGCCTGGCTCCACCCCCCGCACGGCCCAGAGGCCCAAGCTGCCGATTCGGAGCACCGCGCAGACACTCACCCGCCTGCTGCCCGGGAGCGGCAGCATCACCCGCTGGATTCATCGTGCTCCCTCTGCTGCTGGCTGAGAACGGGAGGAGACGCGCGAGCCGGAAGCGTTCAGGCGCTGAGCCCGTCGGGACTTGTAGTTAGCTGGCTCAAGTGACCCAGGCAGCTGCCTCACGCACGGCGCTTCAGAAACTACGATTCGTGGGGACCCAGGAGCACCGGGGAGGGTTGGAAGCTTGAGAATCACTCTATATTGCAGATCGGAGTCTGATTGGCTCTGCACACCGTCATTGACAGTTACGCTCAATGATCTCCCCGTAAAGGAGTAGTACCGGGTCTTCGCTGGGTAGACAGCGGAGCGTATCAGTGGTGAGGAAAGGCGGCACTTCCGCCAGATCTGTCCAATCATCGAAGTAAAGCAGTTTCTATAAAAGCTTGAGACCCCGCTGGACTCCTCCTTTTTGGGTAGAGCACGAGGTTTGAGTACTTCTATGGGTTGTGGGTTGGGGTTGGGGGGGTAGCAGTTCGCCTATTGGGATCTTGGGCATCTTCCGAACCCCGCAAGCCTGTGTAGTCCTGAATCCTGCCTCGGCCTGTCTCCACCTTAGCCATTGTCGGTTAATCATAATCTTCTTGAACATCCAGCAGGTAAGACTGGGCCCAGCCTCGCTTCCCGAATGCTGCTCCAAGCCTGTGATGAATTGCTTTAAATTCTGACACCTCGTATGAGAACTGCATGTGCAGTCTGATTATATTTCGAGACTGAGGCTTGAGTGAGCTTTCTTGACAGGAGGGTTTGGGATGGGCCAAAATGAAAGGAACGGGCATCTCTACATTTCCAACTCTGGTTGACTTTCAGGGTCGTGGTGAGCTGGCTACAGATGTCGAACTTAACCGAAATCCAGAGGCCCAGTGAGCAGAAGGGCCTGGTAAGGTGGGCTTTTTAGTAATAAAGCAAAACTAGTGAGTTTTTAGTCTCTAGCGTCATTATTTTCTTAGCCTGTTAGCGCTCTATGGAGGACAAGCTCATTCCCCAGGCAGATGGAAGGGAGATAGGCATTAAAATGAAGTTTATTACTTGTGACTTGACTTTCCTTGGGGCCTGCTTTATCTATTCTCCCCTGTAAGGCCCCCAAAGATTGTTTTATTATGCCTGTGTACCAGGGATCTAATCACCAAGGCTCACATGCAGCCCTCTAAAGAGCATTGAGCTTTGATGCACCCTTGGTTATAAAGGAACTTCACCAGTCTTGTGAGTTTTCGGGCTCACCAAGGCCTCTGAGTTCTGGAATCTGGTCTAGAAGTTCCTTGCAACAGATGAGACAGAAACTCCAGGAAGCACACCTTTATTCACTAGTATTGAAAACGTGGAATCATGGCTGGATGTGATGATACACACCTGTAATCCCAGCATTTAGGAGGCAGAGGCAGGAGGATTGTCATGAGTTTGAGGCCAGCCTGGACTGCATAGTAACACCGTAAAAAAAAAAAAAAAGTCAAACAATTTGCAATCAAAAAACTGGTTTAATCACTCTACTAGTACAAGATGAAGAGAGTTGGTAACATCAGGTCTCAGCTATGGCTGGGCCTAAACAAGGCTTGGCACATGGGTACACTGGCCAGTTTGGGCTGGTGTTTGGAACACACAGAAGCGCATACACGTGTTAGCCTGTGGCCTGGTCCTTTAGGAATGTCCAGGAGGGGGCAGCAGAGCGCCATGGTGTGGTCTGTACACGTGTAAGGACCTTTGCTTTTTTGGAATGAAGGTTTGAGATTGCTGCTTGGACAGAGAGGGGATGAGGCTTGACCCAGGAATCCCTGGAAGTGCTGGCTGTGGAGTTCCCGTCCAGTCTTTATCTGGCTGGGTCCGTTCAGAGTAAAATTAATCCTTGTTCAGAACTGACAGCAGAAGGGCCCTCGACCTTCCTGTTTAACATAGTCGTGCAGCAGGAAGTGGGGTTCATTGGGTGCTTTCATAATACGCTGTTTCAACTCCCTGTGGATAGAAAGTATTGATGAAACAGGATGGTATCCAGAACCACCAGAAAGGGTTCAGACCCGAGGTCATAGGGGTATTTTTGTTCAGTCTGTGAACGTACTTTGCTATGGCAGTGAAGGCCAAGTCAACGTTGACCCCTGTCTTGGCACTGGTTTCCATGTAGGGCAGTCCATACTCCTGCAAACAGCTGTTACCAGCTGGGTGGTGGCATGGTGGGGACAGCCCAGGCTGTACAATCTCAGGAACACCATCCTTGCCACCACCCTGCAATGACTCACCTTGGCCAGCTTCTCTCCATCCTCCCTCTTCACAGCTCGCTCCTGGGTGGAGTCCACCTGCCCCAGGCACAGGGTTTTGGTGATGGTTGTCCCATGGCTTGCCTACCACCCCCCTCACCTGCCTTGCTTTTCAGAACAGGGTAGAGAGAGCAGAATGGCCTGCACACCTTGTTCCCAAGCAGCATGAGTACCACGTCGTCCTGGGCATATTCCTGGATCTCAGTCAGCCAGGCCTGTGTGGGGAGAGCTAGGACCAGGCGGAAGCTGGTACTCCCTGCATGTTTTGCCCTCTCAGAACCTTGGCCCCCTGTAGGTCACCCCTGACAGAATGTCCCACAGCCCCATATTCATGCTCAACTAGGGCCATCTCAAGCCCAGAGGAGCCCACCAGTCCCTTTCCTATCAACAGTCCTCACAACTCATGGGAAGCCTGGGGCCATTATTGCCTATTGCCCCATTAGGAAAGAGACCACTGACCTGGATGTTGTCAAAGGAGGTCTTGTTGGTAACATCGTAGAGGAGCAGCAGTGCTGAGGGTAGAGTGCAGTGAGCACACCCCTGGGACGCAGTGATTCCTGGTTACCCACACCCTCTTGCTCAAATCAAAATGTCCCAGGGGAGCTGGTCCCGTCTTGGGCTCACCATGTGCATCCCGATAGTAGGCATGGGTGACACTGCGGAACCGCTCCTGTCCAGCTGTGTCCCAGATCTGTGGCAACAGACAATGGTCATGCTTTCCAGACCACCTGGTATTTGTTACCCCCAACTTGTTCTTCCCTAATCACCTTACCTGAAGTTTCACCTTCATTCCATCCACATCCAGAACTTTGTTCTGAAACAGAACCAACCAACTCCAGTGAGTGCCCATAACCCTTTCCCTGCAGACTTATTTTCCTTTTGTGCTGGGACTACAGGTGTACACCATTACACCCATTCTGGGCCTGGTTTTTCTTACTGTTCAGTTCCACTGGCCTGAAAGGCTCCCTGTCATCACTTCACTGTATCCCAAGCCAATTTGTGGTACCAGGGATTGAACTCAGGACCCTGTGCTTGCCAGGCAAGCACTTATTATACTGAGCCATCTCCCCGGCCCTCAAGCCAAATATTCCCCATTCTCCTTGGCTTTTACCTCAGCCCTGGCTGCCACCTTTACCATGGACATCCAGGTACTTATTTTTATTTATTTTTTTAATGTGTTTGGTACAGGGTCTCACTACACAGCTTGGACGCATAGTGATCCTCCTTTCAGCCTCCCGAGCACTAGGATTACAGGCATGTGCCACCATGCCTGGCTTCAATGGCTGGCTCAGCATACCTAGGGGTAGGGGTGGCAATGGCATGTGGTCCCAGAGTCTGCTTAAACAAGCTCTTAGTCTGCTGAGCTATCTCACCTGCCCTTACACCCCTAGCTTAATGAGCTGCTGTGTGCACTGAGAACTGTCCTACCCTCCCACCTCCTGTAAAAATTTTCCCACTGCAACATGGGCTCCCCAAGGGGTGGTGTGGGCCTGTCTGGCCCAATGTTGAAACCTAGGAGGCCAGAACTGCCTGATACACAATAGGTACTTGTATTTGTGGCTGATTGTACTCCCCAGATGGACTCTCCTTGTTTAGTACTAGACACAAGGCCCAGAATCTGCTCTCCTCAGGTGGGGACGGCAGCCTGGGCAGCTGGAATAATCACCACTTCCCAAGCTACTGCTGTAAAGGTGCTTTTGGGTTTCCAGGGAACCAGACTCAACCATCTGCCGGGCTGGGGAGAATACCTTGTCTTCCCTAGCACCCTGAATTGGTGCACAAACATTCATCAACTTGGCCTCATCACCTGCCCCGGGGCCAACAGCAAGAGACGCCTAGACAGGTTATAGGTCATGTGTCTCCAAGAGTGTTTTGGCACCTCAGCCCTTCATTTTAGTCTGGGTAGAGAACAACTCCCCAAACTACAAGCAGCCCTCCTTTACTGTCCCCAGAATGGGCCTCTTTCCCAGCCTCCTGCTAACTGGGTCTAATTAAAGGGTGAGAAAAATGCAAATTTAGGATTTGCCAAGAACACACCATCACCTCAGTACACGGGTTTTAGACTGATGGCCAGAGGTAGGGGTTCTGATGCTAGAGCCTCAGGAGCCGCTGCTTGGGATACTAGGAGTCTCTGCACCCAAAGGTAGGGACCCCTCCTCCAAACAAGGCCTAGAAACTTTCCTGGCAGCATCACAGCCTCCAGACTTGTAGAACCTGGGCAGGTTCCTGGCTCTCAGTCTTGGGCCGTCGCTGCAGTAGGACAGTGACTGGCTTGAGTGAATATGGGCCTTGAATTTCCTCTGACTGGGAGTACAGTCCCAGGATAACTCCAGCTTCTGGCGCAGAATTCTCTGCTTCAGGTGGGTCCAAAGACCACCTCAGATATTGGGAAATCTCAGGACCCTTGGGTGTTGGGAGTCAGCTTGGTGGCTGGGTGTCCCATGTCTGGGAAGCAGCCACCCCAGTAGGAGCTGTACCTCCAGAGAACTGGGGCCACCACAGGGAAGATGGAGGATCAGCTACCCAAAGATACTGGGAGGACTCAGCTCATGAGGGGGAACTGATCAGAGCTGCACTCTCACCCGGAAGTCGATGCCCACAGTGGAGATGAAGGTCCCTGCCAGGAAAGCACCGTCCTTGAAACGTACGAGCAAACAGGTTTTTCCGACACCTGAGTCTCCCACCAACATGACCTAGGGCAGACAGGTGGGTCAGAAGTAGGCCCGGGAAAAGGGAAGAGGATGCTAGCCCACCTGGAGGGGTCTTTTGATCTGCCCTGCATTGCCCAAGCCAAAAAGGAGCTGTAGGTGAGGAGTAGGCCTGCAGGTTCAGATGGCTTGAGGAGACAACAGTTCTACCTCTGGTGGTCTTGGTCCCTTCTCTCCCAGTAGGGCCCTTTTCATTCAGTGGGAGTTAGGGCTGCTGCCCTCCCATTAAGAGTCAGTCTTGACCTGGGAGGGAATTGGGATCTGGTGAACAGAGGCAGTGAAATCTGGGGCCTCCTAAGAGACCTCCAGGGATTACATTCCCAAGGGCTTCTTCACCTCCCCCCACCAAAGGTACAAATCCCGGCAGCTTCATTAGGAGGAATTTCCCAGCCTAGAATCAGATCTTCACCTGAGGTGGACCTGGTCAAGTAGGTCTGTGGACAGAAGAGACAGACAAGTCCTCTCCCTCCCCCATCCAGCCTGCTGCTAAATCTTCTAAAATCTAAACATGATTCTACCTACCACAGCCAAATTCACATAGTTTCTGCCTTGGTCTGGGGGAGGCCTCACTCTCCCCATCCAACTGGCAAACCTCTTCCCAGCCTCAGAAAAAGAGGAGACCCACAGCCCCTGGGTGTGAGCGAAGGCAGCATATGGGAAATGATGAAACCAGAGCTCAGGTGAAGGGTGATGGTCAGTGGGAGGGGTGCGTGCCAGGTGCTGATGTCCCAGGACCCCTTGTGCAGCTCTCACTGAGGAAGGAGGAGGGGAGGCCCAGCCAGCTGTTGAGTACTCCAAACATAGCCTGACAGCTGTGTGTGCGCTCAGTGCACATTGCAGCTGTGTCAGCTGTCGGGTGTCCTCGGCCGGGTCCGCGGTGCCCTGCATCCCTTCTCAGGCCCCCCTCCCCTTTTGGCTCAGACCCCAACAGATCAGCAACACCTGCTGCACGCGCCTGGGGGCAAAGTGCCTGGCTCACCTTGAAGGCGATGTCGTAGAAGTCACCACCCCCGCCAAAGGACAACCGCCCAGGTTGCTGGGGCCCGTTGGGCGGCGCCTCGGGGCTAGGGAGCGCAGTCCCGGGGCGCCCAGGCCGGGCCCCGTTGGCTGAAGGTAGCGCGGAGGCAGCGGACACACTGCCCGCCTTGCTCTTGAAGGTCTTCTTTCTGGACATGGCAGACAGGTGCTTTGTGCGCTTGTTCTGCGCCCGCCACGCCGCGGGTCGCTCTGCTCCCCGTGCCCTCTGAGCCTAAGCCGGACCTGAACCCGAAAGGTGGCCGAGGCGGCATCCCGGGCACCCCGCACCCGCCCCACCACAGCCATCCCACAGGCAGCCTAGCTGCCCAGGCCCCGCCTCCCGCCTCCCCCTCCGCCAATGACCGTGTGGAAGAGGGGAGAGGCTATGCAAATGAGATTGCCCGGGTGTTGTCAGGAGGCTGAAAGGCTGGAGTCTGAGCCTGCTCCAAAACCCGAGCCGGGTGGGGCAGTCAGGCACAGAGACCCAACTCCAGTCGTAGCGCACGTCTGTAATCTAGCACTCAGGACACCATGGCAGGAGGATTGCTGCGAGTTTGAGGCCAGCCTGGGCTACAAAGTGAGTTCATGGTCAGCCTGAGAGTGAGACAGAGACAGAGATAGAGACAGAGACAGTCCTCCTCAGCTACACCACCCCATCCCTTCCTCCCCAGCCCAGTGATATCCTCACTGGATGAGTCATCAGACCCAGGACAAAGGAAGTCTCCTGAGATGAAGGTGCTGGGGATAGAACCTGCACAGGTGGGCACCTGGGATTCCGTCTCTTCTCAGCCAGGGAAACCTGCCATCTTCCCTACTGCTCCTCCCTGTTCTATCTTCCCTGGGGCAGGAGGCTCTAGGGAGAGCCAACTTTGACGCTCAGCAAACAAAGCTGGCTGTCAGGGAATACTCCACTCAGAAGATAGCTGGTTATCTAGTGTCAGGACAAAGTAAAGATAGCAGAACTCCCTAGGCTTCTAGAAATCTAAAGATCTGAGCAAAAGGAAGTAGGGGAAGGCAGCAAGTGCCAGAGCCTCAGAAGGTCCCCTCCAAAGGTGCTGTGCCCTTGAGTTTGAAAGGCCTTGCCCTCAGGTATGACCAGTGCCTTGACCTTCCCATTCCAGATTCTGGACTCAGGGAGGCTGGTGCTGATTTTCTTAATCCTAAATTGGACCCCACAACACCCATCTCCAAGTCCTGACAGTGCCCTACCTGGGCTGCTTGGTGCTTTGTCCCCGGACCTCCAGCCAACATTTTCTGTATCTCAAGAATGAAACGGTGCCCCTAGGATGGGGTGCTTCTGGATGCTCCTCTGGGAACTGTAGGGATGTCTTGACTGTATCCTAAGACATGAAAGCTGTTACCAGGATCCCAGGTTCCTCAGAAATTTAACCCTCCCAGTTATCAGTATCCAGAACACCAATAATTAGCTATCTCTTGGGGCTCCGAGGCCTTGAAAGATCCAAATGGAGGGATGCTGTCCAGCACCAACTCTTCAAGAGTGCTTAGCATGGCCTGCTCCTTAGAGGTCTGGAAAGCTACTCAGCGCTGAGTGCTATCTATAATGTACCAGGCACATGACATCTTTAAGACTATCCTGTTAGTGGATATGGTAGTGAATAGCTGTAATCCAAGCTCTTTGGAGGCTGAAGCAGGAGGATTACTGAGTTTGAGGCTGAGCTGGGCTCCATAGTGAGTTCAAGATTACCCTGAATTAACTTGCTTATTGAGATTCAGAGCAGCTGCCAGGGATATAGCAATGACCAAGACAAGCTGCTTCCTGTGAAAAAATCCAGAGAGTATAAACTGTCCCATAGAAAGGATGGTCCTGATTCATCCCTCAGGTACCTATCAGAGCTCAGGGTAGGTGAAAACCCAGAGAAACCCTGAAGTCCCCTGAGCTGCCTTCTTTTACTATCTTTCTCCTCTGGCCCTCCACCTCCTCAGTCTCCAGATGTGTATGTGTTGGCCTGGGGCGTGAGTATTGGGCTCCCACTGTTGTAGCTCTGGAGATTAGGTATAAGACCACTGCTGGAGACCACAATAAACACTGCCTACTGGGGCTAGGGAGATGGCTCAGTAGAATAAGCACTTGCCTGGCAGGCGCAAGGGCCTCAGTTTTTCAATCCCCAGTTCTGGAAAAAAAAAAAAAAACCCAAAAAACAATGCCTACTGGCCCCCAGGTTTCTACAAACCTGGCTGTGAGGGAGCAGTCTACTCAGAAGATAGCTAGCTATTTAGTGTCAGGACAAGGCTGAGATAGCAGAATTCCCTAGGCTTCTAAAAACCTAAAAAGGGCCAGGGAGATGGCTCAGTGGAATAAGTGCTTCCCTGGCAAGCACAAGGGCCTGAGTTCAATCCCTGGTTCCGCCAAAAAATAAAAAATAAA
>NW_004524597.1:9610588-9612246 GCF_000260255.1 Octodon degus
TCTCTCTCTCTCTCTCTCTCTCTCTCTCTCTCTCTCTCTCTCTCTCTCAAATAAATAAAAAAAAAATTAAGAAAGAAATATGAGCTAGAAACATGGGCCTCACTTCAGGAGCACAAATCAATGCTGAGAGGGATTTTAGGCAGAATGAACGTCAGTGTGCAGTGAGAGTAAGCCTGGTGTGATTGTGTAATGACAACAAAGCTTTATGGAGGAGAGAGAGATTTGCACTGGGCTTTCAAGGTAGAACAGGAGTCCAAAGGAGAGGAAGTGGAGAAACTCACCAGTTGGAGGCAGTTAGTATGCCCAGGTGAGTGCCAGTAAGTGGGCATCAATTACCCAATTTAGGTAAGGGTAGGAGAGGCTGGATTATAAGGGAAATTTGAATGCTATACCTGGGAGATTGGAAATTATTCTAAGGAATCAGGGAGACATATATGATCTCTAAGCAGAGCAACAGAGAGAGAACACTGTGCTATATGAATAGTGGAAAGTGGTAGAGGGAGTGACAAGTGGACTAGTGGTGCCTGCAGAGAGGGAGAGGATCTGAGACTGTAGTAGGGGAGACATACTAGGGAAGAACGGACTTCAAGACAGACAGTATCTTCAAGTCTAGAAATAATGAAAGTAGGACAACATCATTCATGGGGCAGAGACAGGGGTTCTAGGATAGATTAAAAATGGCAAATTCACTCTTTGGTATTTTCTCAATGATAGAAGGGCCTATATCCCATGGCCAAGAATCTAAGCAATGGGCTGGGGAGATGGCTCAGTACAATAAGTGCTTCCCTGGCAAGTGCAAGGGCCTGAGTTCAATCCCCGGTTCTAAAAAAAAAAAAAAGAATCTAGGCAAAAGCTATGGTTTCTTTGAATAGATATAGCAGAAATAATTCTGGGGGCTGGAGAGATGGCTCAGTGGAATAAGCACTTCCCTGGCAAGCGCAAGGGCCTGAGTTCAATCTCTGGTTCTGCAAAAAAATTAAAAATAAAAAAAAAATAAAAACCTAAAGATCTGAGCAAAAAGAAAGTGGGGGAAAGCAGCAAGTGCCAGAGCCTCAGAAGGTCCCCTCCAAAGGTGCTGTGCCCTTGAGTTTGAAAGGCCTTGCCCTCAGGTATGACCGGTGCCTTGGCCGTACATCTTCCTATCAGCTATTGCCCAGAGCAAGCCCCATACATGGGAACCAGAAGGAATTTGGGTGCTCTGGGGATGGGGTCTATAAGTAAGGCATCATAGAGGTGGAGGAATGTTAATAAGCAGGCAACCCGGAAGTAAAGAAAGAGGTGATGAACCAGAGCAAGTAGAAGGTCCACAGAAGAGGAAAATTTTGAGCCACAAAGAAGATAGAATTGCCTTTAAATTTTTTACATAAAAATCCAGTTCTCTGTTTTCTCTTGAAAAATTTGAGCACGAGGTGCCTGGATCAGGGCCTCCTCACTCTCTTACTTCCTAGCAGTCCTCCTAATCTTTGATCATTATGTCTCTTGTTTCTTCTGTTTGCCACCTGTTTTCCCCCTCTGGACTGTAAGCTACAGGAAGTAGCTTGTCTTGGTCATTGCTATATACCTGGCTGGTGGCTCTGGGTCTCAATAAGCAGTTATTAAATTGATGAAAGAAATATGAGGGGCTGGAGAGATGGCTCAGTGGTCTAAAGCACCTACTT
>NW_004524597.1:9612346-9658035 GCF_000260255.1 Octodon degus
AACCAGGGATTGAACTCAGGTCCTTTTGCTTGCCAGGCAAGCGCTTATTCTACTGAGCCATCTCCCTGGCCCCTTGTACCCAGCTTATTGTCTGTACCAAGTTAATTGTTCTTAGAATCTGCCTGTTATGCTGGGAGAAAGCCTAAGTGGCCAGGTAGAAAGATCTAGAGGAGAAAGAACTGATTTGTCAGCCATGTGCACAAAAAGCTGGTCTGGCAGTGGATGCCCCAGCCCCAGTGGACACCATGCAGGTTCGTAAGTGTGTGTGTGATGTTTGTTACACAGCAAAAAAAAATAAATAAATAAAAAAATAACTAGAGCAGGCAAGCAAGTGAAGGAATCAGTTTGATGAGAAAGGTCAGGTGTGTGGGGTAGCCTTGGCTGGGCCTAGGAATGTCCAGATCCTAGGATCTTCAGCCTGGAAAGGAAAAGAGGCCAGATCAGAAGCCTGAGGCTGGGTCTAGAGACCTGCTGTAGGTGGAGGTGAGGACCAATGTGCTAGGGAAAGAGGTTATAACCCTCAACTATCCTAACACAGGGCTGGCTCTACTATGCAGAAGAGGATCAACATGTGTCCACATCCCCAGAGGGATTGAATCACTCCAGATCTGCTCCATTCTGGTACTCCCTTATGCCCATGGCCACCAGTTAGTGTACTGTGCCTTCTGATTTGTCCTTCTGGGTGCCTGACTTTCCATCCTGAGTGACATGCCATGAATCCTTAGCCATGGTGGGCCATGGTGACTTCCTAAGACCTCCAGTTCAGGCAATTATTATTATTATTATTATTATTATTATTATTATTATTATTTTGTACTTGGAATCAAATTCGAGACCTTGCACTTGCCAGGCAGGGGCAGTTGTTTTTTTATGTCCCTAATTTTACAAGCCATACAGCATGACTACCACCCACTGCCCACCCAAAGAGTTTGGGCCTCATGGTGGGGCCCAGTCATAAAGGACAGCCCTCCTCAGGGCCCTAGACTTTACATGGAATGCCCTATTTCCCTAGTTCCTACCCCTGGTTTTTGCTTCCCAGATGCTCTCTGTGGTTTCCTGGGGTTATGTGGCCTCTGTCCTGCCTGCGAGTTTCCTGAGAACAGCACTTATTGCACCTACCCCCATCCCCACCCAGCACTGAAGAACAGCTTTGTGACTGAGCAACAGAGAACCAGGCTGAACTTAAGAGGCCTTTCAGCAAGCAGGGGTGATGGCAAAATCCCCAGAGCACTGCCCCCGAAGTCAGTCCTGCAGAACCCAGCTGTTTCTGGGAGGGTTGGAACAGTGCTGGAAGGGCAGAAACCCCAGTATGTTCAAGCCTTGCTGTGTTACCCTAGCCATGTGACACCCCCTCTCTGAGCCTGCTGTCTACTCTGTGAAATGTGGGGGCAGGAGGAGCTGATCTTTAAGGGCCCTCCCAACTCAAACACCTTATGTTCTATGAAATCCATGTGAATGTTGCCATGGATACATCAGAGGAACTGGTGCAGCATTGAATGCAATTTCCACCAGGGAGAGAGAAGACTGAGTCACGCCAGAAAGCAGGTGACATTAGAGGTATGCTGGTCATGAGATCCAGGTATGGAGGGGTCACCATGAATGTCCTGTTTCTGGGAGGAAATTTCTTCTCTCCACTCAGCCTAGCCACCTTGGCGGTGCTGAGGTCCTGTAGGAGGGTGAACATAGGGAGTATGTATCCTAGCCTGAAGGAATATAGGGCCAAACAAGAGAACTATTCCCCAGAAAGTGTGATCAGAGCAGCTTAGGGGCTCAGATGGGACAGCTGGAGACAGCTGTTCAGTACTCACTACCAAGAAGGACGAGTTCATGTAAAAGTTATGTTTACCTCCTATGGGTTGTGGCAGCATACCTGGACTCCAATAAGACCAAGGTATACTCTTCTGTAGTGGAAGCCTCCAGCTCTTGCAAGAGTGTGAATAGGGCTGCCTGGCTCCAGGATCTCAAGCAGTCTCTGAATGACATGCTCAGTTTCATGGCAGGTACAGACATCAGCACAAAGTGATAGGACAGACCTTTGTCTAACCACCACTGTCCTTAAAGTCACTAGTCCCTGAGTCATCAGATCCCCAGACTGGGTAACATTCACTATTTTTTTGTGTGTGTGTGTGTGGAACCGGGGATTGAACTCAGACCCTTGCACTTGCCAGGCCACATTCACTTCTATTATTATTTCCTCTTCTCCTCTTCTACCTCCTGTTCTCCTCTTTCTCCTTCTTCTTCATCTTCTTCCTTTTCCTCCTCTAACTTCAGGTACTAGGGATTTAACCCAAGAAACACTGAGATACATGCTCAAACCCTTAATTTATTTTTTCTATTTTTTAAGACAAATTTTGCCATGTATCTGGCTGACTTCAAACTAAATATTCCCCCACATCAGCCTCCTGAGGGCTAGGAGTATAGTGTGTGTCACCATACTCAGCTTCTTCTTTAACTATAAAAATAATCCATGATTTAAAAATTTTTTTAAATCTTTTATTTATTTATTTGGTACAGGATCTCACTACACAGCTCAGACTCATAGTGATCTTCCTGTCTCAGCCTCCCCAGCACTGGGATTACACATGTGTACCACCTTGCCTGGTTTTGGTGGCCTGCACAGCTGGGCTGGCATAGCATGCAGTACCAGGGATTGAACCTGGGTCCTTGCACTTGCCAGGCAGGTGCTTAGGTTGCTGAGCTATCTCCCCGGCCCAATCCATGATATCTGTGGGCATATCAACAACACAAGATAAAGGTGAGGGCCAAAATCCATTTCCCAGGACTCACTATTACGTTTCAAAGTGGTGTCTATATTTATTTCCTATTGCTGCTACAGCAGATTACTGCAAATAATGACATAAAATGACCAAATTTATTATCTTGTAGTAGGTAAGGTAAAAGTGCAAACAGTTCTATAGGGCTATAGTCAAGGTGCTGCCAGGCTGGATTCCTCTGGAGGCTCCAGAGAGTTTGCTCTTTGCCTCTTCCATCCTTGGTGCCTTCTGACTTTCCTTGGCTCATCATCATATTACTCTAATTCCTACTTCCATAGTCACTTGGCCTCTTGTCACAAATCTCCTCAAGCTTTCTCTTATACAGATATTTGTGTTAACATTTAGGATCACTTGTATAATCCAAATAATTCTCCCTATCTCAGATCTTTAATTTAATCATATCTGCAAAGTTCTTTTTTATTTTTTGTACTAGAGATTGAACCCAGAGCCTTGGCAATGAGCTATGTCCCTAGCCCTTTTTTATTTGGAGACAGGGTTTCACTTTCAGCCTCCAAGAATTCTACGATTACAGATATATGGCTCTATGGTTTACCAATCACAAAATATACAATTTGTTGAGTTTTTACACCTATATATAGCCAAGGAATCACCATAGATGTACATCAAGATAGGGAATCTCCAGGCATGATGGTGATTGCCTATAATTCTAACAATTGGGAGGCTGAGGTAGGAGGATAGTCTTGAATTTGAGGTTGGTCTGGGCTACATACTAAGTCCAAGACCAGCCTGAACTTCATAGCCATACCCTGTCTCAAACTCTCCATGCACACATAACCCAAAAAGAATATATCCTTCACTTCCACACTAATGTTTTCTTACCTTTTAATTACCTGGGAGTCTGGAATCCAGTCTTGTCCCAAGATCCTGAGGGGACAGCTCTGAGACCTCTCTACTCATATGGGAATTTCTGGTTTAGGCCTGATTTGGGGGAGCTTATGTGATGGGCTGGATTCTGAACATGGTGCACTGAACATGGGAAAGAACACAGGAGGACCTCTGGGTTGAGTAGGGCCATGGTTTTGTCTAAGCATTGTGTGTGTGTGTGTGTGTGTGTGTGTGTGTGTGTGTCTAACATTTTTGTCTATAGTGCCAACACAGTGTTCAGAGAAGGCAATAATTTATTACGTATTGTATATAGATTGTGCCTGCTATTGTATTTTTTTAAAAATTCCCCATTTAACATCCTTTGCCTTAAATCTTTTTGGGGGGCTCATGGTATTTTTTTTTTTAATGTATTTGGTATAGGTCTTACTATGCAGCTTGGACTCCGAGTGATCGTCCTGTTTTTAGCCTCTCCAGTGCTGGGATTACACCTGTGCACCACCATGCCTGGCCTCAGTGCCTGGCTCAGGGCATCTAGAGCAGGCCAATGCAGCATGTGGTACTGGGGATCAGACCCCAGGCCCTGAGATTGCCTAAGCAGGCGCTTAGTCCACTGAGCTATCTCATGGGTCCTTGGCATGGTATTAATACTGCCACACCTTAGTGTCTGCACTTCTAGTCTTCGCCTCGGCCTTTCATGGTTATTTGTTTTAGCTGTGTCCCAGTGAAGTGTTTTTTTTTTTTTAATATTTATTTATTTTTATTTATTACATTTATTTATTGTGTGTGTGTGTGTGTGTGGCCAGCTCAGCCCACCAGGGGGCGGGTCTGGCTGGCATGTGGTGCTGGGGGATCGAACCGCGGTCCCTGTGCTTTGCCAAGCTTGTTTCAAGTAGGTGCTTTAGACCACTGAGCCATCTCTCCAGCCCTCCCAGTGAAGTGTTTACCTAGATTTAGTGTTTCTTCTGAGCATCCTGTCCTTTAATATAAGAATTTAATTTATTTATATTTATTTTGACCACCCACATGCTTGGTTTTATTCCGACCATTTTATTTTGGTTTGATGAATATATTGATCCACAGTTTCCTTTTCAAAGTCTTTTTCTGAACTGATCCAGTTTTCTTGGCTTTTTTTTGCCCCTTCTAGTTTCCTCCTTTTCTTCAATGATGCTAATAATTAACATTGGCTGTTAATTTATTTTTTTTTAATTTATTTGTTTATTTATTTATTTGTGTGTGGCCAGCTCAGCCCACCAGGGAGCGGGGCTGGCTGGCATGTGGCGCTGGGGGATTGAACCACAGTCCCTGTGCTTTGCTTAGCTTAGCTTGTTCTAAGTAGGTGCTTTAGACCACTGAGCCATCTCACCAGCCCTTGGCTGTTAATTTAAAAAAATACTTTTAGTCTATATTGCATTAAGAATTAGACTGACTGGGCGTGGTGGCACACAGTAATTCCAGCACTTGGGAAGCTGAGGCAGGAGAATCGCTGTGAGTTCCAGACCAGCCTGGGCTATAAAATGAGCTCAAGGCCAGCCTGAACTGCTTAGCAAGACCCTGGATCAAAAGGAAAAAAAAAAAAAAATTAAGCGATGTGGTGGTGCACATGTATAATCACAGTGTTCTGTAATCCAAGGAGACTAAGGCAAAAGGACTGCAAATTCCAGCTTAGCCAGGCAATTTAGCAACTTAATGAGACTCAGTCTCAAGAAAGAGAGAGAGAGAGAAAGAGAGAGAGAGAGAGAGAGAGAGAGAGAGAGAGAGAGAGAGAGAGAGCGCTAAGGATTTAGATTTAGCTTGGTGCAAAGGCCCTGGTTTAACACCACTACTGAAAAAAAGCAAACAAAAAAAGAAGAATTGAACACTTCTTTAACGTTTCCCTCCCAGTTCTGAAATTCCCTGAACCTTCTCCTTATCCTCTTTGTGGAAAGCTATTACTGGCTCCTTCTAGTGGAAAACCTTGTTGGCCATATTCATAATTATCCTGTTGATTTTATTATTTGGCCTATTCATACTTAGCTGTCTCTGGACCCTTGTCTACTCCATATTTAAAGTTGTGTGTCTACTCTAGACAATAACACCTGGTGTGTATCAAGGGCCTTTAGATAGAGACCCTCTGTGGAGTATCTCTGACTGCTGATCACAACTATAACTCCTGGAAGTAGCCAGACTGGTCTTTGCCCCCTGTCCCCTCACAGCAGTTAGGGATACTTCTTCACAGGGGAGTATTATAGATAGCTAAGTTAGGTAGAATATTGTAGGCAGCCAGACAGGGCTGAGCCTGAGAGTGGTCAGTGCAGAAGAGACTGTGGCTGGAGGTACATTCACTGAAGGCGAGGCTTCAAGAAAAAGAGGAACTACTACTTCCCCTAGGGATGAATAGTACTGATGGATATTCTTTAGGGTTTTAAAATTTTTTATTTTTAACTATTTTCTTTTTTTGTTACAGGAATCAAACACAGGGCAGGCAGGCACTGCGCCACTGAGCTACATTCCTGCCCCAGGGATGGATATTCTAAGTAGGCATCAATTACCTTGGGGTGGAGGACCAAACCTTAACCCATCCCATGTGTGCTCGCTAAATGACTTGCTTTCCCATTTGATTTCCATTTAATCAACATCGTCCTAGCGACTAGTTGTAATCTTATTGGCTAATCTCAATTTTGTCCCACCTCACACCCATTTGTCATGGATCAATATTACCTAAGTGACTATACTTCTAATTTTATTGATTGGTTATAGTTCTGACACCTTAAGCCTGCCTCATCTTGGGGCTTTGCTCAATAAAACACCTTTGAGAAGTGGGGTTGGTGAGCAAACCACTTTCCAGGTCCCCTTCTGTCCCTCTCAGATGCAAGCTTTTTTCTCTCTCAATACATTCTTTTTTTTTTTTTTTTTTAAGATAGGGTTTTGCTATGCAGTTCAGGCTGGCCTCAAACTCACACTTAATCTTCCTGCCTCTGCCACCATGTTCGGCTTTCTTACAACTATTTAAAAAAATGTTTCCCTTCCAGAACCAAGCAAGATCTTTTATTTTTTTTTTCTGTCTCACCACAGGGTTTGTTGAAATAGTATAGAATTTCATTTGCAGATAATCAATTTTCCTCTTTAAACATGTCTTTTCTGTTTCAGAAATCCTTTCCAAATTATAGCATTTTGCTCCACAGTCACTTTCAAACAATCATTTCATTAATCTGCTTTATTTATTTTGTACCATTGTTCTCTTGTGGATGTATCTTCCTGTAACTTGAGTTCTTGAATCTTAAAAAAGTTTGTTATCTAACTGTAATTAAAAGTTTGGCAGCTGGGGCAATAGCTCAGGGGGTCTAAGCTCCTGTCTGGCAAGCACAAGGACCCAAGTTCGATCCCTGGTACCGCATGCCATGCCAGCCCGCACTAAGCTGGCCACTGAAACCAGGCATGGTGGCACATGCCTGTAATCCCAGCACTGGGGAGACTGAGACAGGAGGATCACTATGCGTTTGAGTTGTGTAGTGAGATCCTGTGTCAGATAAATAAATGAAAGATTCTTAAAAATTTAAAAAGTTTGGGGCCGGGGAGATAGCTCAGCGGTCTGTGTCTGCCTGACAAGTCCAAAGGCCCAGGTTTGATCCTCAGTACTGTGCACTGTGCAGCCCACACACCCGTAATCCCAGTGCTAGGGAGGCTGAGACATAGATCACTTTGAGTTTGAGCTATGTAACAAGAACCTGTACTAACTAAATAAATAAAGATTAGAAAAAAGTTTGGGTTTTAGAAATAATCTCAGCCATGCTACTTACTGCTGAGCAACTTTGGCAAATTTCTTAACCTTTTAAAAAACTTTTCTGTGCTTCAGTTACCTCATTTAATAAAAAGGATAATAATAGTTACACTTTCTAGAGCTACTGCAATTCAGTGGAATAAGGTGATGAATAAATAGGCAGGAAAGTGAAGAACATAAATTTCCTACCTCCTGTCTCTGAAGTAATTTCCACCACTGAGCCCCCACTACTGTCTTGCATTATTTACCTCTACCTCTGTGCCACTATCCTTTCCTTAGGTTGTATACTTGCTTGAGTCTTTCCTTCATTGAGAAAAAATATCGAGCCATTCCTGTCTTTTACCTCTCTCTTTCATAGCTAAACTGTTAAAAAGTGGGCTACTGGCCATGTCTACACTCCTCACTTGGCATCAATCAGCTGGCATTTAGCTTCCTACCAATTAAGGTCACTGGCAAACACCATGCCTTTAGCACTCTAATCCAGGAAGTTTACAAATGCTGGTGATATGGCAGTGCCCAGGGACAGGATGACCCTGGGAACTGCTCACTGACAGAAAGATTGGAACAAATGCTGTGTCATGCAAATGAGCACATGTGAAGAGGCCTGGAGAGGAGGCTGTGGAGGAGTCTGTCTGTACCTGTTAATGAGAGGGACACACAGCCTGAGCAGAGGGGACAACATGGGGAAAGACCAAGAGTGTTGGGAGCTGCTGAAGCTGAAATTGATCATATGTAGGAGGGCAGGATGAAGCCTCATTGCCTAAAGCAGTCAAGCTACCTCAGTCTTGAGAAAAACATCCTACCTGGACATTGTGGGCTATTAGTCTAGACAACCTCCTATCTTGCAATTTTGTAAAGGTATAAATAAAGGCCCTTAATGTTGTTCTGGGGGTCCTCTCATCAACAAGGCAGATAAGTCACCACCTGACCCAGCTCTTCTCTTTTTGTCTTTCTTTTCCTCATTCTTTTTTTTTTTTTTTGGCGGTACAGGGGATTGAACTCAGGCCCTTGCGCTTGCCAGGGAAGCACTTATTCCACTGAGCCATCTCCCCGGCCCTCTTTTCCTCATTCTTGCTGCCATTTCAGAACACACTGAGAGACCAACAAATCCTTACACAAGAGATGGGAAGCTATAGAGAGTTCTGTACATCCCAAGATATGAGTGGGTTCAGGGAGTGTGGGGGGACCAGTTGGGGACTGCCCACAACTCAGTCCCTGCTTTGTTCACAGAGCAAGGTACCTACTAACCTCACCTTGTACAGTAGTTGTGCCTCAACTTCCACACATTGTGCTTCAGCTTCTTCCCACTTCTCTGATCCTCTCAGATTCTTCTAACTCTAGACTGAAGGGTTCTTGGGGTTTCCTATTTTTGGAGTCTCTCACCTGCCCATCAGCCAGCTCCACATTCTTTTTTTTTTTTTCCAGAACCAGGGATTGAACTCAGGCTCTTGCTCTTACCAGGGAAGCACTTATTCTACTGAGCCATCTCCCCGGCCAGCTCCACATTCTGCTGCACAGGGAACTCTGGAATCTTCTCAAGTGTCTCAGAACCTTGCACTAGTCCCTTCACCTGGGCATCTCCACCTAGCCCACAGCCTTTTCTTTTCTCCTGGCACCTAGCCCCTCAGGCTAACGTTTCCAAACTCTATTCTCAAAAAGTCCTTATTGGGCTGGGGAGATAGCTCAGTAGAATAAGTGCTTGCCTGGCAAGTGCAAGGGCCTGAGTTCAATCCCCAGTTCTGAAAGGAAAAAAAAAAAATCCTTATTAACACTGGGTGTGGTGGCACACACTTGTAATCCCAGCACTCAGGAGGATCGTGTCCTGAACTACATAGTGAGATCCTGTCCCCCCAAAAACAAAACAAAATATTTTAGTGCACCCTGAGCAATGAAGGAGATTTAGCAAGACCTGTCTCAAAACATTAAAAAGGGCTGGGGATATAGTTCAGTGTGAAAGTCCTGGGTCCAATCCCCAGCACTACAAAACACAAGAACAAAACCCACATAAGATCGCCATTCCCATCACACAAATAAAAAGCAGGCATAAATGCACTGCTTCCTCAGATTTAAGAACAGTTGAGTAGTAATGCATTCCCCAAGTCCTGCTTGGGAGTTTTACCAGCAGGTAGTAGTAGAAGTGTGTGGATTTAGCTACCTGTGGATTTAGGGGAGGTTTCCAACCAGTTTAAACAGAGGAAGGATGCTGAAAAGCCTCAGAACTCAGTGAAGACCTTAATGCCAAGTCCCTGGAAGAACAACTCCAGAGAGACCTTGCAGTTTGGAGTCTGGGGATATATATCTTCAGTCTGTGTCCAGGTTCAGGAGGGACTCAAAGGGCTGATTTTGAGTCTAGTATACACCTGACCCAACAGCACCGCTCCGTGGTAGAACATTTTAAATTATTTTTAAATTGAAAATTAACTCTTTCAAAGCACACAATTTAGTGACTGGTAGCCTATTTTATAATATAAGCCATGCAGCAGTCACCACTAATTTTATCACCCATCACCTCCCCTGGTGCCTGGGGCCACGGATCTACTTTCCATGTTCATGGACTTGCCTATTTTGCATATTTCACGTAAACGGAATCTCACAATCCGTGGTTGTACCTGAGTTCTAGCATTTTTCAGCGTTAAGCCATGTTCCATCTGAAGTCTTCTCTGCAACATGTGTTCATTTGTAATGATCTACTGCATACACAGGGAGAACACCTACCATAGAAAGACGAGCAAGAAGTGGCCAGGGCCAAAGAGGAGGACACGGCGCCCCAGAAGGGACCGGGCTGCTGCATTGCGGTGCTGGACTTTCAGGGCTGCTCTTCACCGGCCCAGTGAGTCCCACCTTGCCGTCACCTCAGTGTCTCCTCCTCTGTGTGGAGCTCCAAGAGATGACGCAGTAGGCATTAACTGGGCTCTTACTGTGTGTCGGGTGCTCGGGGACTGCTGTGAGGCCTGGGGAGCCGGGGCGTGTGCAACGGGCGCTCAGAAACCGTTTGGAGCGAGCGGTAGTTGTTTTTGCTGGTGTTTTAGTGCAGTGATTGTTGAATGGGGGGAGACTGGAAACTGAGATGACAAATGGGGAAGCGCGCCGGGAGACCAGCCTAGTCTGGGACGCGCGCGCAAAGCAGTCGGTGACTGGCAGGGGCGGGGGCGGGATGAGCGACCGGGCCTCTTCCCGAGCCGAAGGGAGGCGGGGCCACCAGAGCCCGCCCATCCCGCAACGCCCACGACCTAAATTGCGCAGACGGCGGAGCCTGAGAACCCAAGGCGAAGGATAGAGCTTTCGGATGCCAAACCCGGGCGCCCGCCCCTGCCTGCCTGACGGAGCACCGGGCGGAGCCTACATCCTCCCAGTCGGGCGGTGACGCTACAGAGCTGGGGCGGAGCCGGAGCAACCGGTCCCTCCCGCCCCACTCCGCGGCCGACTGGGAGACGCGGGGCGGGGTGTGGGCAGGATCCGCCCACGCGCCGCGGGGAGGAGGAGGAGTCCGCGCGGGGCCCGCAGTGCAACGCGAGCTGGCAGCGAAGGACCCCGAGCGGCGTCGCTCAGCAGACAGGCCGCGGCCGTCACCGGATCCTGTCCCGAGCCCCGCCATGCCCTCCGTTGTCCCTGCCTGAGAGGCGGCCGTCGGTGCGCCGGCAGGCCTCGGGCCGCCGGGGCCATGCGCGCGCTGCGCTGACGATGCCGCCTGGCGCGCCCGCCCGGCTGGCGCTGGCCCTGGGCCTGGGCCTGTGGCTCGGGGGGCTGGCGGGGGCCCCCGGGCGCGGCTGCGGGCCGTGCGCTCCTCCATGTCTTTGCGGCCCGGCGCCGGGCACCGCCTGCCTGGTCAACTGCTCAGGCCGTGGGCTGCATACGCTCGGGCCCGGGCTGCGCATCCCTGCGGACACCACAGTTCTGTGAGTAGCCCGGCCTGGGCGGACTGGCGGTTGCCATGGCTCCGGGTGGCCGGGAGAGCATCGCAGCAGAGTTAGGCCGCTCCCAGGGCGAGGCTCCGGCGCGGCTGTCGGCCCGACTAAATAAGGAAAATCTGGAACTGTGGCCGGCGTGGCTGAGGGGGAGGGGGCAGGCCAAAAGTCCTGGTATCTGTGACAACAGGCGTCCCTCGCCTTGGGATTCTGAGAGCGGGAGCTGACAGCGTGCGGGGCGGGGCGGGAAGGTGGAGGTGTGTGGAGAAAACAAACACACGCCGATTAGAAACTAATTAGACTCTAATTGGGATGCGGCCTGGGGCTTGAGGATTTTCTGGGAGGCGGGGTTTCTGTGGAGGAGGGGCAGGTGTTGGTAGAACGGCGTGGATACTGAGGTTAAAGAAGCGGCGTGGAGGTGGGACCAGAGGAAAAGGGGAGGGCACCTAAGGTGTGAGGAAGAGAAGGTGCCTGAACGTGGCTAAACGTAACAGCTTGAGGAATGGTGTGAAGGGTTGGTGAGGAAGAGTAGGATGTGGACCCACAGGCTCTCCGAGGACTTGAAGGGTCTCAGGATGCTCTGCTGCAGCGAAATTCTGGCAACAGTGGGAGGGGTAAAACACTTAAGAGGTAATAGTAATAGGGAGCCTTTTTTGAGAGAATTCCCTCAGCCAGGCCTTTGTCAAACTCTTAGGGATTGTCACATTTAACTTCTGTGGAGTAGTCAGTTTTGCAGCTGAGGAAATAGTTGTGGAGATCTGATGAGACTTGTCCAAGGTATCACTTTCTGGACATAGCTAGGGAGAATTGGACCTGTGAAGTGCCAGGACCCAGGATTGGACTGAGAAGGGGGTAGAGGACTGAGATTGTAGATTCTTGTTCCATGGGCTGGGAAAGTCTCAGGGCCCGTTAATCCCAACTCCTTTAATTTCCTGGGCACTTTTGGACACCTCAGCCCAGAAGCTACTGCTGGAATCTCCTAGGGAAACTTGTAATGTAACATCCTGGGCCTGTTAAATCTGGGGAATGGCTCTTCTCTGCCTCTTACTTTCTTTCTTTTTCTTTTTCTTTCTTTTCTTTTTTTTTTTTCTTTTTTGGGTAATTGCTCCTTGGTGACTCCAACGTAGAGGTACCTTTAGTAGGAGAACCCTTTGTCCTTGGAGTTTTGCTTCAGAGGCTTGGGGTGGAAAGAGCAAGTTCTTCAGGGCTAGCTGAGAACTGTGGTTGGGGGCTGTTCTGGGCTTGTCATTGTACTGCTTGACCACTTGAGCAACTGTGGCGCCACTGTCTATGTGGAGATGGGCCCCCTCTTGCCTGCCAGCAGTGCCCACAGAATTGCGTCAGATCCACTCCACCCTTTGTTTCTGGATGCTGTGTGTGAGGGTATCTTAGTCTCTGCCAACTGGTTGCTCTGGTCAGGCCTAGCTCCCTGTGTCCTTCTCACATCCCCAGCCCCTGCTGCCCCTTTGCTAGCCTCCTAGCAGCTATCCAGGAAATACAGGATGAGGGGCATGTAGCACTGTCCACTCTCAGGCTGTTGCTTTTTGGGTTTTGTGAAAGTGAGCTTTCTGAGAGCTGGTGACCTGATCTGGCCTGAGGTGGCAGGGTTTTTAGGGTGCTGACCTCTGTGTGAGGAAACATCAGGGTGACCTCATGTAAGCCAGGAGAGTGAGGAATGGAGGAGACTTCACATTCTTCTTTCTACCACCAAGGATGGCTCTGGAAGATTTCCAGAGGTGAGGAGGCACACAAAGGAAACTGGGGCCAGAGGGAGGTGTTGATCCCTTTGCTGGTCCTCCAGGCCACCATCTGTGTTTAATGGGTTTAATCCAGCAAACTTCTTAGGGAGGCAGTCCAGGTTCTCTGAGGGTGAAGCCATAGACACAGGGCAACCTCCCCCATGCATGTTTAGGTGCTCTGGGAGTGTTGCGTTCTCTTATCACAAGCAGCCTCTCTGCGGGGGGCGGGGGGGGGCTTGGGTACCTGTTTGTGATTCCTTGGCCTGATATGAGGCAGGACAGACGAAAGGATGGCTTGGGCTTCCAGCAGCACAACCTTCCAGTCTTTCTTGGGTTAAAATGATGCTGCTGCTGGGAGGTGGCAGCTTGAAAAAGATGACGTTATTGGCAAAATGTTGCTGCTGCACTATTTTTAAAACTTTGCTATGGAGAATTTAAAGCTTCCTTACAGAAAAAATTAGGCAGAACGGGTGATAAATCTCACCTCCTCTCCCATATCAAACCTCCCCCACATTTTGAGTAATTTCCAGAATTCTGGTCTTTAATCTGTGAGCATTTTGGAGTGTATCACAACTCCCGAAACACATCTAAAACTCATTGTTATGCCATTTGTTATTACTCCTCAGTCTATTAAATGTGCAGTTCATTCCGGGTTTTTTTTTTTTTTTATAGTTTGAATTTGAGTTTCAGTAAGGTCTGATAGTGTAATTATCTGATACCTTTAAGACTCTGTTGATGTTACATTCTTTCACCCCTCTTTCCTCTTCTGCTGTTTGTTGAATAAACTGGCTTCTGTGACTCTTGGTTCCCAGTTGTCTCTGAACTGTCACTCGCAGTGTTTTGGGGTCTGTTTCTGTCCTCTGCATCTATGCAAGTGGGAATTGGATCTTTGTGTGGATGGCCCCACATCCAATGCTCTAGAGCCTCTTGTGGCTAGGGGCGACAACATAAATATTCTGTCATAGTAGAAGGCTTTCCTGGATGGCACTGCATCAGCTTTGGTTGCTATTTCAGATCACTTATTGGGTAGCTTGTGCTGCTGTGTTTAGCTCAGGGCTTACTTTGGCCTAGTGTTGTTTTGTGAGTGAGTGTTTTGGGACTAGAATGAAGCATATACTAGGGACTCAGTAGGTTTTAAATATAGGAGCCTTTGGGTCTTTTGTTTCCTGGGAGTATTAAAGGCCTTGGCATTTCTTCCCTGGGCCACTAAATAATGAGATTGGTGGGAAGAGGCTCAGCCCCCAGTGTCTGTGTCCTGGTTATAGGTGTGAGGAAAGGCAGGCATCTGTGTGCAGACCCCAGGGCTTGGTGGGTGCTAGCTTGGCCCCAATGTATTATATGTGCTAGCAAAGTGAGCACTTGGGCCTAACGTATTAGATTGTACCTGCCATGTGCAGTGCTGCTCTAGGTGCAACAGAGGGTCCTCAAGCTCCTGTTCTAAGCCCTGGGGCCTAAGAGCCAGGGTTGTCACTGAAGCTTTCTGCCTAGCTGTGAGCCTCCTTGAGCCCTCACCAGATGTAGTGCCCAGTTGTGACTTGTCCAGCCCTGTACTAGGGGCCTATGAGACCACCATTGGGCTCAGTTATCATGAGGAGAAACCCACATTAAACTGACATGGAGTCTAAAACAATAAAGTCAAATGATGAGACTGAGAAGGGCCACAGCTGCAGGTGACATTGAAGCCAAGACTCAAAGTTTCTCCAGGAGCTGCCCAGGACCTGGCAGAGCATTCCAGACAAGAGAAAAACTGCATAAAGTTCCTGAGGCATGAGGTAATAAAGCAATAGGAGGCATAATCTTTATAGTATAACCAGGTAGGGAGAGTATTATAAGGTCTAGAAGAGAAGCATGGCCCACACTTTTTAAAAGGAACCCTAACTGCTGTGTGAAGATACAAGGGAGATGGCACCATTCAAGTGCTGCTGGCTGGCCCTCTGGGTTCTGAGCTTTGTCTCTTACAAGGTGCCATCTTTGGGAACAATGTGAAAGATAACTTAGTCTTAACCCCACCAAACTAAGTTTGGCAAACTTAGTTTGCCAAAAAAATAAGAACAACAACGAATGTCTATATTTGGTTACCATGGGGAAGGAGAAAAAACGATGCCTATTTTCCAAGGAAGCAAAGCATCTCATGTATAGCCTGCCTTCCTCAGAAACACTTGAAGACCTGAAAAGATGCACCCCGGAGTATCTGTACTCTGGAAATCTTTAGCAGTTAGTGCCTTTCGGGAACATCTGAGCATCATGCTACAAGAACATCTGTGGTGATGAGAGACATCTGCAGGTCATCCACCTGATGTGGGACTTGTGTCCAGCATATACAGAGAACTCTAAGGTCTCAGTAACAAAACAAATGGCCCTGACAGGATGTGGTGCCACACACCTGTAATCTCAGTAAATGGGAGGTTGAAGCAGGAGGATCACTATGAATTCAAGGCCAGTGTGGGTTCCATAATGAGTGCAAGGCCAGCCTGAACTACATAGCAAGACCCTGTCTCAAAAAACAAAAAACAAACAAACAAACAAAAAAAAAAACCAACAAAAAACCCAAGTAAAACAAAACCAAACCAAACCAAGTGGCTCTGTAAAAACTGGAGAAAGGACCTGAATAGACATTTTTCCACAAAAGAAGCATAACTGGCCAAGAACCGTAGGAAAAGATGCTCAACGTTGTTAGTCATTAGAGAAATGCAAATCAAAACCACAGTGAGACACCACTTCATACCCACTAGGATGCGGTTGTCATAAAGAATCACAAGTATTGGTGAGGCTGGGGAGAAATGAGAACTTATGTCCTCTGCTGAGAGGGCTGTGGAGTGGTGCTGCCTGTGGAAGAGTCTGGCAGCTCTTCGAACAATCACATGGAGTTACATAGGACTGTGCTCTTCACTCCTGGATATCTACCCAAGAAAAAGCAATGTCACACAAAGATACACACATTCATGCACCATCACATTCATAGTACCTGGGTGGTAGAAACACCCCAAAAGTTTTTTGTTTGAGACAGGGCTTCATTATATAGTCTAGAGTGGCCTTGAACTTACTGTATAGTCTATGATGATCCACCTGCCCCAGCCTCCTGAGTGCTGGGGTTACAGGCATGTCCTACAATGCCTGCCTAACACTCCAAAAGTTTGAGTGATAAATGATAATACCAGGGTGGACCACGTGGGCTGAAGCAGGAGGATCACTATGAATTTGAGGCCAGTGTGCATTCAGTAATGAGTTCAAGGCCAACCTAACTATAGCAAGAACTTGTCTTTTAAAAGATCTAAAGAAAACAAACAAAAAACCCCAAAGGCTTTGTAAAAAAAAAAAAAAAAAATGGGAAAAGGGGCTGGGGAGATAGCTTAGTGGTTTAAACACCTACCTGGCAAGTGCAAGGACTCAAGTTCAAATTTGATCCCCATTAGCACATGCCATGCCAGTCGTGGAACTCCAGTCTGCCATGTTGGCCACCAAGACTGGGTGTGGTGGTGCATGCCTGTAATCTCAGCACTGGGGAAGCTGAGACAGGAGGATCACTACCAGTCTGAGCTGCTTAGCGAGACCCTGTACCGGATAAATAAATAAATGAAAATAAACAAAAAAATTGGAAAAGGACTTAAACAGACATTTCAGGTGGATGCTGAAGAAGGATATGTTCATTTTGGTATGGTGATACATGGCAGAGCACATGGGTTCTAAGCACATGGCGCTTGATGAAACAGCTTCCCCAGAGGCCACATATTCTATGACTTCATCAGCGTGAAAGGTGCAGAATAATCAAATCCACAGAGATAGAAAACATCTTAATGGTTGCTTGTATCAGAGGAAGGGTAGGGTGGTGAGGGGTGATGGCAAAGGAAGGTGAGGTTTCTTTTTGGAATGATGAAAATGTCTTGAAGTTAGATAATGATGATGGTTGTACAACTCTGTAGACATGCTGAAAACCGCTGAATTGTTTACTTCAGTGGGTAAGCTTTCTGTTGGTGAATTAAATCAGAAATTTAAAAAGATCTCTGGAGGAGCTACTAAAGAGCTATGGACTCCTACTGTCTTGTTGCCTTCTGTGGTGACCAGTACTGAATCCTGTGCTAAGCCCTTTACATCCTTTCATAGACATCTAACTGTGGTACTGTGGGGCTGCAATCACTTTTGGTCCCATTTTACAGACCAGAAAACTGAGGTTGCCAGAGATTGATTCACTTCCCTAGGGGCACATAATCAGTGAGCTATGGCAGATGTGATGAGTTTAGCATGCTCTGGGGCAGCTCCCCGTGCCCCCAACTACATGTAGCATCCTGGTTTGTAGGTGCCAAGGAAAGGTGACAATGAGCCTTCTGAAGTGTGCCTGGGGTGTGTTTGAAGAACTTGTGGTGAGACCTAGGGTCTGCTGAAGTCCATGCCTTTCAACTAGCTCCTCATAGACTCTCCAGCCATCTCTGTTGTGGTCCTGAATAGTTTCCTTTTAGTTTCAAGAAGGAGGTGTGGGGACCTAATGTTCACATTTCAGGTCCTTCTCCACATCCTGTATGATTTTGACCATGATACTAGCCTCCCTGATGGTCATTTTTCTTGTCTGTGAATTGAGCACCATAACTACATTAATTTATCTTTCAGAATTGGGATATGTCATGCACCAGCAGGACTCACTGCCAAGCCCAGTATTCATAATCATTGTTTAGGTGGCCTCCTTGGCTCTTCTCTCCGTGGTTTCTGGGATACCATTGCCTTGTATTCAGGTATCAGCCACCAAATGCCAGACCCAAGGACCTGCCCTGCTGGGGGCAGAGTACACAAGAGCCTAAGGTTGAGACATGCACAGATCAGGTGCTATGGCAGATAGGGGAAGAACAGACCAGTCTGAGTAGGCAGACTCCTCTACATGCCTCAGCGCTCTGCCCAAGAAGGCCAAAAGGTTAGAAGTCTTCCTATCTTCCCTGGTCTGATCTAAGGTGTCTTCAGTGCAAAGGCTATGGGTATTCCTGAGGGCTGGCATGTTCCCTCCTCTTCCTTTTCTCTGAGATGGGGTCTTGCTAGGTAGTTAATTCTGACCTGGAACTTGCAGCCATCCTTCTACCTCAGCCTTCTGAGTGTTGGAATTACAGGTGTGCATCACCATGCCTGGCTTAGTCTTGCCTCTTGAGTGCTGAGTATGTGTAGCACTTGGTTTCTTTGCTTGATTTTTATTTCAGCTTTTGTGGTTTTTGATGGATTCAAATATGTATATATGACAGTGAAATTATATGGAGTAAGCAGCCTGATGTGCACAATCTCCTGTTTTATCTTTTCCTTTTGTCCTGATTGATAGTGATGTGTCTGTCTCCTGCACTGTCCTTGGTGTCTCTGCTTATGACAGCATATTGCCCTGATGCCAGCCTTGGTCATCATGCACTGTTAGATCTTTGTGTGTCTGGTGGATATTGCTAGACCTTTGGGAGTGTTTTGGAAGGTTGTCCCAAGTGAATGTGACCCTCATTTTTACCTTTTTCAGATCCTCTAGAGAGTATTCTATATTTTTTCCCTCCAGTGCTTGAGGCGCCTTCTCCCTCATGCTGGTTATTGTGCAGCTGTGTCTCAGGCTGCCATCTTGAGACAGCTATCAGTGTGGCTAATGCCAAATGTGGATCCTACCTCTGCCAACTCCTCCCTGGGCTTCCCCCAGGGGTATAGGACAGGTCTGCTGCTGCTTTTACTCTTCCCCTCTGAGGTGCCTCTGCCAAATGGGCAGGGTACATAGAGACCCCAACTCCTGAGGGAGAGTTTGGCTGGAGTTGATTTCTACTGAGGAGGCCATTTTGGATGGAGATGCATATTTTCCTCTCTGGAACACTGTGGCGGCAACCAGCGCCAGCAGCCGGAGCCCAGACGGCCGCCTGCCTAGCATTCTGGAATGAAAACATCCCGCTTCTTCCGCAGCAGCCGTCTGGGGTGGTGGCTGTCTGAGCTCGGCACTCCTCCTGGCCTGACCAGGCGTGGGCGCAGTGGTGGGGTGAGCATCCTCCTGCAGGATGGGGCACAGCTGGAAAATGCAGCTCATATTCTTTCCGGAACACCTCGTTCTCTCTGGCTTGGCAGCCATTTTTGCCAGGGGGCCCCACTGTGCCTGGGTAGCAATGCCAGGGACAGGGGCTGCATTTGGAGGCCATGGGGTGGACTTCTTTTCTCCCAGCCCTGGTCAGCTGCTATCTCCACCTCTAGCAGCCCCCTGCTCTGAAGGAAGTTGGATCCTATGAGTCTACCCTTGGGGAGGCTTTGTCCCTACGTAAGGACAGTAGCCAGCTTGTCTGGTCACAGCATGTACAAAGGTTAAGGCCAGAAGAGATGTCATAGCTGTGGGAGTGGAGTGGGCTCAAGGGTCCTGAGCATCTGTGCTGCTCCTTAGCCCTGGTGTTGGACAGGTTAATGTCACTGACCCTGCCTGAGAATTGAGTAAATAATGAGCATGAGTAATGAGACTGCCAGCTGGCCTCGTGTTCCTGCCCCTGAAAAGCAAGGACCCCCAACTTTCTCCTTGGACAACATAGGTCTTCTGGCCACCTCTGGACTTATCTGGGGGTAGAGACAGATCTCCCTGATCCTCAGGGTTCCTGTCTGGAGAATAGGCTGGTGCTGTATTGCCCTCATGGCTGTGATGGGGTATGAGCCACTGGCAGTCCTGGTGCTGAGTTGTGTGCCAGGGCACCAGAAGGGGTTTGGAGTGCTTCTCAGCATGGATATTTTTCCCACCCTCCCCCTAGAAGGGTGTTCCAGCTGTAGATGGGAAGAAGTGAGCCTACCTGCCCACCCTGGTTCTGTTAATTCCTAGATGAGTGGATGGCTCTTGGGACAGCCCTCTGTGTGGGGTTTTTCCCTTGCAGTTCAGGAAGGTCCCCCATCTCCCACCTTTCTTTGGCTCTGATGCCGGAGTCTCTCATCCTTGTCTATGGGTCCCAGGAGGGTCCTAGGTAGGGGTGGGGTGGGGTGGCAATTGAAGTCTGTAGCAAGGGGCTCTGTATGGACAGGCAGACCCTACAGGATGCCCTGTGATGTAGGGGGTCCTTCTGCTTCCCTCCCCAAACCCTGGGACTAAGACCATCAGGTCCCAACTCATCTGAGTGACCCTTGTCCTTTTTTTCTTGTCTCAAAGGCTTGTCCTTTGCTGCTTCCTGGGCCCTGGTTTGGAGCCAGGTGGGACCTGGGCATCAGGGCGTACAGCAGGGATAGGTCTGGCTGGCTTTCTGCCCCTTTTGCCTGGAAATATAGGGTGGGCATGGCCAAAAGGTTTCCCCCTCCCTATCCCAGTGCTCTCTGCGTGTTTTTCTTCAACTCTCTTAAACTTGAATTCATTAATTTAAACATCATTTCCGGGGCTGAAAGCCAGCCTCACTCACCATAAATAGAAGAAGCAAAAAAAGCAAAGGGAGTGAGGCAGAGTGAGGGTGTTGGACGCCCCTGGCACAGCTACTGGTCTCCTGAAAGGAAAGTACATTAGTGAGGAAAGGTGCTGTGGCGAGGCCAGCAGGGCCTGTCCTTCCCTCTTTCCTCTGCCAGACTGGGGGCTGGGAGGGGCAGCCCTTGCTCTCCTTGCCTCTACCTTGGCTCTGGCTCCTGGATGGATGCTTCTATGGGGTTCCTAAACTCTGCTGAGGAGACCCTGTTTCCTCCAGGGAGCTTATAGAGCTGGCTGATGGGGCCTGAAGGGGATGGGGACCCCATGCACCTTGCTGTCCTGGTTGTTGAAAGGAGGAGGCTGGCTCGGGAGGAGTGGGTTACATAATGTCCGCAGGCGGCCCCTCAGAGCCATTCCCCTGAGTCCTGTTTCCAGTACGGCGGCCAGTGCGGGGCGGGGGTGCTGGGCCTGGCACTTGCCTGCCTGCTGACCACATGCTTTTGGAATGTGCAGATGTTTCCTTGGGGGCTCCAGCTGGCCAGCACACCTCTCCCAGCATCTGGACTGAGGAGTGGGCATCCTCATTACTCCCCACTAAGCAAAGGAGGCAGCTGAGGCCATTCAGCTGCAGATCAGGGTCAGGTTTGCCTGAGGCCTCTGTTTTTGCAGCTCTAGAACGGAGGTAGGTCTTGAACCTGCCCTATGTTTGAGGCATACATAGTTGCCCTCCTTTACCTCACCTTGCATACCCTACTGTATATCTTCACATGCATAATCATATCCTCTCCAGCAAACCACCTTCCTTCTTTGCCCCTGTGTGGCTTAGGGTGAGCCCTGTGTAGGTAACAAAGTTAGGAGCCAGACCCTGACACCTTCCTTGGTGGTATACACACTCCCAGGTGGGTGAAGTTCACTGGCCATGTCGGGTATATCCCACATGTGGCAGTGTAGTGCCCCAGCTCCAGGGGTACCAGATGTCCTTCCCTAGAATGTCTGATCTGGAAGGCAGGGAAAGAAGGAGATTGTTGGCATATGAGGTACAGTGGGGGCTTCACCTCTCCCAGCACACTTGCTATTTTGTAATAGGCAGAGGGGGCAGCAGAGAAGAGCTCCCACACCTTTGTCACAGACTTTAGGATTAGTGTCAAACTGCGTTGGACATTGGGGAGCAGGCCTGCCAGGGGTATGACGTGTGTGTGTGTGTGTGTGTGTGTGTGTGTGTGTGTGTGTGTGAAATTTTTTGAGACAGGGTCTTGCTATGTATTTGTCTGGTTTTGAACTCACTATGTACCCCAGGCTAGCCTTTAACTCATGGAAATCCTCCTGCCTTAGTGTCCCAAGTGCTGGAATTATAGACATGCATCACCATGCCCATGTGACATGTGTCTCTTACTGCCATGATCATCTGCCTGTCCCTGGCATATGTGATTCCCCAGCATCCCCCTCTCATCCTGAGCTGGCCTAACCCCTTCCAACTTAGGCTATAAGGTCTCTGAAAACTTCTGGCTTAGACCTTGGAAGATCAGAGGGTCTAAGTGAACTGCATTTGGCCCAGACCTCTCTGAGGTGCCCCTGTCAGGCTGCTGGCTTTCCTCCTGGTGGAGGGGTGAGGGGCCATGGGGCAGTTGCCAACTGACTGTCCTTGGTGTCCTTGCTTCTTTGCCCCTTCTGTTCAGGAGACCTGGTGCCCACTGCATCACTTCTCTGATCCTTGCAGAAACCTGGAGTGTAGGGCATCAAGCAGTGATGATGTCACTTGGGGATGTGAAGGAAATTCAAGGCCCTAGGGGTTGGGGCTGGCCAGGTTTTAGTGTTCACCCAGGGCCGGGGATATAGCTCAGTAGAATAAGTGCTTGCCTAGCAAGCGCAAGGGCCTGAGTTCAATCCTTGGTTCTGAAAAAAAAAAACAAAAAAACAAAACAAAACAACGCTGAGCTATCTCACAGGCCCATATAGTGTTCACCCAGAACTGTGATGGTAGCAGCAGATGGAGATATGGAAAGCTGTTGTTCTTCTTTCTATGGGCTGCAGGGCTGGTTGAGGACCCCTGGGTAGTCCTCCAGTTTCCCTGGTGTCTGCCAGGTTTCTGTAGTTCACATTACCATATCCTGCCCATGTAGATGCTCTTGGGGATATTGGCCATGGTCTAGCAGCTAGCTTCTGTCCAGGCTTTGTTTTGTCCTGGACAAGGGTAACTGACAAGCAGCATTCCAGTCCCTCTTTGGTTTTTCTGTGCCACAGCTATGGCCTAGGCAGACTCTGGGAGAGAAAGGCCTAGTGGTAGGGCTTTCTTTTGGAAGAAGAACTCTGGGGGCAGTACCACTGAACTGGCCTCTGGAGAACTAGTTTGGGAGGAGTGATCATGTCCTGACATGAGGACAAGGTGCTGGGGCCATGAGACTTACCTGACCCCCTACCCTACTTTCTCAGGTGCCCCAGTATCTGCCATTCAAGATGAACTTTCAAAAAAAAAAGAAGATGAACTTTCCAGAAAGAGACTATAGAAGAACACAAAGTTCTTTTCATTTGTTGGAGACTGAGCCAGAAGTTTCCTGGTTCTGTTCAGCTCCTATGTTGGTTGGCAGTTGTGGGGAGCTTGTCTGTGCTTCTGGTTTACCTTTCTTCTCAGGGCCATTTCCATGGGCCCATATCCTGTTTCTCCTGAAAGCACAGATTGCTATGAGGTCACTGCAGCCACCAAGAAGTGTCTGCTTAGGGTTTTTTGTTTGTTTTTTATTTTGTTTCTGCTTATGTTTTAATCTGAAGTTTCCCCTGGCACAACTTTTGCCATAGCCTTGCCTATGGGAGCTCAGATAGGAGGGGCAAGATGTGGCCAGCTGAAGCCAGGGCACTGTCCAGGAGAGTGTTGGGGGATAGTGACCTGGACTGTGCTGTGGCTAGGAAAGGGTGGAGGCAGATCCCACTCCCTGGCCTCTGGCTGTAGCAGCTGGGTGGTCACTGCCTAAAGACTTGGACCAGTGAGAGGTACCAAGCGCAGTAGTAAGTGAATGCCTACCTAAAAGAGCAAAAACTTTGTGGGTTGGGACTCAGGCTGCATGGTTTGGAGAATAGGGTGATAACTCAGACTGAGCAGGACCCAGAATTGTCCACTGAGTCAGAGTAGTGCAGAGGCCTCCATCCTAGGAGTACCACTGAGTTGGGGTTGGGAGTATTGGGTAGAAAGAATGCCAGGAGGTAGACAATAGAGATGAACATGGCCTTTACCTCTACCAGAGGTTCTCAAGGTGCTAAAGAAGTAGAGTTGATGGGTTAAAAGGTGTGGAAACGCCTACCATGCTGCCCAGAAAGGCCAAGCAGGATAGTCATCATCAGTCTCATGGGAGTGGGTCATTTCCATGTGCCCTGAACTGGGGGCTCCCAACCTAAAATAAAAAATAAGTTATTTTCATTGGTATCTCTAAATACTATGAAGAGTGAGTGTTCCTTCTACATCTAGGGCTATTTATGCTTTTATTAATTGCATTTTTGCTTTTAGCCCTTTTTTTATTTGGTGGCAGTTGGGGTTAGACCTAAAGTTTCATGCTGCTAGGCAATGTATTCAGCCTTTTTATTTTATTTTTAAATTTTGAGCCAGGGTCTCATGAAGTTCGTCAGATGGACCATGAATTTGCAATCCTTCTGCTTCTGTCGCCTGAGTATTTGGGGTTGCAGATGTATGCCACCATGCCCAGCTTTTTCTTTTTAAAAAATTGTAGTGATGGCTTTTATTTCATGGTTTGTTCAGTGTTCCTAGCTTGTAGTGGCTTTTTTTTTTTTTTTTTTTTAAGAACCTGAACAGCAGCCTTCCATATTTCCAGGGTCTACTATGTTGCTCAGGCTGATATGGTGATCTGGAATTCTTGGGCTCAAGGAATCTTCCTACCTCAACCTCCTGAGCAGCTGGGACTATAGGCATGTGTCATTGTGACAGGCTGCATCCAACCTGTTGTAGTTGATTTTCTTTATGACTTTTTAATGATATTTTTTGTGGAGGTTGAATATTTTGGTATTTGTTTACTTGCTTATTTGTTTATTGTGGTACTGGGAATTAAACCCAAGGACTTTGCATTGAACTACCTCCCTACCCCATTTTATGTTTTATTCAGAGACAAGATCTTGCTAAGTTGCTAAATTGGCCAGGTTGGGCCTAACCTCATGATCCTCTTGTCTCAGCTTCCCAAATTGCTGGGATCACAGGGACATTCTCAGTTAGGTTGCATATATTTGGATATAGTTGGTTTTTTGTTCTTTCGTGCTTTGTTTTGCTTGTAAATTTATGTTCTGGTGGCCGGGGAGATGGCTCAGTGGAATAACTCAGGTTCAATCCCTGGTTCCGCCAAAAATAAAATAAAATAAAATAAAATAAAAGTTTACATTCTGGAAACATGTGACTATTTGATCTTGGTTGGTGTTTCTTGGCTTACTTAGTTTCTGTGTGCTTTGAGTTGTGAAGGTGAGCTATGGCTCTGGTGCCCACAATGGTTGCTTATGACTTGTTTACCTCTTCCAGGTTCATGAAAGCCAGAGACTTGTTATAGCTCCTTCTCCTTGGACATTTGGGTGCAAAGCACAGTGGGAAAGAGCACAAATACATATTTCCATGTTTCTTTTTTTAAAATTTATTTATGTGTGTGTGTGTGTGTGTGTGTTGGTATGTGTGGCCAGCTCAGCCCACCAGGGGGCAGGGCTGGCTGGCATGTGGTGCTGGGGGATTGAACCGCGGTCCCTGTGCTTTGCTAAGCTTGTTCTAAGTAGGTGCTTTAGACCACTGAGCCATCTCACCAGCCCCTCCATGTTTCTTGATGATCCTTCTCATCACTGGATCCAGATTAACCTTTGTATTATCTTTTAGATGCAGTAAAGGTGTTCATTTTATATTTTTGGGTTTTGAGGCGGGGTTTTTCTGCTTTGTTCAGGCTGGCCCAAAATTTGTGAACCTCTTGCTTCAGCTTTCTGAGTGTTGGGAGTATAGGACTGTACCATTATGCCCAGTGGAGTTTGTAGTTGGTTGGTTTGAACTTGAAGTTTGTTGTAGACTATCACCATTACTGTGTTGTGGGCTCATCCACTGGGATCCTTCCTATTTATCTTTCCTTTTTGTCTCTGCTGAATCTTAGGGAAATTCTGAGGTCTTCCCTCCACCAGTATATAGCAGTAATAGGGCATTCTGGACCCCATGTGGTAGTGTGAGATCATCCTACTAGGGTGAGGCAGGGGGTTGGTGGGGAACCTTGGCCTTGTGGGAGTGGGACTGGGAAGAAGGGGTTGTACCCATCTAGGCCATACTTGTGCAATAGTTCTGTGTGGCTGTGCCCCATGGCATCTAGCACAGGGCTGAGATGGGTGCAGACCACTGAGGGCCTCAACTTTCCTTGCTTCAGTTTCCCCAGATGAGGGCTCCTTCAGATCCTATATGACAAAAACTCCTTCCCAGGCCTTGGAATAGGGAGTTCAGAGGGTAGGAGGTGGGAGGCTGCAGCTTGGATGTGCTAGTACACCCCTAAGTGTGGGAACAGGGATGACTGTAGCCAGCCAGGGGCTTCTGCCCTAACCTGTAGCTTCCCTGCTCTTCAGAGATATCTCCCATAACTTGCTCCAGACGCTGGACGTCGGGCTTCTGGCAAACCTATCGATGCTGGTGGAGCTGTAAGTATCCCTTCCTTGGGAGTGCCTGACCTATCCAGCATGCTGGAGACTACTCAGGGTAGGCAAGTGACAGTTGCCTGTCATCATATCATTACAAGGGTTCGTTTCACTGCATAATCTTTTCTATCTTCCAGAGACATAAGCAACAATAGGATTTCTACATTAGAAGAAGGAATATTTGCTAATTTATTTAATTTAAGTGAAATGTAAGTTTCTTTGCTTTTGATGGTATTAGTGGTTGTACAGCTTGTCCCCCAACATCCCCTTTGCCATCCTACCTGGACTACTGGTGCCTCCCAAATTTGAGTGACAGTTTGCAGGCCCACTGGAGGGCAGAGGGGACCCTTCTATCAGGGATTCCCCTCTTAGCCTAATCCCTCATACCTGTTCCCTCTGCAGAAACCTGAGCAGGAACCCATTTGAGTGTGACTGTGGTCTGGTGTGGCTGAGGCACTGGGCAGAGGAGCGGCAAGTTCATGTGGTACAGCCAGAGGAGGCTACATGCACAGGGCCTGGCCCCCTGGCTGGCCAGCCCCTCTTTGGCCTCTCTTTGGTAGACAGCAGCTGTGGTGAGTATGGGCCAGATGTGGAAGTGGCTCTGTCCTCCCTGCTAGGACCTAGGCCAGGAGGGGCTGTATCCCTTTCTGGAGCAGCAGAGGGGCCCAAAAAAGATCCATATGGAGTCATGAAGTTCCCTCAGGAATGTTTGGGTCTCTGGGGGTCTGATCTAGGGGAAGGAGTAGAAGGCTCTCTGCTTGTTGAAGCCAAGAGGAAGTGGGCTCCTACAACTAGCATGTCTGTCTGTTCCAGGTGAGGAGTATGTTGCCTGCCTCCCTGACAATGGCTCGGATACCATGGTGCTAGTGGTCTTTTCCACCGTCCACAAGGGCCTACTGGCACCTGAAGCCTGCGGCACCTTCTGCTTCTTAGGCGGCCATGGCTTAGCCGCTCTCTCAGAGCAGGGCCAGTGTTTGTGTGGGACAGACCAGACCCCCAACACCTCAATGGCCTGCCTGTCCCTGTGTTCCAGCCCTTTGCCACCCACTCCTGCCTGTGGGGGCCCTACCTTCCTCCAGCATGTCTTCCCTTCTTCCCTAGGGGCCACCCTGGTGGGGCCCTATGGACCCCTGGCCTCTGGCCAGCCAGCAGCCTTCCATATCACCACCACCTCCCTGCCTCTCAGCACTATATGCTGGGACTTTGGTGATGGCTCTCCCAAGTTAGATGTGGCTGGCCCTGCTGCCACCCACCGCTATTTGCTACCTGGGCACTATCATGTGACAGCAGTGCTGGCTTTAGGGGATGGATCAGCCACACTGGAGACCGAGGTGCAAGTAGAGGTGGTACCTGCTGCCCTGGAGCTTGTGTGCCCATCCTCTGTGCATAGAGATGAGAGCCTTGAATTGAGTATCCGGAACCGTGGAGGCTCAGACCTTGAGGCTACCTACAGCATCCTAGCCTTGGGAGAGGGGCCAGTTCAAGGTAAGGTACTTCCCCAGCTGGGCCCTAGTTCACCACTCCTGCCCCCTCTCCCCTGTAAGACTAGGGTTGGGGCAGACCCTACACTTTGGTCTTGGGCACACATTGATGCCTGGTCTCTGCCCACCATTCCCCAGTGGTGCACCCACTCTGCCCTTCGGACACGGAGATCTTCCCTGGCAATGGGCACTGCTACCGCCTGGTGGCAGAGAAGGCATCCTGGCTGCAGGCGCAGGAGCAGTGCCGGGCCTGGGCTGGGGCCGCCCTGGCCATGGTGGACAGTCCTGCAATCCAGCATTTCCTGGTCTCCCAGGTTACCAGGTGCCTACCCCCCTCCAACACTGTGGGCCACAGAAGGATGGGATTATTAGTATGGGGATGTGGGCAGAAGCCAATTTGAGATGGGAAGGCTGGAGGGGACCTTGTCCAGCCCCGAATTGGGTATCTGGAACCATAAACATGCATGGCGGTGCATGCCTGTAATCCCAGAATTTGGGAGGCTAAGGCAGGAAGAGTGTTGTGAGTTCGAGACCAGACTGGGTTACAAAGTGTGCTCAAGGCCAGCCTGAACTACACAGCAAAACTATGTCTCAAAAAGATAGATAGGCAGGCAGACAGACAGACAAACAGAGTGATAAAGTGAGCTGGGCCCAGGCTTCTATGTGTCCTGTCTCTACAGGGAAGGACTCTAGGCCCTCCTGACGGCTGGTTCTGGGGTACCTTGGAGGCTATGCTTTCTGCTTCTTGTACCTCTGTGCCTGCTCCCTCCTTAGAGAGGGGCAGGACTTCCATATTCCACCTACCTCATGGAAAGTATGGTAGTTGCTTGTGGGGACATGGTGCCTCCCATTGGTAGTGAGCCAGACCCTTGTTCTGTGGCCTTGGAGTACACTGTGCCTGGTGTGGAAGGTGAGGCTATATGCCCCCTCTCCTGGATGTCCATGTGCTTGACAAGGATAAAATCCTGTTGTGCCAGTGGGTGATCTTTCCCTGCATATCCCCAGTGTCCAGATGTAATTAAGGTCCAAAGTGGCAAAGGCCCTTTTTTAGGCAGGCATCTGAGGCCCAGCACAGCTTCTTTCGTCTCATGTATCACTCCTTGTGCCTGTGCCAGAGTGTGTACATGTTCCATGAGCCCTGTCTCCAGGAAGGGCTTCCTACTCTGGCAGTGCTGTCAGCTTGTTTGGGGTCTGGTATGAGTCTGTTTCGGTCCTAAAACTGCACCTGCAGGGCAAGGTGTGGGTGGCCCATGGCTTCACATCTGAGGCAGAGCCTCATGTGGAGCCCTTGGCCATGCCACACTGGCCTCATGGGATGGGTGGGTTCTGCCATGGGCTTTCCTTGGTAGCTCATTTTTGAGCCTCAGTTTCACTATCTGAAAAACAATGATGGTGCTAGAGTCCCCCTGCCAAGATTCTGTGAGGAGCATACTCTGAGTGCTTGGCCTGCCTACGATCTGCCCACAGGAGCCTGGATGTATGGATTGGCTTTTCAGCTGTGGAGGGAGCGGAGACAGGCTTGCAACCCCAGGGTGAGGCCTTCAGCCTGGAGAGTTGCCAAAATTGGCTTCCTGGAGAGCCACACCCAGCCACAGCCGAGCACTGTGTGCGACTGGGGCCTGCTGGACAGTGCAACACAGACCTGTGCTCAGCGCCACACAGTTATGTCTGTGAGCTGCAGCCTGGAGGTGCGTTTCCCAGTGCTTAGTGTTGGCCACGTGTTTGCTGGGCATCTGCTTTTAGGCCTGGGCTGAGACTTTATCAGAGGAAACAAAGATGGAGGGAGTGGTGTAGGGAGCAACTGTCAGGGGGCTCAGTCTCAGGTCTGGCCCCACCCTGGATGTCCCCCTGTTGTCCCCTCAGCCTGGCACCAGCACTCACTGCACAATTACCATCTCCAGGCCTCGTGTGGGATGCGGAGAACTTCCTTATGGGAGTACCTGGTGGAGGCCTGCAGGGGCCTCTGATTCTTCTGACACCACAGGAAGCCATCCTGCCCCCCCGACAGCCTGTGGAGGTAGGATGGACTTTCTTGTGTTCTGGAGGACACCCCACCCCCGATGGTCATTGTCTTACCCTGCAGTTGTGTGTCTCTAAGAAACAAGTTGGCAGGCAATTGTGGTGGTGCCCAGTACTTGGGAGGCTGAGATAGGAGGATCACTATGATTTTGAGGCCAGTCTGGGCTACATAGCAAGACCCTGCCTCAAAAAAAAAAAAAAAAAAAAAGAGGGGCCGGGGAGATAGCTCAGTGGAATAAGCACTTGCCTGGCAAGTACAAGGGCCTGAGTTCAATCCCCGGTTCCGCAAAAAAAAAAGGAAGGAAGGAAAAAAGTTGGTTTTGGGGGGTATTGTTTTTGTTTGTTTTAAATTTAATTTTACTGTATTAGTACATGAAGTTCATAGTCATTTTTGGGAGTATGTACATTTACATAGCACATCTTGCTTTTTTATTTCTGTTTGGGGGGATCATTTTAATGTTTGTGATTAGCATGGACAGCTTGGAAACTCCATGTAGCACAGAGACAAAAAAATCTAATCCCTTTATCTGGAAGAACTACTGCTTTCCTAGCCCTTGCTCTGTGTCATGGTGATGAACCTATGCCCCATGTCACAGCAGGCACTCAGAGCTGTCTTTGACAGCACACAAGCCAAGTCACCCCACCATTACCTTAGCGGCAGAGCCTTAGTTATAAGGGCCATGCACATGCTCAGAAAGGAGTAGTGGTGCCAGGCAATGATACTACAAGCTGCAACTCATTAACCATAACTCATCCCAGCTTTTGCATGGCTAGTTAGTATTCAGATTTAATTGCAATGTTGGGACTTTGTGATAAATAAGTGGGTTTGGGCTTGTAGTTTTGGCACTCAAAAAGTTTTACCATCACTGTTCTCAGTGAATTATTTTAAATTTAATTTTTTGTGTGTTTTTTCTATTTAATTTTTTTCTTCAATAAGATTTTATTGGTACATTTTAGATATACATAATGATCATATCCATCATAAATGGGTAAATTCTTTTTGAAACCAGAGGAGGAGGTATGTGAAAAGAATTAATGTATGTCATATACATATACCAACAGCTTGTGATGAATGTAATCGTTATGTAGTACAAACATGTACTAATAAAATTCTTTTTAAAAAAAGATTGTAGCAGGGGCTGGGAGATGGCTCAGTGGAATAAGCGCTTTCCCTGGCAAGCACAAGGACCTGAGTTCAATCCCCGGTTCTGCCAAAAAAAAAAAAAAAAGATTGTAGCAAGAGACCAGGAGTTAAATAAATAAAAACTACAGGGGCTGGTGAGATGGCTCAGCGGTCTAAAGCACCTACTTAGAACAAGCTTAGCAGAGCACAGGGACTGCGGTTCAATCCCTCAGCACCACATGCCAGCCAGCCCCGCCCCCTGGTGGGCTGAGCTGGCCACACACACACACACACACACACACACACACACAATAAATAAATTTAAAAAGAAAAAAAAAACTACAGTGGGGTTCATGCTGCTTACAGATGATTGTGATCTGAGTTTTTCTCCAAAGTGACATAAAATTATGCCTATAATAGCCTCAGGAAGGTCCATCCTCCCCTCTGTCCTGGTATTTGCAGTCAGGCAGTCCAGGCCCTGGGGTGCGTACTCTGGAACTGAGGTGGTCCTCTGTCTATCAGGTTATGGTGTTCCCTGGCTTGAGCCCAAGCCGTGAAGCCTTCCTCACTACAGCCGAGTTTGAGACCCAGGAGCTTGGAGGGCCTGCCCAGTTGCGGCTTCAAGTGTACCGGCCTTCAGGAGAGGCAGGTGGGCCTCCATATTGGCAGTGGGAGCCAGAGGGCTTGAGTGGACCCAGTTCTCAGGTCTTCTGATCTCTAGCCAAGAGGTGAAGAGAGAGATATGGGGTGTACAGAGACTTGTTCTGTGTCCCAAGGACTGATTAGTAGGGGCCTTCCTCATGGGTTGAGTACCTTGGGTCAATCAGCTGACCTTGTGGCAGAGGAGGTGAGGGGCCTGGGTCTAGTCCTGAAGCAGGTACATGGAGCAGTGCTAATTGACCTGTTAGTAAGCCAGGACTCTTGGTGTCCCTCTTTTCCTTGCAGGGGCTCCAGAAAATAGAAGTGAGCCTGACAACGGAACTGAGCCAGCCCCTAGGTGTATGCCAGAGGGATGCTGGTGTCCTGGTGCCAGTCTCTGTGTGCCATTGGATGCTGCCTGCCACCTTCAGGCCTGTGCCAATGAGTCCATGGTGGGGTCTGGGCTCCCCAGCACCACCTATGCTCTGTGGAGAGAGTTCCTTTTCTCCGTGCCTGCAGGGCCCCCCACACAATACTTGGTATGTATCCCCAATCTGCATGTTTGCCTCTGAGAAGCTCCCTACTCAACCTTCCCCCTCAGCTTCCTGAAGTCCTGATCTTTCACCAAGCAAACAGAACATAATACCTCTGAATAGCCAGCACCTCCCCTCTTCTCCTTCATGTCCATGTCCACTGCTGGCCAAGTGCCTTTGTATGTCTTCTCATATAAGAAGCACTGACTTTGTGTTTTCTAAAGGTGGACTCTGTCCCTGAACATGGTGGCTTCTTTCTAGCCTTTGATTTCTCTGAGAAGGGCCTTCCCTCCTGAGGCAGCCCATGTCTACTGTGTCCTCTCTGGGATTATTTAGCCTCTGTCTCTGCCCTTTTTGTCCTTCCCATGAGTGCCTGGGCCTAAAACACATATAATGGTTCTGACCCAGTGGAAGCCCTAACTGCCCATCTTTCCTCTGGTCCTGTGGTCCCTGCCTGCAGGACATGACACAGTTCTGCTTCTCCTATAGGTAACCTTCCATGGCCAGGATGTCCGTGTGCTCCCTGGTGACCTCATTGGTTTGCAGCATGATGCTGGCTCGGGTGCCCTACTACAGTGTCCCCTGGCACCTAACCAAGCTGGCCCCAAGGCCCTGTACCTCTCTACCAATGCCTCCAACTGGCTGACCCATCTGCCCACCCCAGTGGATGATGCTCGGCCTGGCCCTGCCTGTATCCTGCAGTTGGTCACAGCCACTGAACAACTGAGCCCTCTGCTAGGTCTAAAGTCCAACCCTGGGCTGAAGCATCCTGGGCGCTATGAGGTCCGGGCCACAGTGGGCAACAGTGTGTCCACATACAACCTCTCCTGTAGCTTCAACGTGGTCTCCCCAGTGGCTGGTCTCCGGGTCATCTACCCGGCTACCCTTGATGGCCTACTGTACGTACCAACAAGTGGCTCCATCTTGGTGATTCAGGTGGACTCTGGTGCCAATGCTACAGCCATGGCTTACTGGCCTGGGGGCAATGTCAGTGCACCTTTGGAGGCTGCCTGCCCTACCATGGATGCCCTCAAGCTCACCTGTACTCAAGAGATCAACAACACAACCAACAATACACTGTTTTCAGTGTTGGTACTTCCTGGGCTCAGCCAAGGGGAGCATGCTGTGGATATTGTAGTGCAGAACAGTGCTGGCCAGGCCAACCTTACCCTGACAGTGATGGCAGAGGAACCCATCCGTGGCCTCTATGCTACACCTGTTCCTGAGGCCCGGGTACTACAGGGTGCCCTTGTGGTAAGTATGGCCTGTGACTCAGCTCTCCTCCCCAGTACCAATAAGGGTATGCACAGAAGGAGTCCCTTCCCCAGTATAGAAGCTCTTTGGCCAGCTGGGGGTGGGGTACAGTGATTACCACATTGTTTTCTTTACTAAGAATTGAACTCAAGATCTTGTGCTTGCCAGGCAGGTGCTTATTCCACTGAGCTGTCTCCCCAGCAATTTTTTTTTTTTTTTTTTTTTTTTTTTTTTTTTTGTATTTGGAATCAAACTCATGACCTCAGGCTTGCTGGGCAGATGCTCTGCTGCTGAGCTATATCCCCAGCCCAGCACATTGTTTTCTAGCAGCTCCTGTCAGGAATGCTCAGACTACTGAGCAATTTTTTTTTGTTGTTTTTTCTTTTATGGTACTGGAGATTGAACCCAAAGCTAGGCAAGTGCTCTACCACTGAGGTACACCTCAGCCCTATTTAGCAATTTCTAAATTGCTTAAAGTTCACAGAGTCTACTTTATAGACCCTTCTTTCCCCTCTCACATTTCAAGAAGCAGGTTGTTTAAAAAAAAAAAAAAAAAAGCCCCTCAACCAGGTTGTCCCTTTTGTTGCTTTTGGCCCTCTATCTCCACAGCCCCCATGAGTCAGGTGCATTTTGGGCCCTTTGTAATCTTCCCATCTGCCTCTGCATGTGCCTGTGGAGGTGGTATTTGAAGCCTCTATGCAAAGCTGCTTCCCCCCCCCCCCATGTAATTGTCCTTTCTGACATAACTGCAGTGTGCCCAAAGCTGTGTCTCCTGGTTTCCCCTGGACACACGTGGCCTGTCAGCTGATGTTGATCACCCAAGACCATGTAGCCCACTGAGATTTGTGCACCTTTCTGCATGGCACCAAGGTGTCTACTTAGGGGGCTCTGGCAAGAGTCTTGGGATGGGACTTGATGAGGGCCTGCATACAAGTTGACTCTGCTGTTAATGTTAGATCCACTTTACAGGTGGAGAAACTGAGGCACAAGGGAGTTAAGGCATAAACAAGGCCATGTAGCTAGAGTTTTGAGAGCTGGCTTGGTCCAGGCCCTCAGTGCCCAGGTCCAAGCTCAGCTCCTCTGACATTTGGTCTCTTAAACCACGCAGGCCTGGGTACTTTTTTGTCCTTTCCCACATAGGTGTGTTAGAATTATAGCTCAGTCAGTGAACCCCCTGTCTTCTCTGTCCACTAGGCATGGAATTTTCCATCAACCCAAGGGGAAGCATGTACAGGTGGGCAGGTGGGAGCTGAGGCAGAATCACAGCTTTGGGCAATGCCATGTCCTTTCTACAGCGGTACAGCCCCATGGTGGAGGCCGGCACCAACGTGGTCTTTCGGTGGACCATTGATGACAAACAGTCCTTGACTTTCCACAATGTTGTCTTCAATGTCATCTACCAGAGTGCTGCCATCTTCAAGCTCTCGGTGGGGGCCAGGCAGATGAGGTTTTGGGGTTTTGGGATAGCTGGGTGCTTATTTTTGTCTCCTGTTCTGCTTTGTTTTACTTTGCCCCTGAGGATACTGGCATGATTGTGGGTCAATGTGGGAAGGCTGTTGAATTTGGGGTTATTGTTGTCTGTGGCCCCCCTGCCCCCTGACATCTGTCTCTGCAGCTCACAGCCTCCAACCATGTGAGCAATGTCACTGTGAACTACAACGTTACGGTGGAGCGCATGAACAGGATGCAAAGCCTGCTGGTGTCTGCAGTGCCAGCTGTGCTGGCCCCCAACACCATGCTGGCACTGATGGCCAGGGTGCTAGTGGACTCAGCTGTAGAGGTGGCTTTCCTGTGAGTTCCCTGGGCCTAGTGATTAAGAGTCAGCTAAATTTTGGGGTTATGGCGGGGGCTCATTCTAGACTATCAAAGTGTTGCTTCTCCAGGCCTGTTTCATCCTCTTTCAGGGTATTAGTATACCGAATTCTGTGAGGATCCATAGGAAGGTGTGGGAGACTAGTATAGCAGAGTTGGACTCTTATCTTTGACAAAGGTGCCAGGAAGGAGTGGCTGCAGGGGAAAGTTGCTGGGGTCAGCCCTGCCCACCTGTCCCTGCTTTTCCTCATCATCTACCCACTACCCTGGCAGGTGGACCTTTGGGGATGGTCAACAGGTGCTCGGCCAGTTCAAGCCTCCATACAACAAGTCCTTCCAGGTCCCGGACCCCACTGTGGCCCAAGTGTTGGTAGAGCATAATGCCACACATACCTACACCAAATCAGGTGAGGGGCAAATCCATTACCCTGATGGTCCTGTGCAGATAGCCCTCTCTTGGTAATGGCCCCCCAAGGGGTGTTCCCCGTTGCTGGGTTGCTGGGTTGCTGGGTTCCCTGCTTCCCCGCTTGCTATGGTGTCCTATACAACCCATTGTTGGGTTGATGGCTTACTATAGTGAAGGAGGGGTACCTGGGCCTGAGGTGTGGGTGCTAGACAATATTTCTGAGGCCAGGATTCAAATTTTCTAGATATTGGACCCTCTTGTTGTCTGCTCTCAGTTCCTAGTCAGAGAGCAAAGAGTGGTACCATTGTTTAATTTTTAAAGTTCTAGAAGTCTGATATAATAATGTCTCCTCAGTGCACACGATGCAGATCACTACCCCCCCACCTCCTCCCCACTTACCATGTTCCCTCTACCTTCTTCATGTACACATAGTTGGGCTTGGAGGTACTTGGTCCTGTTCTCACCTTTTACCTTCAGCTCTGTCTCTTGGAGTTCTGACCTATACAGGTGCCCAAGGGGGCAGCTATTCATGCTTTAAGGAGGTTGCCTCATGAAACATGAAGTATTAGGTGGGAATTCAGCCAGCAGTAGACCCATTCAATCCTCTCCCTGCAGGTGAGTACAACCTGACTGTCCTCGTGTCCAACGCCTTCGAGAACCTGACACAGCAGGTGCCTGTGAGTGTACGTGACACACTGCCTGCTGTAGCCATAAGTGTGAGCAGAAGCATCCTGGTTGCCGGCTGGCCTGTCGTCTTCTCGCTGTACCCACTACCTTTACCTGATGGTGTCCTATACACATGGGACTTTGGGGATGGCTCCCCTGTCCTGATACAGAGCCAACCAGCAGTGAATTACACGTACACCAGGACAGGCACCTACCATGTCTGCCTGGAGGTCAACAACACGGTGAGCATTGTGGTAGCGCACACAGATGTCCACGTCTTCCAGGAGCTAAGTGGAATGAGTGTGCGACTGAGTCCAGCTGTGGAACAGGGAGCTCCTGTGGTGGTCAGTGCTACTGTGGAGACAGGTGACAATGTCACTTGGACATTTGACATGGGGGATGGCACAGTGTTCACCGGCCCCACGGCTATCGTGCAGCATATATATCTGCGGGCACAGAATTATACGGTGACAGTGGGCGCAACCAGCCCTGCAGGCCACCTGACTCAAAGCCTGCCCATTCGTGTTTTTGTCCTGGAGGTACTACGTATCGAACCTGCCACCTGCATCCCTATCCAGCCTGATGCCCAATTGACAGCTCATGTTGCTGGGGACCCTGCCCACTACCTCTTTGACTGGACCTTTGGAGATGGCTCCTCTAACATGACTGTTCAGGGGCAACCAACGGTGACACATAACTTCACAAGGAGTGGCACATTCCCTCTGGCATTGATCCTGTCAAGCCATGTGAACAAGGCACATTACTTCACCAGTGTCTGTGTAGAGCCTGAGGTGGAGAACATCACTCTGCGGCCCGAGCAGCAGTTTGTGCAGCTTGGGGATGAAGCCCGGCTGGTGGCCTTCGCCTGGCCCCCTTTCCCCTACCGATACACATGGGACTTTGGCATTGCAGACACTGTCCTCACTCATGCCTGGGGGCCCGAGGCAACAGTGGCCTACAGAGACCCAGGCTCCTATTTGGTGACAGTCACTGTGTCTAACAACGTCTCTGCTGTCAATGACTCAGCTCTTGTCGAAGTACAGGAGCCCATGGTAGTCACTGGCATCAGAGTCAATGCTTCTCATGTGCTGGAGCTGCAGCAGCCCTACCTATTCTCTGCCATGGGCCATGGACATCCTGCCACCTACCTGTGGGAGCTGGGGGATGGCACACAGCTTGTGGGCTCTGAGGTCACCCATGTCTACAACAGCACGGGTGACTTTACCATCAGGGTATTGGGCTGGAATGAGGTGAGCCACAGTGAAACATGGCTCAATGTCACAGTGAAGCAGCGCATAGAAGGGTTGAGCATCAATGCTAGCCGTGTGGTGGTGCCCCTGAATGGCAGTGTGAGTTTCAGCACCACACTGGAGGCAGGTAGTGATGTACACTACTCCTGGGTGCTGTGTGACCGCTGCACACCCATCCCTGGGGGCCCCACCATCTCTTACACCTTCCGCTCAGTGGGTACTTTCAATATCATCGTGACAGCTGAGAATGAGGTGAGCACAGCCCAGGACAGCATCTTCATCTATGTCCTGCAGCTCATTGAGGGCCTGCAGATGGCAGGTGGTGGCAGTGGCTGCTGCTTTCCCACCAACCATACACTGCAGCTACAGGCCATGGTCCGGGATGGCACTAACATTTCCTACAGCTGGACTGCCCAGAAGGATGGCAGCTTCGTTCTAGTAGGTAGTGGCAAGAGCTTCTCACTCACTGTGCTTGAGGCTGGCACCTATCACATCCATCTGCGGGCCACCAATATGCTGGGCAGTGCCTCAGCCAACCGAACCATAGACTTTGTGGAGCTTGTGGGGTTTCTAACTGTGGCTGCCTCACCCAACCCAGCTGCTGTCAACGCGATGATCACCTTTGATGCTGAACTGGCCGGTGGCAGTGGCGTGATTTATACTTGGTCCCTTGAGGAAGGGCTAAGCTTGGAGACCTCTGAATCATCCACCATCCATGCTTTTTCCACATCTGGCCTGCACCTGGTCAGGGTTACAGCTGGGAACCAACTGGGTTCAGTTAATGTCACCATTGAGGTGGCTGTGCAGGTGCCTGTGAGTGGTCTTAGCATTAGGGCTAGTGAACCAGATAGCAGCTTTGTGGCAGCTGGCTCCACTGTGCCCTTCTGGGGACAACTGGCCACAGGTACCAATGTAAGCTGGTGCTGGGCTGTGCCTGGTGGCAGCAAGCACAGCCAGTATATTGTTGTGGGCTTCCCAGATGCTGGGGTCTTCTCCATCCAGCTCAATGCTTCCAATGCTGTCAGCTGGGTCACAGCTTTGTACAACCTCACAGTGGAAGAACCCATCATGGGCCTAGTGCTGTGGGCCAGCAGCAAGGTAGTAGCACCTGGGCAGCTGGTCCACTTTCAGATTTTGCTAGCAGCTGGCTCGGCTGTCACCTTCCATCTGCAGGTTGGTGGGGCCAGCCCTGAGGTGCTCCCCAAGCCCCGTTTCTCCCATAGCTTCTCCCGGGTTGGAGACCATGTGGTAAGTGTGCAGGCTGAAAACCATGTGAGCCGGGGCCAGGCACAGGTGCGTGTCTTGGTACTAGAGGCTGTTGACGGGCTCCAGGTACCCAACTGCTGTGAGCTGGGCATGGTCACAGGCACCGAGAAGAACTTCACAGCTCGGGTACAGCGGGGCTCCCGAGTTGCCTATGCTTGGTACTTCTCCTTGCAAAAGGTCCAGGGCGACTCACTGGTCATTCTCTCAGGCCGCGATGTTACCTACACACCTGTGGCTGCAGGGCTGCTGGAGATCCATGTGCGTGCCTTTAATGAACTGGGTGGTGTGAACCTCACACTTGCAGTGGAGGTACAGGATGCCATCCAGTATGTGGTGCTACACAGTGGCCGCTGCTTTGCCAACCGCTCAGCCCGATTTGAGGCTACCACAAGCCCCAGTCCCCGGCGTGTGGCCTACCACTGGGACTTTGGGGATGGGGCCCCGATGCAGGACACAGAGGAGCCTTGGGCTGACCACTCCTACTTGCAGCCAGGGGACTACCGCGTGGAGGTGAACGCCTCTAACCTGGTGAGCTTCTTTGTGGCACAGGCCACAGTGACGGTCCAGGTGCTAGCTTGCAGGGAGCCTGAGGTGGACGTGACCCTTCCCCTGCAGGTATTCATGCGACGCTCCCAGCGCAATTACCTGGAAGCCCATGTTGACCTACGTGATTGTGTCACTTATCAGACTGAGTACCGCTGGGAGGTATATCGTACTGCCAGCTGCCAGCGACCAGGGCCTATGGCACGGGTGGCCTTGCCTGGTGTAGATGTTAGCCGCCCCCAATTAGTGGTTCCACGGCTGGCATTGCCTGTAGGCCACTATTGCTTTGTGTTTGTGGTATCATTTGGGGATACTCCCTTGGCACGGAGCATTCAGGCCAATGTAACAGTGGCTGCCGAGCGCCTGGTGCCTATCATTGAAGGTGGCTCATATCGAGTGTGGTCAGACATGCAGGACCTGGTGCTGGATGGGAGCAAGTCCTACGACCCCAACCTGGAGGATGATGACCAAACCCCACTTACCTTCCACTGGGCCTGTGTGGCTTCTACACAGGTCAGCCATGTGGCAGGCCCATCTTCTCTGCCTCCTCAGTTGGGCTGTGACCAGTGAACACCCAGTGTTCCTGGCTGGGTGGGCCTTGGTCCCAGCATGGGGAAGGGTCTCCTGAGCTGTTCCCTCGTCCAGGATCTGCTTTGAGGCTGGTCATTCTTAACATCACCGTTTCCTGTGTGTGTGTGCGCTACAGATTGAGACCAATGGGTGTGTCCTGAACTTTGGGCCCCGTGGGAGCAGTGTAGTTACCATCCCCAGGGAACGCCTAGAGGCTGGTATAGAGTACACCTTCAACCTCACTGTGTGGAAAGCCGGCAGGAAGGAGGAGGCTGCCAGCCAGACGGTGAGTGCTGCTTCAGCCCAGCAGGCCACAGCCCAAACAGTACCCAGTTCTGCCATTTCTTTCACGGGCTCCCCTATGTTGCTTCTAGAGGCTGTGAATTCTCTTGCTACTGATTTTGATAGTGTCCAACTTTAGTATTGCTTCCTTTCAAGTCGTGATATAACTCCACATCATGATTCTTATGAACCTTGATCATCTATTCCACCACACCCCCTCCATCTGTCTCTCAGGTCCTGCATCCCCATCCAGCCTTGTAAAAAATTTTTATATTTTGAGATATGGTCTTATTAAGTTGCTAAGTTGCCCAGGATGGGCTTGAACTTTAAGTCCTCCTGCTCCAGCCTCTCACAAATTCTGGGATTATACCAATAGTATAAAAGGCAAACATTGAGAAACTGAGTCCCTTTCTTCAGAATTGATAACTGTACCCAGAACATGAATGTCCTCATTTCTGAATGGACTGGGGTACCACTTGCCCTCATACTGCCCTGGCCTGGCCAGGAAGGTTAGGGCCGTTGTGTATGTGATGGCCACCTTTCTTGTATAGGACAGTCCTGCCAATGGGATGTGTTGGGCTTTGCTGCTGCCTTGGGAGTGGGAGGAGGGATGTCTTCCCAACACCAGGTTTTTTTCAGCAGGCCTTCCAGGAGGGCCCATCTTGAGAGGTCATCTAGGGAAGCAGAGTCAGTTAGGCTAAGATACTGAATCAGGCCTTGCCTAGGGAAACTGGAAATGTGGGGATAGGACTATGGAGGACTGCTGTCCTCTTGCATGGCTGCTTTGGTTTGTTTACTCATCTGTCTTGTACCCTGCAACAATGGGTTTGTGTGTCTCCTGGTACCAGGCCCACCAGGGTCCTATACTAGAGATGACAACCGTGTTGACCTCTGCCCCTTTAGATTAGTACACTGCCTTGGATTTGGCAGGGGAACCTGGGTTTGAGTGTTCCCAGCTACAGTGCTTAGGAGAGTAGAGACCCTGCCCCTTAGCTGCCTGCCCTGTCAACACGGTGAGGTATGACCTCTCTGTGACCTGCCTCCTTCCCAGGTGCTGGTCCGAAGTGGTCAGGTGCCCATTGTGTCACTGGAGTGTGTGTCCTGCAAGGCACAGGCAGTATATGAAGTGAGCCGCAGTTCCTACGTGTACCTGGAGGGCCACTGCCATAACTGCAGCAGTGGCTCCAAGCATGGGGTAAGTAGCAGGCTGGGCTGGGCCTAGTTGGCCAGGTGGCTGTAGCACTGCCCTCACTGCCTCTTCTGTTTTGCAGCGCTGGGCTGCACGAACCTTCAGCAATAAGACTTTGGTGCTAGATGAGACTACCACATCCACAGGCAGCTCAGACATGCGGCTAGTGGTACGGCGCGGTGTGCTTCGGGATGGTGAGGGCTACATCTTCACACTCACAGTGCTGGGTCATTCGGGCAAAGAGGAAGGCTGTGCCTCCATCCACCTCTCACCCAACCGACCCCCACTGGGGGGTGTGTGTTACCTCTTCCCACTGGATGCAGTGTGGGCCCTCACCACCAAGGTGCACTTTGAATGTGTGGGTAAGTATGAGCCTGGTGGAGGTGTAGCTGGCAGGGGCCAGGGCTAGGGCTACACTAAAGCTATGTACCCACCCATAGGCTGGCAGGATGCAGAGGATGCAAGTGCCCCACTGGTGTATGCCCTACTGCTTCAACGATGTCACCAGGGCCACTGTGAGGAGTTCTGCATCTATAAGGGTAGTCTCTCCACCTATGCCGCCGTGCTGCCCCCGGGATTCCAGCCTGAGTTTGAGGTGGGACTGGCTGTTGTTGTGCAGGATCAGTTGGGTGCTGCAGTGGTTGCTCTCAACAGGTGAGCTAGGTCCTAGGGGTGGGGATGGGACTGTGGCAACTCCCTGCTTCTTACAGCCTACCTCTGCCCTGCAGGTCTCTGGCCATTGTCCTGCCAGAACCCAATAGCTCCATGGGTCTTACTCCCTGGCTGCACAGCCTGACTGCCAGTGTGCTGCCTGGGCTCCTGAGACAGGCCGACCCCCAACACGTCATTGAATACTCACTGGCCCTTATCACAGTGCTCAATGAGGTCAGTGGGGGTAGGCAATGAGGGATCCCAAATTTACTCCTTAGAAAGCTGAGACCAGTACTCCTGACAGTCTCCAAAAAGCCTCATTCCCAGACCACACAGGCAAAACCCCTGGTGGTGTTTCTGAAATAAGGTCCTCACCCCTCAGCAGCCTCCACATGCTGGGTCCTTCCTAATGCCAGAGTCCTCCCAGTACTCTTGAGCCCACAGGGATATTTCTTACTTTGCTCTGAAGGAAACCACTTAGGATTTTGAGTCCCTGTCTGCAGCATGCAGTAGCCAGCATATAGTGTGTAGCATTTGGGATATCCACTAATAGATACTGTGCTCACCACCCACCCCAGTATGAGCAGGCCCTAGATGTCGCCACAGAGCCTGATTCTGAGCAGCAGCTGCGAGCCCAGATGCGCAAGAACATCACGGAAACTCTGGTTTCTTTGCGGGTCAACACTGTGGATGACATCCAGCAGATCACTGCCGCACTGGCCCAGTGCATGGTAGGACAGCCAGGCATGGGATGCCCTCCACATCCCAGCCCATGGCAGCTACTGGCTATAGGGATTAGGTGACCTCCCCTGATGTTCTTCTCTTGCCTTTTCCCAGAATAAGCCCACATCTCCAGTTAGTGGCCCCATGGGGTGAACCCAGGGTAGAAAAAGCACCACAGGTAAAGTCATAGGGAGAGGCCAACAGAGATCCTGCCTTGTGCCTTCCCTTGGGCCTGTATTCACATCCCACATACCTGGCACACCAGATGTGACCTGTCCACCCCAGCTGTCCACTGCCTGTGGTCTAAACTTTGTCAGCTGGACAGAGTGAGTCTGGTGGGGAATTGCTATGCCCAGGATGGGGAGGGAATCAATATAGGAACCCAGAAGCAAGGCCAGGCCCTCAGAGGAAATGGGAAGTGCTTTCCAGGTCAAGGTTTCCCTTTTACTGTATGGCTGAGTTTATTCTCCAGCCTGGGCCTCAGTGTCTGCCTTGCTCTTGTGAAAAAAATGCTTAGGTACCGAAGTTCACATGTTCCCTGTGGGTTGAGAGCAACCACCGTAGGGCTTTCAGTAGGGAGGGTCTGGGTGGTCTCATATGGGCAGTGCTGAGCACCTCACAGTGTTTGGAGGCAGAGAGGCTGTCTGGCATCCTGGTAGCCATGGGGGCAGAGTCAGCCAAGTAGGGAAGGGAGAGCAGGCACTGTGAGACTATGGGTCCCATGTAGGTGTCCAGCAGAGAGCTCGTGTGTCGCTCGTGCCTGAAACAGACACTGCACAAGCTGGAGGGCATGATGCGCATCCTGCAGGCTGAGACCACCCAGGGCACTGTGACACCCACCACCATTGCTGACAGCATCCTCAACATCACAGGTGTGGGCACATGTCCTCTTGCCTGCCTCCCCCTTGGCCTCTCTTCTAGCCTCCCCATTCAGTGTTCCAGCCTCCTGTATTTGTCTGCAGGTGACCTCATCCACCTGGCCAGCTCAGACATACAGAGCCTGCAGCCCTTAGGACTGGGAACTGAGTCGCCCTCATTGATGGTGGCATCTAAGGCCTACAACCTCTCATCAGCCCTCATGTGCATTCTTATGCGTTCCCGTGTGCTCAATGAGGAGCCTCTAACCTTGGCGGGTGAGGAAATCGTGGCACAGGGCAAGCGCTCAGACCCACGCAACCTGCTGTGCTACGGCAATGCCTCAAGCTCCGGCTGCCATTTCTCCATTCCTGAGGCCTTCAGTGGAGCCCTGTCCAACATCAGTGATGTGGTGCAGCTCATCTTCCTCGTGGATTCCAATCCTTTTCCCTTTGGCTACATCAGCAATTACACTGTCTCCACCAAGGTGGCATCCATGGCTTTCCAGACACAGGCTGGCACCCAAATCCCCATAGAGCGACTGGCCAAGGAGCGTGCCATCACTGTGAAGGTGCCCAACAACTCGGACCAGGCTGCCCACGGTCTCCATACCCCCATGGGGTTGGCTGTTGTCCAGCCCCAGGCCTCTGTCAGCGCCGTGGTCACCCTGGACAACAGTAACCCTGCAGCAGGGTTGCACCTGCAGCTCACCTATACAATGCTGAGTGGTGGGTGTCACATAAGTGTCTAAAATCTGCCTCCTTTGGGGGCTGGGGATAGCTCAGTAGAATAAGCATTTACCAGGCAAGCGCAGGGGCCTGAGTTCAATCCCCGGTACCACAAAAAGTAAATAAAATAAAATCTGCCTCCTGCCATGTGGGTCCTAGAGATCTATCTGGAGGGCAGTTGAGGCCATGGACAGTGCATGCTTGTCCAGCATGGAGGCTCCTAGGCCCTGTGGTGGAGGGCTCCCAGGGTGTCCCTGAGTGGATGTCCAACACTGTTCTGCCCACAGATCGCTATCTATCTGAAGAGCCTGAGCCCTACCTGGCCGTCTACCTGCACTCAGCACCCCAGCCTAATGAATATAACTGCTCAGCCAGCAGGAAGATCAGCCTGGAGATGCTCACTGGTACTGACCACAGGCCCTACACCTTCTTCATCGCCCCAGGGTGAGCACCCTCCACCGGCCACAGGACCTGGGAATGGGCTGTGGCAGATGGACATGGCTCGGTCTGTGTGCCTAAGAACATGTGGGCTTTGAGGAACAGTGGTAGCAGAAGGCTAGGGAGTCAGCAGGTATTGCAGCTAAGGGTAGAACACTCCCTGGCTGGAACTGGGGCTCTGGACCCAGCAGAGTCTGGCTGTGACACTGCCCTATCCCTGGCAGGACTGGATACCCAGGTGGGAGTTACCATCTGAATCTGACTAGCCACTTCCACTGGTCAGCACTGGAGGTGTCCGTGGGTCTGTACACATCCCTGTGCCAGTATTTCAGCGAGGAGGAGATGATGTGGAGGACAGAAGGGCTTGTGCCCCTGGAGGACACTTCACCCAGCCAGGCCGTCTGCCTCACTCGTCACCTTACTGCCTTTGGTGCCAGCCTCTTTGTGCCACCCAGCCATATCCACTTCATCTTCCCTGTGAGTGGGTCCCTGATTTTCAGTCTCTTCACAGAGTTGAGAGTACCTGGGTGGGCTCCAGCTCCATCTTCAGAAGGTGAAGCATTCAAGTGAACCTCCTGGGACAGCTGGCTTTGTCTTCCTAGGAGCCAGCTGCTCGTGTGAACTACATTGTGCTCCTGACATGTGCCATGTGCCTTGTAACCTATGCCATCATGGCTGTGATCCTGCGCAGGCTGGACCAGCTAGATGTCAGCTGGGCCCGTGTCATCCCTTTCTGTGGGAAGGGGGGCCGCTTCAAGTACGAGATCATGGTCAAGACTGGCTGGGGTCGAGGTTCAGGTAAGGGCAGGTGACTGGGTGAGGAGACAACGGTATCCACCAGGGCTCCCTCAGTTGCAGTCCTAGGCTCTGTCTAATTTTCCTTATGGTGATAGGTATCCTAAAGCAAGACTCCTTTCCCAAGTGCTATGTAAAGAGTTATGTTGTGAATCCTTGAAATGGCTTTATGGGTATGTGGGGTCATTCCCAAGAAAGAGAACAGCACTCAGCAGGAAGTGGGCCATGGTTACCACAGGGAGGCCTAGCTCTGTGCGGTGGTGTGGACCTCCAGTTTGTGAAGGCACAAACTGCATACACTAGCCTACTAGTCAGGGCAATGAGGAGTGTTCTATGAACTCTAAAGTTTATTTGTGAACATTAGAAAACTCTTGCTGTTGTCCATAAATATGCAGGGAAAAGCACTGATGTTTTCTTAGTACACCATAATTTGGTGTTTTTTTTTTTT